>NW_006238919.1:4370570-4371829 GCF_000375325.1 Capsella rubella | reverse complement strand
TAGAAATGTCCAAAGCAAAAAAGCGAGAAGGAAATGGCTGCCCTGGGTCTTATGTCAAGATTAGGGCTTTCCCTAAACCAATTTTGGTTAAACCGAAGATTTGAAACCAAACTGCCCAAACCAAAATTTGTTGGTGTCGATCGACACCCAAAACTGGTGTCAATCGACACTAACAAAATTTCAGACATAGGTTACAAGAACGTTTTCACAACAAAATTACTCTAATTAAGACTATGGATATGAACATGGTGAAGGAGTACCAGGACCGGAGCTACTAGACCATTCCCTATATGCCACCAGCAACCAAGGTTGGTACAACGAATTGGATGATCAAGCGAGTGAAGCTTAAGAATTCCATGGAGAGGACAAGAGGAGGTGTACTATACAAGAATTGGAATTTTCTAAACTTGTTGGAACTAGACTAAAATTTGGTTCAAAGTTCATTGTGGTTGACTTTTCTACTTGTCTAGTTGAACGATTTGCAGCAAAATGTCCTCTTTTATGAAATCTATAACACATCAATTCTTTTGACTTATAAAGATTAGAAGACTTACTTTGAGTTCCTTTGCCTTGTGAATCACACAATGACTAATCTCTCGGGTTTGTAGCTATGTTTTGCGGATTTGAATTTTCGACTCTTTCCTTGCTTGAGCTGTTGACTTAGACTCGTTTTTCTCCTTTAGAGTAGTTGTAGTCGTCTTCTTTGGCTTGGGGCTGAAAGATATCTTAGGAGCCTTTGGCTTTGTTAGAATTCATCTTCTTGGCTCGTTATTGGTGTAGATACATAAATTGTATTGACGCATGTTGCTATCCTCTCCATGGAATTCTTAAGCTTCACTCGCTTGATCATCCAATTCGTTGTACCAACCTTGGTTGCTGGTGGCATATAGGGAATGGTCTAGTAGCTCCGGTCCTGGTACTCCTTCACCATGTTCATATCCATAGTCTTAATTAGAGTAATTTTGTTGTGAAAACGTATTTGTAACCTATGTCTGAAATTTTGTTAGTGTCGATTGACACCAGTTTTGGGTGTCGATCGACACCAGTTTTGGGTGTCGATCGACACCAACAAATTTTGGTTTGGGCAGTTTGGTTTCAAATCTTCGGTTTAACCAAAATTGGTTTAGGGAAAGCCCTAATCTTGACATAAGACCCAGGGCAGCCATTTCCTTCTCGCTTTTTGGCTTTGGACATTTCTAAAAGTAAGAGAGAGAGAGAGAGAGAGAGAGAGAGAGAGAGAGAGAGAGAGAGAGAGAGAG
>NW_006238919.1:4284815-4370470 GCF_000375325.1 Capsella rubella | reverse complement strand
GAGAGAGAGAGAGAGAAAATTGTGTGTTGGCTTGTTCTTGAAGCTTAAGGAGAGGTTCTGGAGAGTTTTCTTGAGGTTTCTGTGGCTGTTCTTGGGTGTTTTAGCAAGGGGGAAGGTTGATTTTGTGGCTGTGGTTCAAGGAGGCTCTTGTTCTTGTTGTTTTCTTCTTTGTTCGTCCAATCCTTCAATCCACATCAAGTTGAGTGTGTGACCATCGTTGATCTGGGAAATATAAGACCTTATGATGTGTATTTGATTGATTTGGGTGGCTGGAATTGTTGTGTTTTGGCTTGTATTGTGTCTATTTATGATTTAGAGTTCAAATTTGGAGCCTGTAGGTGTTGAAATCGATCTCTGGTGTGAGGAGATGCGATTGCAGGCTTTCTACGGAGCCAATGTCGATCGACACTATTGGGTGTCACTCGACACCTATTTCTGGACAGTGTTATGGACAGCAATTTTTCTGGACAGCAATTTTTCTGGACAGCGAGTAGTCGATGTCTGTTTATGCATGGTTTGGTTGTTTGGAGTGATTTTATGCATGTTTGATGGTCTTATTATGCCTGTGTGTTTAACCCAGTAGATGAGAGAACCGCTTCACTGAGTATTTGTGATAGTACTCACGCATCTCATTGATTTTGTGATGCAGGTAAAGATAAAATGTGATAGTGGAATCAAGGTGAAGAAGAGGGCAATGATCTAGAGCGTTGGTTGTTTTATTATGGTTTAAATTATTGTTCTGGAACCATGGATTAGAAGCATGTTTAGGAATGCTCAGTTAATTTGGTTTATGGAGATTGTTGAATGATTGCTGGTTTAGTATTTCCATTGGTTGATTTTGGATTATTGGTTTATTTCTGCTGGTTATTGCCTGTTGGTTTAGTTCATTGGTTAATATTAATTATAGGGTTATTATTGATGAATTAAAATGAGAAAAACGGGATGGGTTGTTTCAGTTCCAGCATAACCAACCTCCTCATCAAACCAAGTGTGGCTTGGTTTCTTCTTATTTGAATCCATTGAGACTAGTCTTGTATTGACTCACTTTTTCTATTTTTGTTGAATAGTCTTCCATGGTTGCGTTCCTTGGATATTTTCTTGCACAAAAGAAAAGAAGAGAAACAAAAATGAAGATTAAGAACGTATTAAACAAAAATAAAACAAAGAAGCAAATAACAAATAACTCGTAAAGAAATATGGAAAATTTTGTTTTTTTTTTAAATTTTCTTTAGATATATAAATTCAAAAGTTTCAAATAAAAAATGGAAAACAAATATAAATTTTTATTTTCTGGTTTTTTAGAACTTCATATTTCGAAACTTAATTTAAATTAACAAAAATATGAATTTTATGGCTTTTTCTTTTAATAAATAAAAAAAATACATAGCAAGACATAAAAAAATTATTTGCTTTTCAATTTTTTTTAATAAAAAGGTAAATGATGAATAAAAAATAATAAACAAATATAGGTTGAAATAGCAAAAAGCCTTTGAGAGGCCCAAATAAAAAACTGTCTCGTCTCTTGTTCACAACCATAGCCACCATAGTCGATATGAGGGGGGAGCACTGTCTCTGACTTTGTCTCGTGATTGTGTTGCTTCTCACTCCTCTTGCTTCTTGAAGGACTTTATGGTGGCCGCCAGTTGGAAAATTTGAGTTTCAGTGATGGGCTAGAACTTTTCTCCGACAGCGGTGGGTTGGTGTCTTCTTCATTGATGTAGGGGTGGCTCCAGTCGAGCGGTGGAAAGAGATCTGTTGTGCATTACTCTGGTTGAAGACGCTGGAGGTTGTAACGAAGCTTCTTCATGGCTCAGTCGTTCAACTGGTTGTTGTGGCTACGACGGAAGTAGGTGAAGAAGAGGTGGGTTTACTGTTTTGTCTCGGTGGTTTACGGTAGATCCTTGAGATATTTGATGACCACTATGGGTTCCGGTGAAAGAGTGCTTGTCTTAGCTGTCAACCTCTGGATCCGCCGTTGTGGTTTCTGTCGGACCGGTTGAAAGGGTTTTTGTTCAGAAGATTTTGTGGCTCATGGAGTTAGATGGAGGGAATAGATCCATGGGTGTCTTATTGCTAGGTATGGGATATGACATCTCGGAACCGGTTGTCGAGGAGCTGAGCATATCGGGAGAACTATAAGAGGTGTGGTAGGTCGAAGGAATGGATGCAATGGTGGGAACCGGATTCTTTCGTCAGAGTTCTTAATTCCCTTGTGTCTGTCACAACATCATGGTCCTTGAATTCGCTGGAGTTTATACTCTAATTCCTTGCCTCCGGTTATACAGAAAGACCCAAGCTTCCGTCTTTGTTCTGACGAGTTTTCCGTTTTCTTCTTTGTGAAACTGTCTCTTCGTTTTTGTGTAAGCCCAAACCTGGCCTTTTAAGGGCCCAACCAATTAAGGTGTTTTTAAAAATTAAATAGGTTGGAAAGATACAACCTTAGATAAGAGTTTTGATATCAGATGATTCTAGATTGGAATCACTCTAACTTCAAATCACACAAGGGTCAAGAGATTCCATGCTTAATTTTTGAAAGGTGGAATTCACGCGCTGGCTCTGAAGCACTCACTCGTAAATGAAGGGTCGATACACGAGATAGATCAGGTGATTGACTCGCTTAATTTTCTGGTGAATAATTAACCCTAGGCTTTGAGCTTGTTCAGAACTCCATATAGGCAAGCATTATTGATAAGTCTGTATTTCATCACCTTTTGAGCATGTGTTCATCATCTTTTCCGCATCATTCACTTGTTGTTTCGCATCATATTGATCTTTTTCTGCATGTTTTACATATTTAGGTAGGTTTTATGCATGTATTGCATACATTCTGCATATATTGAGTGTTTCAGGTACTTAGGAGGCATGCGGAGCGAAGCAGAGGAACAAACGTTACTCGACATGCGAGTGATCGAGTGGGACGATCGAGTGAGAAGCAGAGATGCGTTGCAGAAACATACTTCACTCGACGGACGTGATCGAGTAGGGTGATCGAGTAGCCGATCGAGTAGGGGGATCGAGTGAACCGAGGGAATGCAAAACAGGATCAACCGTCACTCGACGTGCACACTCGAGTGACACGATCGAGCAAAGCAGAGAAGATGTTCACTTGAGATGCTCACTCGACCAACATAGTCACGACAACTCTTAAACCACGTTTTACTTTGTCGTTTTATGTTTTTAAGTTTTTCCCAAACATTGCTATAAATAGGTCTCTTTTGGCATTGCCTAGGGGGTCGAGTTTTTATTCTTAGGTTTTTATTGTTAGCCACCAAACAATCCAGAGAATTATAATTCAGATTTTTTTTAAGTTATTAAGATTTTGCACTTAGTTCTTGAATCATTATTTTTTTTCTTCCTGCCATCGTTATTGTTATGCATGTTTTGAACGATTCTGAGTTTATGATGTTTAACATGATTTTTGTGTCTGAGTAGTGTTAGGATTCTTGAGGATGGGATAGATTAGGTGGAGAATGTTAGTTTGCTAGAGTGTTTAAGTTAGATTCGTTTGTTCCCTTCTGGATTAGTGTATTCATAGCTAATTCTTCTCTGATCAAGTGGAATTAGATCTTAGACATTTCAGCACCTACCAAGTGTTTGATGAAATGTCTGAACAACTAATACCAGAGATATACTTGCTTAGCTTAAGAGATTAAATGTCTAAGAAGTTTATTGACATTAATGGATTGTTTCTTCATGCCTGGTTACTGCATGTTTCATCAAAGAGGTTCGAGAATAGGAAGTGTTGTAAACATGAAAGTTTCTGCCAAGAGATTGGATTAACTAGTATTTGATGTTCATTATCTAGGAATTAGTATGTTTGTCGTTTGTTAAACACTCGAAGTAGATTAGCATACTCCATCTACATCAATAACCTCATCCTCAGGATCTTCTATCCATTTGTGCTTTCTGTTTAATTCTCTTGTTATTTACTTGTTCCGCTTTGTTTTCTTGCTAGTATCAATAATCATTACGTTTTAGTTTATGCATGGTAGTAAATACAGCCTTACATTTATCGCATGTTTAACATGTTTACTTAGGATCACTGAAAACCAAAAATCATTTATGCTTGCTTGACTTAATCATTTCTAATATATCTTGATTGCTAGCATCACACCTGATTGGATTGATACATATTGTACTACAATGACATGATAGTACTCTAGGGTAATTGATAGAAAAATTCTAGTATCAATTTGGCGCCACTGCCATTTGGGTGTTTGTTTGTTACATTTGAGATTTTAGACTTGCTAAGATCAAGTTGTTACACAACATTCACTATAGTTACTCACTATGTTCTTTCTGCTTGTCTACTGATTTAGGTACAACTCTTGCTCAACTGATCCTACTCGACTGACAGACTCAACCGTCTCGCGAGCTAAGTTAATTTGATTTGTATGCACACATGGTCGCAAGGCACAGAGAATTTGTTCCAGCCCTCCGACTATATTGATTGTTTGGTACCTGCATCAAGACAGCAACGCAACAGAGTAACACCACAACAAGTGGAGATGGAAAACCATGAACAACCACCTCCACCACGGGCACCTACAAGGATTGGAGTTGGTGATGCTCCACGCAACCATACCCATCGTCAAGGTATAATGCCTCCAGCCGTGCATAACAACAACTTTCAGATCAAGAGTTGTCTGATCTCCATGGTCCAGCAGAATAAATTTCATGGTCTGCCTATGGAAGACCCCATGGATCACCTCGATGAGTTTGATCGTCTCTGCAGTCTCACCAAGATCAATGGGGTCAGTGAGGACGGTTTCATGTTACTTCTCTTTCCATTCTATCTGGGTGACAAAGCTCATCAATGGGAGAAAACTCTTCCTCCAGGATCTATCACTTTCTGGGATCAATGCAAGCAGTCGTTTCTTGCCAAGTTTTTCTCCAACTCCAGACTTGCACGTCTGCGCAACGAGATCTCTGGGTTCACTTAGAAGAATGGAGAAACGCTTTGTGAAGCCTGGGAGCGCTTCAAAAGTTATCAGTCTTAGTGCCCCCACCATGGCTTCACCAAGGAGGCTCTCCTCAGTACTCTTTACTGGGGCGTTCTCCCGAAGATCCGGATGTTACTTGACACTACCAGCAATGGCAACTTTCTGAACAAGGACGTCGACGATGGTTGGGAGCTTGTTGAGAACCTATCACAGTCTGATGGCAACTACAATGAAGACTATGATAGAACCTTCAGGGCAAGCATAGATCTTGATGAGAAGTACAAGAAGGAGATAAAAGCTGTGAATGATAAGCTGGACAAACTCTTGATGAGCCAGCAGAGGAACATCCATTTCGTCTCTGAAGAAGAACTTTTCCAGATTCTGGATGGGGCGGGAGATCAATCGGAGGAGATAAGCTATGTCCAGAACCAAGGTGGATACAATAAGAGATGCAATCCTTATAAGCAGAATCCGAATATGTCTTATAGGAGCACCAATGTTGCAAATCCCTACGATCAGGTTTATCCACCTCCACAACAGCAGCAGCAGGGGCAAAATAAAACATTTGTGTCCTACAACCAAGGTTATGTGCCCAAACAACAATTTCAGCAAGGTTACCAATCTCCAGCAGGACCACCACCAGGATTCCAACCTCAACACGCTCCGCCTCCTCAGGCACCAGACCATGACATGAAAAACATGCTTCAGCAACTCCTCAGGGACAAGTAAGTGGGTCCATGGACAATGCTAAGAAGTTTGCTGAGCTGACTCAGAGATTAGACTGCTTATACAATGATCTGAATATGAAGATTGAGACTCTGAATTCCAAGATCAAGTATATGGAGGGCAAATCTGCTTCTACTTCTGCCCTAAAGCCTGGCCAACTCCCAGGAAAAGCTGTTCAGAATCCTAAGGAGTTTGCTCATACCATCACGTTGAGGAGCGGTAAAAAATTGTCTCCCAGACAAGGACATGTTGATGTCACTGAGGACAGTGAAGACTTGGAAAGGGAGGATGCATGTTAGAATGAAGATCCGATTGTTCTTCTTAAAGAATCAGAAGCCGTACTTGAAGAAGCTCCTCAACCTGCTGAGAAACATGCTGAAACACCTGTAGCCACCAAGGATAAGCCTACGAGATACGTTTCCCCACCATACAAACCACCTCTACCATTTCCAGGACGATTCAAAAAGCAGCAAGCTGAGAAGTATAAGGCTTTATTTGAAAAGCAAGTGAAAGAGATTGAGTTGAGAATGCCATTGCTGGATGCATTCGCACTTGTCCCTCCTTATCAGAAGTTCATCAAAGATTTGGTTATGGAGAGAGCAAAAGAAGTCCAAGGCATAGTGATATTGAGTCATGAATGCAGTGCCATTATCCAGAAGAAGATCACTCCCTTGAAGCTTAAGGATCATGAATCTTTCACTCTACCCTGCTCACGAGGCCCCCTATCATTCAGCAGATGCCTATGTGATCTTGGAACTTCAGATGGCTAGCGTTTAGGATTCACAAGATACAAAGCGTGCAACATATCTGTCATACTAGCTGATAGGTCAGTAAGGCTCCCGCATGGACTCTTGGAAGACTTGCCAATAAGGATTGATGTTGTTAAAGTCCCTACAGATTTCGTTGTCTTGGAAATGGATGAAGAGCCTAAGGATCCCTTGATTCTTGGAAGCCCATTCCTAGCCACTATAAGAGCTATCATTGATGTTGAGAAGGGAAATATTGATCTATGATTGGGAGAAGACTTCAAGATGACATATGACATCAAGGAGTCCATGAAGAAACCAACAATCAATGGCAAGGTGTTCTGGATAGAGGAGATGGATCAGCTAGCTGATGAACTTTTATAAGAACTTGCTGAGGAGAATCATCTCAAGACGACCTTGACAAAGAATGAATCAGATGGATTTCTCCATGCTGAGACCAAGGTCTACGAAACATTACTGGATACCTACAAGGCAACTGATGATTCAAAACATTTTGAAGAATTGGATCATTCTGTCAAGGAGGTATGCGCACTAGAGAAGGAAGTTAGTGGCAACCTGATCACTCACCCAGCTGTTGACCCTATCAAGGCGGCAGATGATGACTGGTCAGAGTTAAAAGCTTCCAAGGTTGAACTCAAACCGCTACCCTCAGGACTGAGGTACGTATTCCTTGGCTCTAACTCTACTTATCTTGTCATTGTGAATGCTAGCTTGAATAATGAGGAATTAGAGTTGCTAGTCACTGAGCTTAGAAAATATAGAAGGGAAATAGGTTATTCTTTAGATGATATCAATGGGATCTCACCTAGTCTTTGCATGCATATGATCAATCTGGAAAATGAATCATACACTAGTATTGAACCTCAAAGGAGACTGAATCATAATCTTAAGGAAGTTGTGAAAAAAGAAATTCTTAAACTGTTGAATGCTGGGGTTATCTATCCTATCTCTGATAGTACTTGGGTATCCCCAGTACATTGTGTACATAAGAAAGGAGGAATTATAGTGATAAAAAATAAAAAAGATGAATTGATCCCCACTAGGACTATCACTGGCCATAGGATGTGCATTGTTTACAGAAAACTGAATGTTGCATCTAGGAAAGATCACTTCCCTCTTCCTTTCATTGATCAAATGTTAGAAAGATTAGCCAATCATCCCTACTACTGTTTCCTTGATGGGTATAGCGGATTTTTCCAAATTCCTATCCATCCAAATGATCAGGAAAAGACCATTTTCACTTGTCCCTATGGCACATTTGCCTACAGACGCATGCCTTTTGGTTTGTGTAATGCCCCTGCAACATTTTAGAGGTGCATGACCTCTATATTCTCGAATTTGATAGAGGAGATGGTGGAGGTATTCATGGATGACTTTTCCGTGTATGGCTCCTCCTTCTCCTCATGTTTTTTGAATCTCTGCAGGGTATTGGCAAGATGTGAGGAGACAAGCCTAGTGCTCAACTGGGAGAAGTGCCACTTCATGGTAAACGAAGGGATAGTTTTGGGACACAAGGTGTCAGAGAAAGGGATTGAGGTTGATAAGGCAAAGATTGAGGTCATGGTACAGTTGCAGCCTCCCAAGACAGTCAAGGATATAAGGAGTTTCCTTGGGCATGCTAGGTTTTACAGACGATTCATCAAGGACTTCTCAAAAATTGCAAGACCCCTTATAAGACTGCTGTGCAAGGAAGTCGAGTTTGTAGTTGATGAGAGCTGTCTGGAAGCTTCCAACATGATCAAGGAAGCGTTAGTCTCTACACCAATAGTCCAAGCTCCAGATTGGGATCATCCTTTTGAGATAATGTGTGATGCCTTAGATTATGCAGTAGGGGCTTTGTTGGGGCATCTACTATGCGAGCAGAAATCTTGATGAGACACAAGGGAGGTACGCAACAACAGAGAAAGAGCTCTTGGCTGTAGTCTTTGCATTTGAGAAATTTAGAAGTTACTTGGTGGGATCAAAAGTGGTAGTCTACACAGACCATGTTGCGCTTAGGCATATATAATCCAAGAAGGATACCAAACCGAGACTGTTGAAATGAATACTTCTACTAAAGGAGTTTGATACGGAGATTGTTGACAAGAAGAGGATAGAGAACGACGTTGATGATCACCTTTCCAGAATGAGAATAGAAGATTCAGTCCCTATCGATGATTCTATGCCTGAAGAACATCTTATGGTCGTTGAGATATGCAAGAAGATGGATCAAACATGAATGTCTATTGATACTAGGATTTTTCTATCAATTACCCTAGAGTACTATCATGTCACAATAGGTATCAATCCAATCAGGTGTGATGCTAGCAATCAAGATATACCAGAAATGATTAAGTCAAGCAAAGCATAAATGATTTTTGGTTTTCAGTGATTCTAAGCGAAAATGTTAAACATGCGATAAATGTAAGGCTGTAGAACATAGACTACCATGCATAAACTAAAACGTAATGATTATCAATACTAACAAGAAGACAGGATAGAACAAATAAATAGCAAGTGAATAAAGCAGAAAGTTCAAATGAATAGAAGATCCTGAGGATGAGGTTATTGATGTAGGTAGAGTATGCTAATCTACTTCGAGTGTTTATCAAACTGAAAACATACTAATCCCTAGATAATGAACTTCTAATACTAGTCAATCCAATCTCTTGGCAGAAACTATCAAGTTTACAACACTTCCTAATCTCAATTCTCATTAATGAAACATGTAGTAAACATGCATAAAGAAACATCTCATTAATGTCAATAAACATCTTAGACAACCAATCTCTTGGGCTAAGCATGTAAATCTCTGGCACTAGTTGGTTCAGACATTTCATCATACACCTTTCGGGAATGAAACGTCTATGACCTAGTTCCAATTGATCAGAGAAGAACTAGCTAATAAAACTCTAATCCAGAAGGGAAACAAAACGAGTCTAACATAAACACTCTAGCAAACTAACATCCTCCACCTAATCTATCCCATTCTCAAGAACCCTAACACTACTCAGACTCAGAAATCATGTTAAACATCATGAAACAAGAATCGTTCAAAACATACATAATAATAAAGATGACAGGAAGAGTAACAACAATGATTCAAGAACTAATTGCAAAATATCAATAACTCAAAAGAAATCTCAATTACTATTCTCTGGATTGTTTGGTGGGTAACAACAAAAACCTAATAATAAAACTCGATCCCCTAGGCAATCCAAATGAGACCTATTTATAACAATGTTTGGGAAAACCTTAAAACATAAAACGACAACGTAAAAGCGGTTTAAAAGTTGTTGTGACTAAGTTGGTCGAGTTAGCATCTTGAGTGAGCGTCTTCTATGCCTTTCCTGATCGTGTCACTCGAATGATCAAGTCGCGTGACGGTTGTTTCGCATTCCTTCGATTCACTCGATCACCCCACTCGATCAACTGCTCGATCCGCTACTCGATCTCCTGCTCGATCTGCTACTCGATCATCCTACTTGGTCACGTCCGTCGAGTGAAATATGTTTCTACAACGCATCTCTGCTTTTCACTCGATTGTCCCACTCGATCATATGCATGTCGAGTAACGCTTGCTCCTCTACTTCGCTCTACATGTCTCCTAAGTACCTGAAACACTCCAAATATGCAGAATGTATGCAAGACATGCATGATATGCATAAAACCTACCTAAGTATGATATGCATAAAACCTACCTAAGTATGTAAAACATGTAGAAAGTATCAATATGATGCGAATCAACAAGTGAATGATGCTAAAAGGATGATGAATACATGCTCAAAAAGTGATGAAATACAGACTTATAAGCTATGAAGGAGCTTCAATGTCTAGCAGTCAATTCAGAAAGTATGCCTTGGTATGCGGATGTGATGAACTACAAGGCATGTGGAGAGATTCTAGCAGACATGGATCCTTATAGGTAAAAGAAGTTTTTTAGAAATGTCAACATCTACTTCTGGGATGAACCTTACTTGTACAAGAGGAGTTCAGATGGGCTGTTTAGGAGATGGATAGCAGAAGGGGAAGTGCAAGGAGTGCTTGAGCACTATCATGGATCCGTATATGGAGGACACTTTGCTACATCACCAAGTGTGACGCCTGCTAGAGGATGCGTAACATCAACAGAAGAAATGAGATGCCTCAGAACCCGATTTTTGAAGTAGAAATTTTTGATGTTTGGGAATTGATTTCATGGGACCATTCAATCCTCCATCAAATGGCAATGTCTACATACTGGTTGTAGTTTACTATGTTTCAAAATGTAAATATTGCTAAGGATTTTTTGTGTTTTTGATTTTTGTTTTTGGTTTTATGATGATCAGGATTACATGTTAAGGGAGTTTGGACATGCATATCGGAACAATTAAAAAAAAAGATATTGTGTCTCACTTGACCTACAGACACTCCACTCGACCCTACACATATTCAACCACACATTCCCTTATCCTTTTCTTTTCTTTCATCCACACCCACACTTCCCAAACACACTACACCACACAAATATCTCTTTTTCTCTTTTCACCATATGCTCTCCACACTCACTCGATTTTCAACATTTGTTTTACCCCAAAGAACCCACAAGCTGAGCTCTCACTCGACTGACGAAATCACTCAACCGGCGGACCAACTCGCAACGCGTTGGCTTGCTCACTCGACTGAATTTCACGGATTTCGCATTCAAACAACGGTGCATCCTCCACACAACGTGTCTAGCCGGATTTCATACAACTCGAGCTACGTGGTCGGAGACTTTAATCGACTCCACTCGACAATCTCCACTCTCACTCGATTCACTCAATCGCTTGAGAAAGCTTTCCCGCGACCACGCACATACCACTTGACGGAACCTTCTCTCAACCACTCCAGCTCCAACTTCTCCTCTAGCAGTTCACTCGACGGAAGCAGCCCCCACTCGAGCATCTAAATTATCTACTCTGCATACGCGCCCCTCGATCTACATAGCTCGACTGGAGGTCCTTTTCAGTTGTCGGGTATCGTCTTCACTCGACCAAACGAGCCTCACCACTCGAGCTTCTTGTGCACGAACGTCTTACTCGACCAAAGTCCTGCCACTCGATAGGCCGTGTACTCTCCTCACTCGACGGAATCACACTCAAGGCTCACGACTCGCACCGACCCTCACTCGACCTAAATTGCTAAGCGTTTGTATCACAACTCTTCTCTTTCACGTTTGCTCATTTTTCTTGATATTTTGCACACTAACAACCTAACATTTAGCTTTGAGTTCCAAGTGTTTCAGTATCACAATGTCAAGGGATTTGTTGCATGAAATGCGTGAGAAGTATGGTTGTAAACCAACAGAGCGTGCATCTCCTCAGTCTATGTCCAAGTTCTATATGGAGAAGAAGAAAGCTGCATATCAGAAAGCGTCTGGGGTTGGTCCATCTCAGACGAGAGGTAGAGCCAATAAGTTTTCGAGTAAGAAACCAATGGACCTGCATGATGAAGATAGTGATTATGAGCTTGAAGAACACCCACCTGTCCCAGCTCGCAAGTCTATGTAGAACAAGAAGACTCAGAAGTGGTTAGCCCCGGGAGAGTATTACAAGCTGTTTCAGCAGCATGATTTTCAGGGCACGAGGTATCCTTGCCAGCGGACGATGGATGTGCTGACTATCTTGGGTGATGTCGAGTATATGTTCGAGCATTGTCATCTCAGCACTCTCATGACTAGTCCGCGAAACGTATATAGAGAGGAGACCATACAATTCCTCTGTTTGCTTGGCATACATCTTTATGAAGATGATCCAGACATGGAGTCAGATGGAGGATTGGCATACATTACTTTTACTATACATGATCATGAGTATTTCCTGACCATCAGAGAACTAGAGGGTTTGTTTGGATTCCATAATGGAACAAGGACTGGACAAAGGATTGATAGGGATGAATTGTTGGCTTCATCTAGGACCAAGGGCAACCACATCAGAAGTCCAGTTATCCGCTACTTCCATCGATCAATTGCAAACGTGTTCATCGCGAGGGAGACAACAGGGACATTGATCAAGGGGGATCTGGAGATGATTGATCTTGCAGTCAAGGATCTCTTGTTAACCGCAGTAGATGGGACACTACTGCGAGGTGATACAACTGATACATCACCCTCGTTCACTTTGTTGCACCAGCTACTTAGTTACAGAACTTGGATAGTGAAGTTGAGCAGCTGCAAAACTCAAGGAGTTATGTGCATGGGAGGATTGGTGACTGTCATCTTGGAAGCTTGTAGCGTCTCGCTGAGTTCAGAGCTTATTGCACCAAAATTAATAGACATTCAGAATTTGAGGCAAGCTCAATGGTTGCATTGGGAGAAACGCAATGGTTGCATTGGGAGAAACGCAATGGGTTGTATATGTACTACTTCACTCACCCGGTACTTGGTGACGCGCGATTTTTGCTTCCTTGTATTGCTTTCACTAGGATACTCGAAACTTGTGTAAGATGAGCAAAAGAAATATTTCCATCATCATCATTCACAATCGGAGTCATCGATTTTCCGGTGAAATTTGATTGTCGGTAGAATCATTTGTATTTCACCAGGAACAGCAAAACAACACCATTACGAACTTTATTTTCCAAAAATACTACTTAAATACATTTTTCCCAATATACCAGAAAAGTAAAACTAATTATTTTACATTCAAACTAATTTGTAGAGGGGAAAGCCTAACCACTAAACCCTACCTCGAAAAACTATACCCTAACTAAAAATAGTCCACCCACAAATTAAAATTAATTACACCTTCAAAAATCAATTTTTTTTGTATGTTTATGATATTTGTGGAAAAATAATTGTCGTATTTTTGGGAAAAGAACTTAAAGTGAACTTCTTAATAACTGAATTGTTGAATTGGAGAGAATTTCTCTTAAATTATTGGTGATGTTCGTTTGTGATACATCTTAATAATTATTTCTAGGTAGTAATCCATAATTTATGATACATAATATACGATTTATCTTTTTAAAATTTAGTTTGCTAAGGCCAAAACGGCCCAAGTCATACCGATTTTTTGACATTATCGGATTATCTCAATCGGTTGGCCTACCACTTTCCTTCAGTCTCCCAAAATGGCATTATATGCTTGATATGATCATGGATAGCACTAAGGATATGGAGCATGAAACGGACGTGGAACTTGGAGAAGCTGAGCTCGTAGTTAGGAGAGAAGCTGAGGAGAAATAGCTCGGAGAGGAGGACAAACCCTTGTAGTTTCTTTGAGAACTCATTTTTTTTTTTTATCAAAAACTTTTTCTCTAAGAAGATCATCTTGTTAGTGTGTATATCCAGCAAAACCCTTAGCCTCTTTGGTGCATATATCCAAAGGATCTAAGTTCGATATCGTGATATCTATTCCTTTAATAATGAGTGAGTTAACTATCTATTCCTTACCAAAGCCAACGATGATATGAAGTATCTGTCAGAAATCACCACCGAATAAAATAACTTTACTACCAAACGGTTTATCTTCTGGACATTGGAGCAAAGGCAGATCTAGGGTATAAGTGGGTGGGGCACGTGCCCCATACTACTTTATAAAAGTTAACCAGTAGTTATGAACAAATATGTTCTGTAGCTCATTTGGTAATTAGTCATTCATGTGACATTACAGTCTCTTGGTATTAGTTACTTTCACCTTTTTATGCTTTTCTTTAGCAATTTCCTTTTATTCTTTTTCTTTTTCCTACGAGATATATTTTGCATGCATTTTTATTTATTCTATTTAATTTTATTTTATTTATGTTTCAGATTTTATTTAATTTTTCTAATTTCTGTTCAAATCTTTTTTAAAATAACTTATATCTTTATCGTCTAGTATACATATATCTTAATTGAAAGAATGGTATTAAAACTAGCAAACTAGTAACTAATTTATTATTTTCGTCTAAATTTCAATATTATAGAGTGAATTAAAAACTAGATATATTTATACCAATATTAGAAAACAACTTGGCTCACTACAGATACAAAATATACATTCCAATATTAAAATTTTTTTTTAATATGTTTTACTATATAACTTCTTATATATTATTTGTGCCCTAGGCAAAATATTTTTCTGCATCCGCCACTGCATTGGTATATCTTTTAGACTTGAGAATTTTTGAGAAATACCCCTTTTGGTGTACCCCTTTTTAAAAATACCCCTCTTTTCTATCCATTTTCAAAAATACCCCTTTTCAAGTATGAAAAATTATAAACTTTTATATGGTTAATAAGGTACATCGAAGTCATCATTACAACTAGAAGACTAAATCCAAATATTTATAAGGTTTTAAAAGGTTCTAAACGGCATTTATAAATACACAGTTTTTATAAGGTTTTTAAATGATTTTTAAATGGTTTTTAAATGGTTTTTAAAATGTATTTATACGGTATTTATAAAATATATATATAAATTTACACACATATAAAGATAATTTGTGTCTATAAATATAAGTTTACACATATGTTTTTGATAAATTTCATATTTTATAGTGACTTTTTGATAAATCTAGAAAGAAGGGTATTTTTAAAAAGTGGTATTGGAAAAGGGGTATTTTTGAAATTACTCCTTTAGACTTCTATCCAAAGTCTTAAATCAGTATTTACTCATCATTGGAGCTTCATCCCAAATGATCAACTTGGCTTTTTTAATTAATTCTTCAAGATTAGACGCCTCTGACATGGTGCACATTGATGTTTCATGGAAATAGAGGAATACCAAATCTATAATTAGCTGTTTTTCCACTTTCTAAAAAAAGTGATGCTATACCGCTGGATACAACGTTTAAACAATGTCTCCTTTTGACCTTATTGCTGCCGATAAGACTCTCTAGAGGACTGTTTTACCCGATCCTCCAAACCCGTATAAGAAAAATACTCCTCCTTTATTGTGTAAAATAGCTTCTATAATCTCATCATATATCTTCTTATGCTCTTTTGCTAGCATATTTAACCATTCCTCATGTTTCTTTTTTTGAGATCCTCATTTGCAGAGAGGTTGAAATAAATTGATTTGACCACCTATCTAACCAAAGTGCACTAATCTTTTTGGTCAAAGGACCTGAGAGAACTCCACAGTTAAGTGTGCTTATGTTGGAGTTAGGGATGTTATCATGGACTTGTCCGGCCCGTTTATGCCCGTGTCAGTTTATGTCTGTGTCAGTTTATGTCTGTCCGTTTATGTCCGTGTTCATTTATGTCCATTTAAGTTTGTAGCCCGTTTATGTCCGTCTATTTACAACATGTCGAATGATAAAGCCTATTTTTGTCCATGTATATTGATTTTAACCATTTTTGTGTATTTTATGTATGTTTATATTTCTTCCAATAAAGTTAAAATATTCCAATAAAAATTTAACATTAAAGTAAAAAATTAAATATTCCAATAAAATTTTAAAAATTCCAGTAAAAATTGAATTTTCAACCAATAACTTTTTTGGCGGGAAATTTTGGCGGAACATTTTGGCGGGATAATTTTTCTCGTTAAATTTCCACCAACTTGGGAGTCGTCTCAGTATGAGTGACCTTCCTGGATATGGATGCCGGAACTGTGAGTGAGGCAAAAATACAGGGAATATCACATCATCGCCACAATAGCTAAGTTCTAATGAAACTAGTAACTTGGCCACACAATAACAACAATAGCAACAACAACAATAATAACAATAATATACAAGAATACTTGTATTAACTACTAGAAAGCAAACAATTAACCTTTAACCACTAACCGACTCTCAACCTGCTCCCAAAACGAAAATAATCAAGAAACAATGCAAGCACAAACAACATCAGAGAAACACAAACAATGCAAGCTTAAGGAAAGCTAAGAGTACTCGGCCAAAAGTACAACTAAAACACATAACACTAACCGTAAGATACTAATACAAATTTACCTTAAGGTCCTTAATTCTACGATGCGGACTTTCCCCAATAGGCAATGCTTTCCCAACTTTTAGCCACGAAGGCTAAAAGAATCACACCCTTTCCGAATTGATTAGTAAGTAAGAGACTTAGTCTCTTATAACAGAGTTTTACTACTTCGTCAAGTAGTGCCTGGTGGTAACTAAGCACTCCGAGCTATTGGGAATATCACATCATCGCCACAATAGCTAAGTCCTAATGAAACAAGTAACTCGGCCACACAATAACAACAATAATATACAAGAATACTTGTATTAACTGCTAGCAAACAAACAATTAACCTTTAGCCATGCATAAGCAAGACTAATGCAACATCACGTTAATCACACAACAGCTGAATAAACTTGCTATCACAATAAATTAACCTCAAACAACCAAACAATACACAATGCAAATCAATCTCTACAATATCTAACAATTATCGATTTAGAAAATAAACGGACAGCATAACGGCTAAACTAACAACCTAACCAAACGTTCAAATCCTGCAACTACTCCACAACATACTCAATAACAATCATGAACTAAGATAAAATCAGAACATGAACCTAACCTCACCAGATCTAATACATTACCGCAAAAATTTACGATAAAGCAAAACACGATAACACAACAAATCAAGAATTCAATAAAGGAGTAGATCCTAAGCTACTAAAGAAAATACAGCAATAAACAAACTATATACATGTGCTACTTCACACATTTTTGGTACTCACAGGTTTTGGTTGAAGCTTCGGACAAAAACGTCTCCGATAAAGCTAGATCCGGACAACTCTCAAGCTCTAGATCCGCATTATCATGATTCGTTTAGGTTTAGGAACTTAAAAGAAAGAATTGTAAGATAAAATAGAAACTAAGATTAAGCTACTTACCTACTACCCTTCTTACTATCTCGGAAACTTTCCTAAAGCTGCTCGAAAATGCTATCGGCCACCGTAACGAACTAACAAGTTTTTCTCTTAAGGTTTTGCTCTGAGGAAGAAGAGAGATTAAACTGAGTATTTATAGCCTTCAAAAGTCGTCTGGAAGCAGCTTTTTCACCCACCAAGTGTCGCCCAACGAAGCTTCAGCCAATGGCAACAAGACATGGGAGTTTTGGCCATCCATATCCCATTTTCCTGGAGACACATGGCCATCGTCAGCAGCAGCGAACCTATCCTAATTCATTGGCTAAAGATGAGACACTTGTCCCTCTCGTGGCCAATAAATCCTTCCCTAACTAATTCTAAGCCTTAAAAATAATTCCTTCATGAAAACTCTGATTTTTCATGATATAAAATCCTATTTTAACTCCCTAAATCATCCTTTAAAACTTCAGGCTCAAAAGAGTTTAACCGAATCAGTTTTCCTTTCGATGATCGGCTAAAATAGTCCCCGGTGGGTTATTTTTCATAAAGAAAAATATAACTGTCTTCTTTGCTGGTTTTCCTTCCTCTTACTGATTTAATAACCATCTCAATGTTCTTCTAAAAATATTATTTGTGCTTGACCTTAATATTACTTTGCTCTTTAACGGTCTTCTTGATAGCTTCTCGGTTATCTCTCAAAACCTCTTTTAAATAACTAATTCTTCTCGTTCAAATTCCTTCAATATTCTTCCTTAGCTTAATCATATGCCTTAGCCCACTCAAACTCTATTTCCTTCTTTTCAACTTGATTCAAAGATGTTGTACCAATTTATGAATTACGGCAGCTTTTACTTGACGGCTATATGTTCCTGTTAAACCTTAGGGTATCTTCTTCAAAAATCCTCTCGGAACTCTTGATGTAAATTCTCTTCACTATTGAATGACCTTAAGTATTAGAATTTCTTTTCTTCGATTTCTCCCTCTTCCTTTGGTCGTTCAGCCTTCTTGATGCATCTTGCATACTTAGATCATTCTTCTTTGTAATAATCTTTCGGTCACTTCCTTAAAACCCTTCCTTCTGATCTTTAGGGATCATCCTTCCTTTGGTTTTTTTCCAATCTTCTTCTCCTACGTTAAATTTTTAACATTGGTCGAATGGCCATGTTTGCGTCCTTCTCGTCCGTTCTTAGATCTTTGTACGAGTTATTACATTCTCCTCCCCTTAATAGAATTCGTCCTCGAATTCTCCTTAGCATGAGGTCGTCTTCTAATAACTCATCTTCAGTTGTTAACTTGGTTGCCACTACTTTAAATCCTTCATACTTCTCGTTTCCATCATGTAAACTCTGATCACTTCTTTTTAATACCACTCTTGGAGTCTGGTCCTTTTCCTCTTCTTCAATAACATTGATGACTCATTTTCTTTCAGAATCAATCTGTGTAATGCTCTAATATCATCACTCCAATGTTCTTGTTCCGCCTTTGTCATATTTACTATGACTCCACTCCAATTAATGCCACACTTATAACTTGCAAGGTATCACACTCCACTTCACTTCCCTTGCAACCTCTTTGGATTCTTCATTTTGATTTCTCTCCTTTGCAGCTTCTTCTCTCTATTTTTATCAACATGATATTGATAGAATTCTTTCTTTTGTTTCTCTCCTCCCCGGTTATTCCTCAAATACTTTGAACTTCATCTTGCCTTGTCTTCTTTCTTGGTTGTAGTACATCATCACTTTGGTCGCCACAATTTCTTCTGCTTAGCCTCCTTAATAATCAAATCTTGGTTTTCTTCAATCTTGAATATTCACCTCCATCTTAAGATTATTACTCCTCCCTTAAGTTGAATTTATTACCTTGACCTCCATAAAATTCTTCACCATGTCTTCCTCACATCTTATGGATTTCCATTCCATAATTTTTTTTTCTTGACTAACATACAACCTTCACACTTCTAATACTTTGATATCCTTTGATCAAAAGCTAACTTCCATTTAGCTCTTCATATTAATTTGATAATTATTAAATTTGTACTACGAGTAAATAATATCCCTCCTTGGGCTAGGGACAATATGATTCTTCTTCTGTACACTTCCAAGGTTTTCTTTAACTTGTCTCCTGACTTGGCTTCATCTTCATACTCTTGGTAATGGCCAAAGTTCATTTCTTTACCACCACCTTACTAATTCTAATTCTAATCCTTTCTTCCAAAACAATACTAGAGAAACCTTGGTGTAACTATTATACTCTTCATAAAGAAAAATGCACTAACATTCTTTTCTACCTCGAAGTTTAACCATAATTTCTGTGAGAAAAATAATTTTGGCAATGCACACTGGTTCCTTCTTTGGCCTCGTTTTCCTTAGCTTTACGGACTGTGAATTTCAGCTTAGAATTTTCATGGGTTTTCTCTAAGGGTTTCCTGTCTCCTCAAAGTTCGGGTTCCTTCTACAAATCCTAAGAAGCTCTCGGATTCTAACAACAAAACTAAAGCAACCACAAACAAGCATGCAATAATAACAAAAACATAAACACACACACAATATACAAGCATAATATAATACAGGAATTTAAAGATTCGGTTACGTATCATACCACATACATCAACCTCCTTGTTTAAAACCTACATTATTATTATGATTATATCATAATACATCAACCACATACCTCCTAAGGTGCATGCCGACCCACTGAGTATATACATATCAAAAGGGGTCAACATCACACACTTCTTTCACGTCACTCCCTAAGGGAACATCCTCCTGAGCGCGCAACAAGTGCACGTACAGTCAGAAAACGCGACACGAACGGTATCATGTGGGTCTGGACCTGGACGAGTGTAAGATGAGGAAGCTCTGGTGGACGGTGCTCCAAAAGACAAGCTCGATCCTCTGGCAAAAGGGCCTGAACCTGCAGTGGGACAAGACGTAGTGTAATGAGCGCGCTCACCACAAGCATGCACACTATGCTAGAAGGAATGTATGCTCGATAATACATGCAACTTCCCGGATAATGTCCAACCTGTCCATGAAACAGGTATTTTTGTACCCTTGGAGTTCAATTCCCCAATGTGATGTAGCATAAGAGGTATCGATCCAAATGGATGTATTGTAAGCAATCAAGATATAGCAGAACTAATCAAGTCAAGCCAAGTAATTTAAGGTTTGGTTTAAAGAACTCTAATGCATAAAAGTAAACTAAAGAAGCAATAATTAAAGCAATAAGTAAAAGCATGTAATCAATCAGATAGCAAAGGGTCTTAAGGATGGGCTAATGGGGTGATGAATCCTCTTAGTATCTTTGGGATGCTTAACATGCTCAGATAGATCTAATCCTAGACGATGAACCACTTAACCTAATTAGTCCAATCTCTTGGCAAAGATTATCAGATCTATAGCACTTCCTAATCTCAACTTTCATTGATGAAACATACTATATATAGGCATAAAGAACAAGCTCATTAATGTCAATCTACTCCTTAACAACCAATCTCCTGGGTAAGTAAATAGATCTCTTGCATTAGTTGATCAGACATTCCATTTGAACACTTTTTGAGTGCTGGAATGTCTAAGATATAATCCCACATGGTTAATGCTAAGATAGCATTAAGATCTCCTAATCCAGAAGGTATCTACCTAAATCTATACTTAAGCAACCCCAGAAACTAAGATTCCTCATCACCTAACCCATCTTCTAAACCCTAGAAAAACTACTCAGATCTGGAGTTCATCATGAAGAACACAAACCCAGAAATCTTTGAATCTTGCATAACTAGATAGATAATGATCTAAGGAGCAAGATATTGTAAAGAAACAACTCTAAATTCTTAATAGATCAAAAGATATAAAGATTGCAAGTTTCTGGAAATGTTTGGTGGCTACAGAGAAAAACCCTAATTAGAACTCGTTTGAGGTGAGCTCGGTCGGGTGCATGTTGGGCTCATTCGTTTCCATCCAAGACTCGGTCGGGTCCATTGCTTAGTTGAAAATCTGGTAATTCACTCCATCCGATCGGGTCAGATAGTGGCTTGGTCGGGTCAGCTTCAGTCTTCAATCTGGATGTATATACCTTCACTAAAACAGTGATAACTCTTAAACCACAACTCGGATTGGCTTCAAATCACCGGTAATGGAAAGATAACTCAATCTACAACAGGTTTGATGAAGACCTCGGAAGCTAAAACCCAACTAAAAATCTTCATTCGAGTCTATCTTTGAGGGACGTATACTGCATCCGATCGGATGATTGTTGACGCGGTCGAGTTGGTTGGTCGACTGCCTCTTTTTTCATTCTTTATGCTTCCAATTCTCTTGTTTAGTACCAAAAATGAAAAGAACACCTTTCTTCTCTTCTAGAGCTCCAAAACACCTAATAATGCTCGAACTTCACAAAATATGCAATGCTAATGCAAAAACAACCTAAGAGTGCAAAATGAAGGAAAAGAGTCTCTAATGCATATGAAACAAGACTCAAACTATGAAAAACATGCAATAAAAGTATGCCAAAAGGGGGTAAAATATGGGGTTATCAACTCCCCCAAACTTATTCTTTGCTTGGCCTCAAGCAAATTCAAAGTTGGAAGAGAGGTTTGAAGGTGAGGATTCAGAACCAAAACTTGCTGCAAAAGAGTTTAAAATCAATGTCTTAGTTTTTAATTCTAGAATGCAATTCAAAAGGCTGTACTCTGAAGACTTTAGCCATGCTTCTTTCAACATGAGATGTCATCAGCCATATAACCTAGACAAGCAATCAAGTCAGCCATCCTTTTTAACATTCGTTAAGTAGTAACAGTGAATCCGGATGTGAATTTGAATTTAAACTCATTTGGCTAGGCAAGTAAAAGGTTTAAGAGATAAAGAGAGTCTCTTTTTGGTGAGGGTTTAATCATTGAAGTGTTGGGATCTCTCTATGAACAAGATTGAGCTTTTGAGAGAATGCTAAAGGTAAGGACCAACAAATGCATACATGAATAACATCTTGACTACCCAAGTACCCAAGTGATATCCTAATTGTCTAAACCCATATGATCCTATTCTACCCTTTAGCTCTTTTCATCCCAATTTCCCTTTTTGTTCTAAGTCCTATGAGAGTTTCTTATGATAAACTAGTGGATAGGTGGTTTTCTTTATAAACACTATGGTTCTCTTTCTTCTTAACACTTAAGACATCAAAGCATTTGGCTATCTTCACACTTTTCTCTCTTTCTTTTAAAAACCAGAACCATTTCTTTTCTATTTTTTTTTCATTCCCCACTTATCTTTCACTAGAACCTTAAACTTCTCTGAAACTTTTACTCTCCTGAAGACTCAATTTATTTCCCTTTTCTTTTCTTTTCTTTTCACCATCCCAAATAACCCCAAAACCCAAGTAGAGTCCATTCTAGTCCTATCTGATCCAAAAAATGCAAATCAGAACTACTCAAGACCCTATTCCTGTCGGCTTGAACCTAACACGTTCTCTTAAAGCTCAATCCCAAAACATAGGCCTTCCATTCAGAATTAAAACAAAGGCTTGAAGGAAAGGTTAAGGTTTTTAAGGTGTGGTTAACTGGTCAAGGTTATGACCAGCTACTTGGATAAACAAGAGAGTGGTAAAAAGAGGGAAAGAAGATCCAAGTATGTATACAAGGTATCCATGAGTTTAAAACAAATCACAACCAGATAATTATCAATTCAAGTTAAGGTTCTTATAAGTAAAGGATGGCATCATATCAAAGCAAGCTTCAGTTTAGACTACAATTCAAATCATGCGATCAAAGAATGGTGCGGTCTCATTTCAAGCTCAAATGAAAGCATTAAACAACTATGAACGAGGGCATTGGTGTTAAATATAATGAAACAGCAAGTTCTTTGGTTATAATCATCATAATCCCCAATGCTAATGCAATGATCCTAAATGCAACATCCCTAAAGCAAGACTAATATGCAAATGCAACTATATGAACACTATGTTTTTAAAGGATTTTTCTGAAATTTTTCAAATTTTTAGGGGTTTTTAATGCACATAGATGAATGCAAAACTAGATGCTAAAAATTCAAAATAAGAAAACAGAACACATGTCAAATGCATATCCCAAACCTTCCCCCAAACTTAAATTACACAGTCCCTTGTGTAATAAAAATCTTAACAAAGATTTAGGAATCGAAAAGCAACAAAAAACAAAACGCAAACTGGTAGTACAAAGATAAGTGATGGAGTTACCTGGATTTGGCTAACGGTGTTGGCGTGGTCGGGTCAATTTCACTGACCCGATCGGGTCAGGTTAACGAACCCGATCGCGCTATAAGTATCTGCTCCCTGTGCTCCTTTTCTTAAACCCAAACAAGTTTGAAATTGCATTTCTCCGCTTATTCCTGGGTCAATGCTAAAAGAACTACTCCTCTCCCTTAGACTTAGACCTTCTCTGGATTTCTTTGGAGAAGAACTACTGCATTGCCCCTCGAGCTTTTTGATTTGCTCACTCATCTCCTTCATTGTAGGTGTTAATTCCCTCACTGGATCCTCTTGAACGTTGACAGATTGAATTATTGATAGACCACCAGATGTAGGCTTCATTGACTCAAGTAGTTGGAGAGGCTTGGGGAGTAAATCTAGACACATAGAACGAGGTGGAACTTGACTCAAGTGGGGACTCGAGTGGGAAATCGATTGACGAGGTCGAGCTCCCCTTAAGCTCCCTTCATTTGTTTCCAAAAAATTTGTGCTAGCTCCATTTACACCCTTAAAAACTGATGTCTTAGTGTGATGATTGCTTTCTTCATTACAGAAGGTCTCGGTATCAATTATTTGCTTCCTTATAGCATTCTTGATGTGATTCTTCATCTTGAAGTTGACACCCAAATTGAGGTCAATTATCCCTCTTCTTACATCTATTATTGCTCCAGCAGTAGCTAAGAATGGTCTTCGCATGATCAATGGATCTTGAGGCTCTTTGTCCATTTCCAAAACAACTAAGACAGTTGGTATCTCTATCTCACTAAGCTTTACTGGAACATCCTCCATTATTCCTTTTGGCATTCGAACACCTTCATCGGGATCTTCTAGCTTCTTTGGGACAAACGTCTTCTCAATGATGGCACTACACTCATGGCTAAGTGCTCTTTTTCTCTCATCTTCCTTAGATTTTTCTTGAGCAGCCTTCTTCTCTTGATTCTTTTCCGTTAGTACCTCTTTCAGGATCACGTTGTAGGAAGGAATATTGGCAAAAGCATCTAACAAAGCCACTTTTAGCTCAGTCCCTTTAAACGTATTGAGTATTCTTCTATACTCCTCCTTGATTTCTTTCTTAAATCTTCCAGGGAATGGCAATGGAGGCTTGTAGGTTGGAGCAATGTAGTGTGGTTCCTTCTGCTTTGATAAAACTTGATTTTCAATTGTGCTGATCTTGACGCTGTCAGTCACTCCAGTGTCCGATCGGGTGGCTTGGTCGGGTCTACTCCCTTGTGTTATTTTTGCAGCCTTAAACTTATTTTGACAGAAATTCTCCCCCTCCTGTTCATCACTGTCCGCAGGGATTACCTTGTGGTCTTGATGTAAAGGTAGCTCTCCTAAAGTTATAACATCAGCAGTTTCAAACTCCTTGGCTTCTAAATACATGATCCTGGTTCTTAAAGCTTCAACCTTTTGGGATAGATCATTGAATGAGGAAGTTATATAGTTGGAGAGCTCATTGATCATCTTAGCCCTTTCCAATTGACCATCAATTTGCGACTGTAGAATTTGCTGCAACGTGTTCTTCAACTGAACATCTTTATAAGGGGCCATCCAAGGTGCTGGGTGTTGAAAATCATGTTGTGGGGCGAAAGGTTGATGATAGACATCTTGAAACAGATAAGAAGGTGAAGTGACTTGCATTGGGTGGTGCTTGTAGTGGAAATTCATCATTAACTGATCTATCGGATCCATGAGCAGAGGTGAGACACGGTCGAGCTGAGAGCATACACGATCGGGTTTGGTGTAACTCGATCGGGTTGGGTGGTCGGGCTCGAGTAGTCGTGTACCTGAAATGCAAATCAGACAAGCAGCAAAGGTAGAAATCAGTAATGAAATAGAAACAAAATAAAAAGAACTTGATCTAGATAGAACTGGGATCCTAAATGGAACAAATAACATCCAAATGGCAGCGGCGCCAAATTGAAACAAGTATTTTTGTACCCTTGGAGTTCAATTCCCCAATGCGATGTAGCATAAGCGGTATCGATCCAAATGGATGTATTGTAAGCAATCAGGATATAGCAGAACTAATCAAGTCCAGCCAAGTAATTTAAGGTTTGGTTTAAAGAACTCTAATGCATAAAAGTAAACTAAAGAAGCAATAATGAAAGCAATAAGGAAAAGCAGGTAATCAATCAGATATCAAAGGGTCTTAAGGATGGGCTAATGGGGTGATGAATCCTCTTAGTATCTTTGGGATACTTAACATGCTCAGATAGATCTAATCCTAGACAATGAACCACTTAACCTAATTAGTCCAATCTCTTGGCAAAGATTATCAGATCTATAGCACTTCCTAATCCCAACTTTCATTGATGAAACATACTATAAATAGGCATAAAGAACAATCTCATTAATGTCAATCTACTCCTTAACAACCAATCTCCTGGGTAAGTAAATAGATCTCTGGCATTAGTTGATCAGACATTCCATTTTAACACTTTTTGAGTGCTGGAATGTCTAAGATCTAATCCCACATGGTTAATGCTAAGATAGCATTAAGATCTCCTAATCCAGAAGGTATCTACCTAAATCTATACTTAAGCAACCCTAGAAACTAAGATTCCTCATCACCTAACCCATCCTCTAAACCCTAGAAAAACTACTCAGATCTGAAGTTCATCATGAAGAACACAAACCCAGAAATCTTTGAATCTTGCATAACTAGATAGATAATGATCTAAGGAGCAAGATATTGTAAAGAAACAACTCCAAATTCTCAATAGATCAAAAGATATAAAGATTGCAAGTTTCTGGAAATGTTTGGTGGCTACAGAGAAAAACCCTAATTAGAACTCGTTTTTGGCTTAATGACCTTAGAGGTCTATTTATACTAAAAGCAGGAAGCCCTAAAACAGAATAAGACAAATTACAAAGTCGATTTTAGGTGAGCTCGGTCGGGTGCATGTTGGGCTCGTTCGGGTCCATCCAAGACTCGGTCGGGTCCATTGCTTAGTTGAAAATCTGGTAATTCACTCCATCCGATCGGGTCAGATAGTGGCTTGGTCGGGTCAGCTTCAGTCTTCAGTCTGGATGTATATAACTTCATTAAAACAGTGATAACTATTGACCCGCAACTCGGATTGGCTTCAAATCACCGGCAATGGAAAGATAACTCACTTTCCAACAGATTTTATGAAGACCTCAGAAGTTAAAACGCAACGCAAGATCTTCATTCGATTCGATCTTTGAGGGACGTATACTGCATCCGATCGGATGATTGTTGACGCGGTCGAGTTGGTTGGTCGAGTGCCTCTTTTTTTCATTATTTATGCTTCCAATTCTCTTGTTTAGTCCCATAAATGAAAATAACACCTTTCTTCTATTTTAGAGCTCCAAAACACCTAATAATGCTCGAACTTCACAAAATATGCAATGCTAATGCAAAAACAACGTAAGAGTGCAAAATGAAGGAAAAGAGTCTCTAATGCATATGAAACAAGACTCAAATTATGAAAAACATGCAATAAAATTATGCCTAAAGTGGGTAAAATATGGGATTATCAGTCCACAAGTGAACAATACGGCTAACGACCACTTGGTGCAGAGACACGTCTCGTAGGACCATCCTGTCCGATAAATACTCATCCACTGGCACTCGATGGCTCATACATAGGCGAAGACTCTCTCTAGAAGGTAGAGATAGGACTGTAAGTAGATGTGGAGAGTGATAGATACATCGGTGAAGCTGGCGGGGATGACACAAACTCGAAATCTTCCCACTCAAGAACGGTAGGCATGTCAAGAACTAATCCGGAAAACACCGAAGGCGCAGAATCTCGGCAAGAACAGAAAATGACATGATTCGGAGGAGATACTAATGTAATCCTCGACCATGATTTTAACGCCCCCAATTCGTCCTATGGCCGGACAAGCCACGAACGACTTGGAAACGCTACTTTGAAAGTACTCACCAACGATCCGGCCGAGGTTCGAGAACAAATCAAGACCCTTAGCCAGTCCATCGGTGAGACCTTACCACTTGGAATACCACTTAGGCTTGCCAACCTTATGATATCCAAGTGTTGAGCCGACTCGGACTAAGTCATTATCAGACATCACTCGTTGTTTGTAAAAGAAACCCGAATTATTCATTACGATAAAGTATATTTTACAAAAGTCACCAAATACTTAAAAGAGTTTTCATGGCCGAGGCCTAGAGCCCAAAAACTTAAAACATATTAAACATACTTGTTTTACAAAAGGCACAAAAACTACTACGGGTTCCTAAGTCCAACACGCCACTACTATTTTCGACTAGGGTTTCCTGCAAAACAAATAGGTACATAAGTAATTTAAGATAACTTAGTGAGCTCAGGAGTCCCTGTAAACGCATTAGAAAAACCCCACCCCTTTCCCCAAAACAAAACACCCGATAAGCAATCAGAGTATGCAAGCGTGAAGGCAGTAAAGCGACAAAAGACACGACTCGAGAGTTTACATCCAAGTTTTTAGGGCCCGGATATGTTTCCTTCCACACCACTACCATCGTCAACACCCGAGCCATAGCCACGAAGGCATATGACCGAAACATCAGATTTAGGCTACACCGTCGTGTAGACAGGTTCGGCCAAGGTAGCGAGCCAAGTCTCTCCGAAGCTCATCGTACTAGCGTGAGACTTCAGAAAATGGAAGTGAACCGGGAGTCACGCTAGAACGGAACCAGCGAAGGACAACATATCCAAGTCTTGATATGCTGATGGTCCGGACAACAGTCACGAAAGCCACATATCAAGACCTTAAAAGATTTCATCGATACCTTAGGATCTATGGTTTAATTACACACATAAAAGCAAGAATCGGAACACAACACTGGAGTATTAGATCATTGTGAATGGATCTGTGATCTCAAACACGAGCTTACACCGAGATCCACAATCCTGATGCATAAATAATTTCAAGAAAATTATTCAACGAAATTAAAGAATGCAACTATATGATTATGCAAGACAGGATCCAAGATCTAGCCTTCCGGTCCTAGATCTAGATCGGTAAGTATGCTTCTTGAACTCACAGAT
This sequence comes from Capsella rubella, assembly GCF_000375325.1. Classification (NCBI taxonomy): domain Eukaryota; kingdom Viridiplantae; phylum Streptophyta; class Magnoliopsida; order Brassicales; family Brassicaceae; genus Capsella; species Capsella rubella. The sequence goes on along the minus strand of NW_006238919.1, from coordinate 4,342,045 downwards.
ATGTTTTGAAGACAACTTGACTCGGATTTCTTCTCTTCCGGTGAAACTGGTGTCAGCATCTCGGCGATTTTGGTCTCCGGCGACATATCCTCGGCGACGGACATCAATTCTTTCCTTCGATCAGACTGATATATTTTTCAAGAATTTTGGGTGAACAGCCCAAATGAAGATTCGAAGGCTCTATTTATAGCCTTTAGGTTTGGTTTATTCAGCCAGCTTCCGGATTGGTTCGTAACTGCGAAGTATTGCTTCGAGTTTGGCGAGACAAGCATTTCATTGGTTGTCGGACACGTGGCAGTCATGGAAAAAACAAGGATCTTGTTGGATTTCGTCCATTGCATCTTCTCCCAAATCTTTGCTTGAGATTTTCTCTGCTTTTATTGTTGGATATCGTCACGTGTCAATGCTGTCGAGTGCAGATGCATTGAATCGGGCAAAGGTCATATTTTCTCGACCGACCGTCGACAGAATTGATGAAGTCTCGTCCATCTTTGTTCCTTCTTCGTTTCTTTGGCAATCCGCTTCTATAGAACTTCATACTTAGCCATAACTTCATACTTAGCCATTTTATGGCTTTGGGTAGAAATGCCTTGCTTCGTTTTCGGTCCAATCTTCGCGTGATCAGTAACATACTTCTCCGACTACGTTTCCTTCGGTTATGCCTCGATCAATCGCCATCTTCTGGTCTTACTATCCTTTTGGAGTTCTTCTATTCCTCATTCGTCGATTAATTTTCATCCGGCCATTAGGTCAGGGTGAGGGTCACTACAATGATCACCTCTGAACTGTCGGGAATGACCTCAACGATCACGCAATCCTCATCATCGTCGTCGTCTCCTGGAGCGGGTGCACGTACGGTGGACGCGGGTACATCTTCTGGTGCGTCGCGCGCTGGTACAACGTCGGTCGTGACTCGAGCATCTACATATGGCTTAACGGTTGGTGTTGGAGCCTCAGCTACGATCGGCTCATCCTCACACGCAGAAGGATCTGACCTGGACAAAGTATATGGGCCGATCACGTCATCTCCATCCGTGCTCATCACAACACTATCACCACTCTTAGTATCAACACTCTACGATATAATCGCCTCAGTACGAATGCTCGGACTCGCCAAGTCCGTCACTACAATATCAACTCGAGTCTCCGTAACAACAGGTGGTGTCGGGACCACCCGTCAACTCGTGCCTGCCAGGTCGTACCACTTGGACTACCACGTTCATACGCTCCACGCATGACGAGCATCCTCCTGGTCGGTGGTCCCCAAGAGAGTCCACCCCTCATCGGTATCCTACCACGTTCACGTCCTCTCGACATCTGCACTAAAACCACAAACACATAATGTAAGTTTCTAAGTTCTAAACAAACAAAAGAATGCAAATGATCACAACTACATTTTTCCTAGACAACTTTTTGCGACACATTTGACTCGATAAAACATTGAAAATGGAAGTCCAATGAACATAGATAAACCACGCTCTGATATTACACTTGTAACATCCCCTAACCTTCCTAAAACTAAGAAAGAACAAGGGCGTCACCAGTCAGTCGAGAAAGGTTTCCGAAACACATTCGTTCGCCCAAATCGACCGACCCTGAGTATGTTTACCTCTCGACCAAGGCCTAAGGCTTTGCAACCCGTAATATGGTCTTGAGTTGTGTCAATCCGGACAGGACTGATATACCATTGATGGCGCTTCCGGGTTTTTGCTAAAACCGCTTTTCACATATATAGCATCGTACTTAAATTATTAACCAATCACATATAGCTTTTGGGCCATTTAGAAAACTATACATAATAAAAATTATCGACTTTTAGCAAAAAGACTGTAAAAATCATCTAATCTGGCATTCCTAGATCACCGCATCACTAAAGGATTACCTAAAGGATTGCATGCAAAAACAAAATAAGTAGCAACATGAGTAATTTAAGATTACTCAGTGAACCCGGCTAACTAACCAGTAACCGACTCTCAACCTGCTCCCTAAACAAAAATAATCAAGCAACAATGCAAGCAATAAAAGATGCAAGCACAAACAACATCAGAGAAACACAAACAATGGAAGCTTAAAGAAAGCTAAGAGTACTCGGCCAAAAGTAAAACTAAAACACATAACACTCACCGTACGATACTAATACAAATTTACCTTTAGGTACTTAATTCTATGATGCGGATTTTCCCCACTAAGCAATGCTTCCACGACTCTTAGTCACAAAGGCTAAAAGTATCACACCCCTTCCGAAATGATTTGTAAGTAAGAGACTTACTCTCTTATAACAAATTTTTACTACTTCGTCAAGTAATGCCCGGTGGTAGCTAACCACTCCGAGCTATTGGGAATATCACATCATCAATCTCGGTAATATCTAACAATTATCGATTTAGAAACTAAACGGACAGCATAACGGCTTACTAACAACCTAACCAAACGTTCAAATGCTGAAACTACTCCACAACATACTCAATAACAATCATGAACTAAGATAAAATCAGAACATGAACCTAAACTCACCAGATCTAATACATTACCGCAAAAATTTATAATCAAGCAAAACACGATATCACAACAAATCAAGAATTCAATTAAGGAATAGATCCTAAGCTACTCAAGAAAATACAGCAATAAAGAAACTATATATGCTACTTCACACATTTTTGGTACTCACAGGTTTTGGTTGAAGCTTCAGACAAAAACGTCTACGATAAAGCTAGATCCGGACAACTCGCAAGCTCTAGATCCGCATTATCAAGATTTGTTTAGGTTTGGGAACTTAAAAGAAAGAATTCTAAGATAAAATAGAAACTAAGAGTAAGCTACTTACCTACTACACTTCGTACTACCTCTGAAACTTTCCTAAAGCTGCTTGAAAATGCTATCGGCCACCGAAACAAACTAACTAGTTAATCTCTTAAGGTTTTGCTATGAGAAGAAGTGAGATGAAGCTGAGTATTTATAGCCTTCCAAAGCCCCGTCGAGACCAGTTTCATGTGCCATTTCCTTAAAACTAATTCCTTCGTGAAAATTCCGAATTTTCATGATACAAATTCTATTTTAACTCCTAAATCATCCTTCAAAACTTCAGGCTCAAAAGAATTTAACCGAATCGTTTTTCCTTTTGATGATCGGCTAAAATAGTTCCTGGTGGGTTATTTTTCATAAAGAAATTATAACTGTCTTCTTTGCTGGTTTTCCTTCCTCTTACTGATTTAATAACCATCTAAATGTTCTTCTAAAATTATTATTTGTGCTTGACCTTAACAAAAAAATATTGCTTTGCTCTTTAACGGTCTTCTTGATAGCTCCTCGGTCATCTCTCAAATTCTCTTTTAAATAACTGATTCTTCTCGTTCAAATTCCTTCAATACTCTTCTTTAGCTTAATCATATGCCTGAGCCCACTCAAACTCTATTTTCTTCTTTTCATCTTGATTCAAAGTTGTTGTACCAATTTCTGAATTACGGCAACTCTTACTTGACGGCTATCTGTTCCTATTAAACCCTAGGGTATCTGCTTCAAATATCCTCTCAGATCTCTTGATGTCAATCCTCTTCATTATCGAATGACCTTAACTTTTCTTAGAATTTCTTTTCTTCAACTTCTCTCTCTTCTTTTGGTTGTTCAGCCTTCTTAATGCAGCTTGCATACTTTTATCATTCTTCTTTGTAATAATCTTTCGGGTCACTTCCTTAAAACCTTTCCTTCTGATCTTTAGGGATCATCCTTCCATTGGTTTTGGTCCAATCTTCTTCTCATTGGTCAAATGGGCATGTTCACGTCCTTCCCGTCCGTTCTTAAATCTTTGTACGGGTTATTACAGCCCTCCTCCTATCTTATACCTTGCTCCGGAAAATGATCATTGATGAAAATTTCCTCGAAGAGGTCACCTTTCAGCTTGGGCCTTACAGGGTTCTTGGCGACCTCGAGCTGTGGTTGCTACTGAACTAGAACTCCTCGCCACTCGCTGGCTCCCCATAATTTCCCGCACTCGGTCCGGGGTGGTAAACTTAACACATTGATGGTAAGTTGATGGAACTGCCTTTATGCTGTGGGCCGATCAAAAACGGTGAACTCCACCATTTTGGATACACCTTGCGCGGCAACCGGGAGAGTTATGGTTCCGAGAGACATCGATGTCTCACTGGTGAACAAGACCAGGGGAGTAGGGAGTCCGACAATATGGCTTTTGTCAATACCCATTTGAACAAGGGTGTCCAGGAAGATTAAATCCACCGAACTGCTAGTGTCTACCAATTTTCTACACACCTCGTGGTTAGCGACCTCCAGTGCGATGACCAGCGCGTCATCATGGGAAAAATCGAGGTTTTTCAGTTTCTCGCTATGTAAATGTGATATTCGGATACGCATTATCCATCAATCTTAGTAGATTGGGAACCGAACTACTGACTCTCCTTTGATGGGCCTTTATGGCCCAAATTGAGTTGCGAAATATAGGAAATCCGCCCATGATGACGTTGATTTACTTCTTCGGAGTTTGGGGTATTTCCTGAATGAGTGCTTTATGCTTTTTCCCTGGGGGTAACTCGTCTTCCTCTTCACCAGTCACCACTTCGGAAATTTGCTGGACGGTGTTCTGGCTCTGGTCCAGCTCATGAATGCTTATGTTTGGCAATCCTCCTATTACGAACCTTTCTGCCAGGAGATGCATTAACTATTTATAGTCTCTCGTAGCATGTCCACCCACCTTGTGGAGTTTGGAGTACAAATCATTGTCCTTGGCTTCTTGGTCCATTTATTATTAGGAAAATATCCATTCTTACTCCGAGGGGAGAACTGTGACTTTGATGTCGACTCCTTAAGTATCCCTTTGGCTTGGTTCTTGTCTACTGAGAAAGTTGCATTGGCCGACCTTTGACCCTGAAAAACTTTTTCTGACCCTTATTGAGGGTCGATTTTGGTGCACTTTTGTACTTTTTGGCTACCGCGGCCTTCTCCTCCTCAGCAATTATTCAGTTCAACGCCCTATGCAAGGCGTCCTGAATGCTCGACGGCCTGTTTACTGTAAGCTTCTCTCTAAACCGGGACTCATGCAAGATCTTGTTTTTAAGGGCGGAAAGAGCTGCAGAATCCGGCAATCCAACAATTTGGACCATGATTTCCTTGAACTTAGTAATGTAAGACCAAAGTGAGTCCGTCAGACCCTGGCTAAGGTTCCACAACTGGGCATTAGTGACCCCGACTCTTATGAAGCTGGATTACTGCTCTATGAAGGTAGTGGACAGCTGAATAAAAGAATCGATCGATCCCTTCATTAGCGAAGCGAACCAAAGGAAGGCTGGCCCCGAAAAGGTCTCGGCAAACAGTTTACAGTAGCCCGCGTCCTCCTCATGAGGTTTGAAATGTACGCTGCTTGCGGTGAGAAGGAAAGTCTGGAGATGCACCTCTGGGTATGCAGCGAAGATATCTTGGGATTAACCGAAACTACTCCTTCCATAGGGCGCGGAGTCCGGATGCTACTGGGCATTAGATCCCTGCTTGCCGGGGCAGCACCGCCCTCGCTGTAACGGAAGGAGTCAGACGACTTCGGACCCCCGCTGGGGATACACTCAACGGTTCCCCACCAAAGTCCAGCCCCCGCCGGCTTGACATCGGGGTGTTGGTGGCTCTGTCCAAAATAGCATCCACCCTTTCAGCGTATGCGTTATGCACCTTGGACAACTCGGAGGCGGAGACCGCTTGCTACTGCTGTTCTGTTTTACTAGAGAGATCCTGTAACAACTTTTGGATGGATTCAAGACTTACCTTGATGCTTTCGGTAGACATGGTGTCGTTTCTAAGATCCAGCAACGAAACCGAGAGAGTTAGGGAATAGCATTCCCCACAGATGGCGCCAAAATGTTTGAGTTGGAACCCGCTTTATTGGTTTCGTGGGAAAGTGGGAACTGAGAGTGGGTTTATTCTTATGTAGCGAACTCGAACTGAATAAATAAAGAAGGGATCTTGCTAAGAATTTTTTTACTATAGGTTCGGTTAATAGCTGGAAATCTGAGAGACTCTACATTACAACTTATATTCCCTTATATACTGGGACTACTAAAATCGCCCGTATTAAAGCTCGCGTGATCCTCATTAATCACAGGTTTGACGTCGAGCTCGTACGTTTTTATTTTCTCATAAATACTACCCTTTTCTTCCAAACTCACTCAACAGGCCTACTCTTCTTATTGGGCTTTCGTAAACAGGCCGCAGAAGTTAGGGCCCAACTTCGGCCCGAAGTCCTAAATTCGGTACCTACATAGCTCATGGCAATCTTTTATTTGTCACGCTTCTAGGCTTCTAGGAAACTGCTTCTCATATGAGACCTCGTCGTCGTTCTCAGATTTAATTTTGTTAAACATTTTAATTAATAATTTAAGTATTTTTAATATCTATATAATCGCATAAAATCATATTTTTCTCTTTACTTGAACATAAATATCATTCTTTTGTGAAATGGCTAAGCTTGGAACCCGTGAAGCATCACCTCATTAAAAACCTTAGTATAGAAAACCTCATGGGATAAAACTATACTAAAGGAAAAAAAGTGTGATGTCCACGGATTAGAGAAGTTGATCAAGGGCTGAAAGGTCCACAAGTCCAAGTTTGGTATAAATATGATTGCAAACCTTAGGACATGTGGCTTTGGTGAAGATATCCGCCAATTGATCTCACTTCTAGTGTAACATGGGAGTGTTACACCTTCTTCAATCTTTTCTCGGACCTTGTGGCAATCCACTTCAATGTGCTTGGTTCTCTCATGGAAGACCGAGTTTGTGGCTATGTGAATGGCGGCTTGGTTGTCGCAATGCATGGTGATAGGTCTCGTTGTTTCAATGCCAAATTATTTGAGGAGAGCTTTTAGCCAAGTGAGTTCATTTGTAAGCTTCTTCATAGCCCTATACTCCGCTTCCGCACTAGAACATGTAACCACCTTTTGTTTCTTAGAGTTCCATGTGACCAAGTTTCCACCAACGAACGTGCAATAGCCGGTTGTTGATCTCATTGTAATAGTATCCCCGGCATAATCCGTATCACAATATCCTACCATCTCGGTATTTACATTCTTTCCCATCCAAAGACCTTGACCGGAGCTATCTTTGACATATCTCAAGATCCTCTCCACCATATTCCAATGATACTTGGTGGGATTCTTCATGTATTGGCTGGCCTGATTCACGGCAAAACAAAGGTCATGCCGTGTGAGAGTTAAATAAATTAACTTACCTACAAGGCGTCGATATTGCTTTGGGTCTTTATACGGCTCATCGAGAGGATTTGAGGGAACATTCTTCTTTCCTTTCTTCTTCTCCCCCTTTCGCTTGACCATATAGCCTTCTTCAAGTGGTGTCAAGGCCGGTTTAGATCCAAGTTTCCCTGTCTCATTCAAAGGATCAAGAGCATACTTTCTTTGAGAAAGAAATAAGCCCCCCGGAGAGCGACATACCTCAATTCCAAGAAAGTACTTGAGTTCACCAAGATATTTTATATCTAATATAGACTTAAGGAAGAGTTTAGTGTCTTGAATACCTTCCTTGTTGTTCCCGGAGATGATGATATCATCCACATACACGAGAACAACAACAATACCTTGATAACTTTGAAGAGTAAAGAGAGTGTGGTCTGCCTCAGATCAACCCATGATCTTTGAGAGTGGAGCTTAGCTTGTGACACCAAGCCCTCGGGGATTGTTTGAGACTATAGATTGCCTTCCTCAAACGTAAAACGTTGCCCTGGGCTACAAGAGATTCGAGGCCGGGTGGCGGAGTCATATACACTTCTTCTTCAAGTTCTTCTGGAGGAAGGCATTCTTAACATCCATTTGCCACAAATCCCAAGATAAGTTGGTGGCTAGAGAGAGAACAACCCGAACCGTGTGAAGCTTGGCCACCGGGGCAAATGTATCCGTGTAGTCATCCCCATATGTTTGAGTAAACCCACATGCAACAAGCCAAGCCTTGTACCTTTCCACCTCACCATTACTTAAGTACTTAATTGTAAAGACCCATTTAGAACTTACGGCTTTCTTTCCCGTGGGAAGAGCTTCCTCGTCCCATGTATGGTTGCGGATCATGGCTCCGGTTTCATCCTCTATGGCTTGAATCCAACGATCATCTTCTTTGGCTTCTTCATAAGATTGAGGAATGGTATGTGCGTCAATCTTTCCAAGAAAGACTTGATGGTTGGTAGGCAAGAGGGCAAGCGAACAAACGGCTTGTATTGGATGAGCCATGGCTTGATTGGTGTAGAAGACCATTTTCTCTTGGATTCTTGTACTTCTTCTAAGAGGTTGTGGACGAGGTAGATGTTCTTCCACATCTTCCTCTTCCTCCTCTTCTTCATGCATTGTTGATTTTCCCTATTGCACATCATTTTCATTACCATGGATAGGGTCCGGATAAGGCTCTTGGTTTAGAAAATGAATATCCGGACTTGGTAGAGAACCCACCGGGAAGGTCAAAGCTTCCTCCGGTACAAACTTCGGATGGTCGCCAGGTTACAAATGGCTGGTGGTTCCTAAACCGGTAGGTTTGTGCGGATGGCCGCCGGGTTGCGAATGGCCGGTGGTTCCTATACCGGCAGGTTTGTGCGGATGGCTGCAGGGATGCGAATGGCCGGTGGTTCCTAAAGCGGCGGGTTTATCATGATTTGGTGTCTTTGGAGAGGTATTCCCAAGGTGATCAAGAATAAATTTAAGACTTGAGGCACCTTCCATGTGAATGTAGGATATATCTTCCAAGCTATTCCAATCTTTCATGTCATAGTAACCTTGATCTTCTAAGAATTTTACATCTCAAGACACATACACACGGCTATTGACAAGATCATAAAACTTATAGCCCTTTTGAGTGGTTGAGTATCCAATGAACATACACCTTGTGCTCTTTGCATCTAGCTTAGTTCGTTGTTCACCGGGCACTAAAACAAAAGAAACACACCCAAATACTAAAAAAGGCTTAACTTTGTTAAGTACCTCAAATTGTGATCTATCTTGTAGAACTTTTGTAGGAGTTCTATTGATAAGATAGCAAGCCGTCATCACCGCATCACCCCAAAATCTCTTGGTGGAGTGATAAGTCTGTATATCATCACTTTTTGAGCATGTATTCATCATCTTTTCAGCATCATTTACTTGTTGATTCGCATCATATTGATCACTTTCTGCATGTTTTACATACTTAGGTAGGTTTTATGCATATCATGCATGTCTTGCATACATTCTGCATATTTGGAGTGTTTCAGGTACTTAGGAGACATGCAGAGTGAAGCAGAGGAACAAGCGTTACTCGACATGCATATGATCGAGTGGGACAATCGAGTGAGAAGCAGAGATACGCTGCAGAAACTTACTTCACTCGATGCACATGGCCGAGTAGGATGATCGCGTGAACCGAGGTAATGCGAAACAGAATCAACTGTCACTCGATGGGCATACTCGAGTGTCGAGCAAAGAAGATGAGTAGCAGATGATTTCACATGTCACTCGATACGCTCACTCGAGATACATGGTCGAGTATGTAATGATACAGAGAAGAAATTATGTGTTACTCGACGTGCTCACTCGACCAACAGGGTCACTACCACTTTTAACCCGCTTTTTACTTTGTCGTATTATGTTTTAAGGTTTTCTTAAACTTTGTTATAAATAGGTCTCATTTAGATTGCCCAAGGGATCGTGTTTTTATTCATAGGTTTTTATTGTTGGCCACCAAACAATCCAGAGAATTGTAATTCAGATTTCTTTTAAGTTATTAAGATTTTGCACTTTGTTTTTGAATCATTATTGTTTATCTTCCTGTCATCTTTATTATTATGCATGTTTTAAACGATTCTGGGTTTATGATGTTTAACATGATTTATGTGTCTGAGTAGTGTTAGACCATCATTAACAAGGGGCTCTTAAACAAATCTTACCCTAAGAAAAGTTAAGAAAAGTGAAAAAAACTAAGAAAAGTTATTAAATATCTCTTATATAAGATACATTTATTAACTTTTCTTAACTTTTCTTAACTTTTCTTAACTTCTCTTACCTTAAGATTTTTTTAAGGTTCCATTGATAATCATGCTCTTAGGGTTCTTGAGTATGGGATAGATTAGGTGGAGAATGTTAGTTTGCTAGGGTGTTTATGTTAGATCCGTTTTGTTTCCCTTCTTGATTAGGTTTTTACTAGCTAGTTCTTCTCTGATCAATTGGAACTAGGTCATAGACATTTCATGCCCGAAAGGTGTATGATGAAATGTCTGAATCAACTAGTACCAGAGATTTACATGCTTAACCCTAGAGATTGGTTGTTTAAGATGTTTATTGACATTAATGAGTTGTTCCTTCATGCATGTTTACTACATCTTTCATCAATGAGAATTGAGATTAGGAAGTGTTGTAAACTTGATAGTTTCTACCAAGAGATTGGATTGACTAGTGTTAGAAGTTCATTGTCTAGGGATTAGTATGTTTGCAGTTTGATAAACACCCTAAGTAGATTAACATGCTCCACCTACATCGATAACCTTATCCTCAGGATCTTCTATCCATTTGTGTTCTCTGCTTTATTTCATTTGTCATTTGAAAGTTTGTTCTGTACTTGATATTAATAGCTACTTCGTTTCTGTTTATGCATGGTAGTCTATGTTTTGCAATCTTACATTTATCGCATGTTTAACATGTTCGCCTAGGATGTTAGAAAACCAAAATCATTTATGCTTGGCTTGACTTAATCATTTCTGATACATCTTGATTGCTAGCATCACACTTGATTGGATTGATACCTATTGTACTGCAATGACATGATAGTACTCTAGGGTAATTGATAGAAAAATCCTAATATCAATTTGGCGCCGCTGCCGGGGACCAGATCATGACATGAAAAAATTGCTGCAACAGTTTTTACAAGGACAGACAAGTGGATCTATAGAGTCAGCTAAGAAGTTTGCAGAGATGAATACTAAGATGGACTGCACATACAATACTCTCAATCTCAAGATTGAAGCTTTGACCTCTTGAATGCTTCACCTGGAAAGCAAGAATACATCTACTTCTTCAGGACAACTCTCAGGGAAAGCCATCCACAACCCTAAAGAGTTTGCAACAGCTCATGCCATCACCTTAAGTGGGTTACCTATTACAAAAGACTCTATGGATATCACTGAGGACAATGAGGATCTAGATGGGGAGGATTTTGTTCCAAATGAAGATTCCACACAACAAATCAAAGTCGATCATGATCCACCTGCCATGGTAAAACATGATGTTCCAAAGAGTAAGGAACCACGTTACATTCCTCCACCCTATACGCGTCCATTACCATTCCCTGAAAGATTCAAGAAAAAAATTATGGAGAAGTATAAAGGACTGCTCGACACACTCGAAGGGTCTGAACTAACAAAAGCTTTGGTAGTGCTCATGCAAAGATTCTGTTTTACAATAAAATCCTAAAAGAGTCCTACTGGGGAGGATTCAAGAAAAAAGGAAATAACTAAAGATGCTGAGGAGAAAGCTGAGGAAGATGAGAGAGTAAAATCACTTAACCATGAGTGTTGTGCCATATTCCATAAAGAGGTTATCCCAAAGAAGCTAGAAGATCTTGCACAATTGGTCCATTATCTTTCATTAGGTCTCTCTGTGACATAGGAGCGTCAGTTAGTCTCATGCCTCTCTCTGTGGCTAGAAGGTTAGGTTTTACACAATACAAATCGTGCAACCTGTCCCTCATCTTGGCAGACCGAACGGTTAGGGTTCCATATGGCTTGTTGGAAGATCTCCCAGTAAAGATTGGTGAAGTAGAAATACCAACTGACTTCATTGTTTTGGAGATGAATGATGAGCTTTAAGATCCACTTATCCTAGAAAGAAAATTCTTAGCTACAACAGGAGCAATCATTGATGTTGAGAAAGGGATGATTGATCTCAATCCAGGTAAGAACTTCAAGATGAAGTTTGATATCAAGGACTTCTTGAGTACGCCTACAGTTGATGGGCACACCTTCTCCACTAAAGATGAGTCAACTAAGCAAATACTCAAGCAAGGTGTCAAATAATCTATGGATCCCTCATCGGATGGTTGTTTAGAACTTCGAATTATCAACGTTTTGAAAGATTCAGTGACAATGTTAACAGCTATGGTCAAGGAAATGGGTGGGTAAATCAAGAAACTCAAAAGAAAAATCAATAGTCCCTGTCCTAGGAGACAGAGTGTGAGTGTAAAGATGAGTAGCAGATCCTGTGACATTAACCCACGAAAAAGAGGAGGAATGAGATCTTTGAGAATAGAGGGTGCTTCACCACCTCTCTATGAGCCTCCTAAAGCCTAAAAGGCATAAACAGTCAAGCTTAGTGACTTTAAACAAGCTCACTTGGGAGGAAGTCCCAAAGGTATCCCTGTAAATACTGCTTAGGATTTCTTGTTATTTTGATTTTTGTTTTTGGTTTTATGTTGGTCAGGATGTTAGACATGTTAAGATATGTTCCTCCACGAGTGATGTACTATCACGCAACAGAACTCCTTCTCCATTAAGACATTCCGCTTATGACTATAGGGCACAATGTTTACTTTTCTCCTCCAAGACAGTCTTCCTATGATCTTAGGGATAACAAGAGAAAAGGAAAAAAAAGAATGCAGCAAGGCGGAAAGCAAAGGCGAGCATCACGTTGAGGATTTGACTATGGATCCAGACAAGCATCTCATTTAAGACCAGACTGTTGATCCAGGAACGTATCATTTTGAAGATCTTACTGGGGATCCGGTTGAACATCATGTTGAGGATCCGGTAAAGCAGAACGTTGAGCAACTAGTAGAGGCTCCTCCTGCGCAGCCTCCACCAGGCGCTTATACAACTAAGTCCATGACTGCATACCTGGACTGCTATTTTCAGTAAGGTACCACTCCAAACCTTCATTTGTATATACCATTGCATTTTCATAATTTTGTTTGTTTGATTCTCAAACCAGCTCTCAAATTTTTATTACACAAGGGACTGTGTAATTTAAGTTTGGGGGAGGGTTTGGGATGACATTTGATGTTGTGTTCTGTTTTCTTATTTCGAATTTTTAGCATATAATCTGCATTCATATATGTGCATTGAAAACCCCTAAAAATTTGAAAAAGTTTCAGAAAAATCTTTAAAAACAGAGTGATCATGTACCTTGCATTTGCATATTAGGATTGAATCTAGATTGTTTCATGTAGGACTGTTGCATTAGCGTAGGAGGCGATGATGATTTACACATTGTTAACTTGCTATGATTCACTAGTTGAGATCAATGCCCTGGTTTTTAGCTCTTTGATGCATGATGATTGAACTTGAAGTAAGTCTAAAACAAACTTGGAATTCATGAAAAACATTCTTGAACTTGGTTGAAACATGTTTTGATATGATCTCATTCCCTACCTTATAAGAACTTAATCTTGACTTGCAAATATCTGGTTGTGTTTTGCTTGCATACTCATGATCACCATATACATATTTGGATCATCTTCCTCCTTTCACCACTCTTGTTGATCCAAGTAGCTGATCTTTCTTTTGATCAGTTTGCCATACCCACAGCCTATCCTTTTTTTTCAAGCCAATTGATAATTGTTGAGTGGTAGGTCTTTTACCGGATTATGCTTGGGGAGAACGTGTTAGGTATGAGCCTACAGGATTAAAATATTGAGTAGTTCTTATTTTCACTATCAAATCAGATAAGACTAGGTCTGGATTCTTACTTAGGTTTGGGATTGGAATGATTGTAGAAAGAAAGAAGAGAAACAGAAAAGTTGTGTCCTTAGGAGGAGAATGTTTTTCAAGAAGTTTATACTCTAATGATTGAATTTTGTGGGGATAGCATGATATACGGAGAATGGTTCTGAGATGTAAAGAAAGAGAAAAAGTTTTGATGTCTTATAACGTAAGAAGAAAACAGAACCATAGTAAGGAAGAAACCCCCTATCCACTAGTATTGATAAGAAACTTCTCCTAAAGCAAAAAGAAAAAAATGGGAATGATGTTGAAAGGTAGATATAGGGATCATTCGGGTTTAGATGATTAGGAGTAAAGGTTTATTCTTGTACGCATTTGTTTGTCCTCACATTTATCATTCTCTCTAAAGCTTAATCCATTCATTAAGAGATCCTTATCCTGAAATTGTTTAAACCCTCTTGATTCTCAAAACCTTTTTCTGCCTAGCCAAGTGAGTTTGTTAAGCCTTGCACAACTAGATTCATATTCTTGAATAATTAATGTTAAAAGGAATGAATGATTTGAATGCATGTGTAGGTCAAGGGATATGATCAGTTTCGGATTTGATGAGTTTGTCTAATATCTTTAAGTAAAGTTCTCTCAGAATGCATCAAAGACTTAGTAACCAGGACATTGATTTTAAGTGCTCTACCTTGCAAGTTACGGGTTCTGAGACCCTATTTTCAAACCTCTCTTCCACTTTGTTTTTTTTTGTTTTGCTTGAGGGCAAGTAAAGACTAAGTTTGGGGGAGTTGATAAGTCTGTATTTCAACACTTTTTGAGCATGTATTCATCATCTTTTCAGCATCATTCACTTGTTGATTCGCATCATATTGATCACTTTCTGTATGTTTTACATACTTAGGTAGGTTTTATGCATATCATACATGTATTGCATACATTCTACATACTTGGAGTGTTTCAGGTACTTAGGAGAAATGCAGAGCGAAGCAGAGGAACAAGCGTTACTCGACATGCATATGATCGAGTGGGATAATCGAGTGAGAACCAGAGATACGCTGCAGAAACTTACTTCACTCGATGCACATGACCAAGTAGGATGATCGCGTGAACCGAAGGAATGCGAAACAGAATCAACTGTCACTTGATGGACATACTCGACACGCTCACTCAAGATACATGGTCGAGTATGTAATGATGCAGAGAAGAAATTATGTGTTACTCGATGCGCTCACTCGACCAACAGGGTCACTACAACTTGGAATCCTGGTGGTGGTCCAGTTGGAGTTTGGTAACTTTTCTGTAGCTGTTGTTTGGGCACATAACCTTGGTTGTAAGGCACAAATGACTTGTTTTGCCCCTTGTGTTGTGGTGGAGGTGGATATACTTGATCTTGTGGATTTGCAATGTTGGTGCTCCTATAAGACATATTGGGGCTTTGCTTGATTCTGGACATAGCTTATCTCCTCAGAATGTTCTCCCTCCCCATCTGGAATTTGGAAAGGGTCTTCTTCAGAGACGAAATGGACATTCCTTTGCTGGCTCATCAAGAGTCTGTCCAGCTTATCATTCACAGCTTTCATCTCCTTCTTATACTTCTCATCAAGATATGTGTTTGCCCTGATGGTTCTGTCATAGTCTTCATTGTAGTTGCCATCAGATTGGGCTAGGTTCTCAACAAGCTCCCAACCATCGTCGACGTCCTTGTTCAGAAAGTTGTCATTGCTGCCAGTGTCAAGTAACATCTTGATCTTTGGAAGAACGCCCCGGTAGAGAGTAATGAGGAGAGACTCTTTGGTGAAGCCATGGTGGGGACACTAAGACTGATAAATTTTGAAGCGCTCCCAGGCTTCACAGAGTGTTTCACCATTCTTCTGAGTGAACCTAGAAATCTCATTGCGCAGACGTGCAGTTCTAGAGTTTGAGAAGAACTTGGCAAGAAATGACTGCTTGCAATGTTCCCAGGAGGTGATAGATTTGTGAAGTAGAGTTTTCTTCCATTGATGCGCTTTGTCACCTAGAGAGAATGGGAGGAGTCGGAGCTTAAAACCATCCTCACTGACACCATTGATCTTTGTGAGACTGCATAGGCAATCAAATTCGTCAATGTTATCTAGGGGATCCTCCATAGGCAGACCATGGAATTTGTTGCCCTAGACCATGGAGATCATGGAGTTAGTATGAAACATCATCGATCTTGCAACCTCCATAAGTTGTCGATTCTTTCTTTCCGCAACTCTATTTTGTTGAGGGGTGTAAGGAAAACTTGTTTGTTGAATGATGCCATGCTTGAATAGATGTTCTTTAAACTTATGGCTTGTATAATCTCCTCCATTATCCGATCTAAGTACCTTAGTTTTAGCATTGAAATGGTTAATAACATAATTTTGAAAGTTTGTAAAAGCTTCATACACACGATCTTTAGAGGGTAACAATGTGATCCAAGCATACTTTGATTTTTCATCAATAAAGGTCACAAAGTACTTATAGTTGTCTCTAGATATGCATGGTGAAGTCCAAACATTCGAATGCACTAAATCAAAGCAATTTTCCTAAATGGTCTTAAATTTAGGGAAAATAAACTTGCAATATTTACCAAGAATACAAGACTCACAACTAGAATTATCAAATGACACGATCGAGCAAAGCAGAGAAGATGCTCACTCGAGATACTCACTCGACCGACATAGTCACGACAACCCTTAAACCGCGTTTTACGTTGACGTTTTATGTTTTAAGGTTTTCCCAAACATTGTTATAAATAGGTCTCATTTGGATTGCCCAGGGGATCGAGTATTTTTTTATTAGGTTTTTTTTTGTTAGCCACCAAACAATCCTGAAAATTGTAATCGTGATTTCTTTTGAGTTATTGATATTTTGCAGTTAGTTCTTGAATCATTGTTGTTACTCTTCATGTTATCTTTATTATTATGCATGTTTTGAACGATTCTTGTTTCATGATGTTTAACATGATTTCTGCGTCTCAGTAGTGTTAGGGTTCTTGAGGATGGGATAGATTAGGTGGACGATGTTAGTTTGCTAGAGTGTTTATGTTAGATTCGTTTTGTTTCCCTTATGGATTAGAGTTTTATTATCTAGTTTTTCTCTGATCAATTGGAACTGGGTTATAGACATTTCATGCCCGATGCATCACGACAGCAACGCAACAGAGTTACACCACCCCAAGTGGAGATGGAAAACATTCAACAACCACCTCCACCACG
Source organism: Capsella rubella (assembly GCF_000375325.1). Lineage (NCBI taxonomy): Eukaryota > Viridiplantae > Streptophyta > Magnoliopsida > Brassicales > Brassicaceae > Capsella > Capsella rubella. The sequence continues at coordinate 4,325,147 of NW_006238919.1, read as the reverse complement.
GGCACCTACACGGATTGGAGCTGGTGATGCTCCACGCAACCATGCCCATCGTCAGGATATAATGCCTCCAGCCGTGCAGAACAACAACTTTGAGATCAAGAGTGGTCTGATCTCCATGGTCCAGCAGAATAAATTTCATGGTCTACCTATGGAAGACCCCATGGATCACCTCGATGAGTTTGATCGTCTCTGCAGTCTCACCAAGATCAATGGGGTCAGTGAGGATGGTTTCATGTTACGTCTCTTTCCATTCTATCTAGGTGACAAAGCTCATTAATGGGAGAAAACTCTTCCTCCAGGATCTATCACTTCTTGGGATCAATGCAAGCAGTCGTTTCTTGCCAAGTTTTTCTCCAACTCCAGAACTACACATCTGCGAAACGAGATCTCTGGGTTCACTCAGAAGAATGGAGAAACGCTTTATGAAGCCTGGGAGCGCTTCAAAAGTTATCAGTCTCAGTGCCCCCACCATAGCTTCACCAAGGAGTCTCTCCTCAGTACTCTTTACCGGGGCGTTCATCCAAAGATCTGGATGTTGCTTGACACTGCCAGCAATGGAAACTTTCTGAACAAGGACGTCGACGATGGTTGGGAGCTTGTTGAGAACATATCCCAATCCGATGGCAACTACAAAGAAGACTATGATAGAACCATCAGGGCAAGCACAGATCTTGATGAGAAGTACAAGAAGCAGATGAAAGCTGTGAATGATAAGCTGGACAAACTCTTGATGAGCCATCAGAGGAACATCCATTTTGTCTCTGAAGACGACCCGTTCCAGATTCTGGATGGGAAGGGAGAACAATCTTAGGAGATAAGTAATGTCCAGAACCAAGGTGGATACAACAAGAGATACAACCCCTATAAGCAGAATCTCAATTTGTCTTATAGGAGCACCAATGTTGCAAATCCCCAGGATCAGGTCTATCCACCTCCACAACAGCAGCAGCAAGGGCAAAACAAACCATTTGTGCCCTACAACCAAGGTTATGTGCCCAAACAACAATTTCAGCAAGGTTACCAGACTCCAGCAGGACCACCACCAGGATTCCAACCTCAACACGCTCCGCCTCCTCAGGCACTAGACCATAACATGAAAAACTTGCTTCAGCAACTCCTACAGGGACAAGCAAGTGGCTCCATGGACAATGCTAAGAAGTTTGCTGAGCTGACTCAGAGATTGGACTGCTCATACAATGATCTGAACATGAAGATTGAGACTCTCAATTCCAAGATCAAGTATATGGAGGGCAAAACTGCTTCTACTTCTGTCCCAAAGTCTTGCCAACTCCCAGGAAAAGCTATTCAGAATCCTAAGGAGTTTGCTCATGCAATCACGCTGAAGAGCGGTAAAAACTTGCCTCCCAGACAAGGACCTGTTGTAGTCACTGAGGACAGTGAAGACTTGGAAGGGGAAGATGTATGTCAGAATGAAGATCTGGTTGTTCCTTTGGAAGAATCAAAAGTCGTACCTGAAGAAGCTCCTCAACCTGCTGAGAAACATGATGAAACACCTACAACATCCAAGGATAAGCCTACGAGATACGTTCCCCCACCATAAAAACCACCTCTACCATTTCCAGGATGATTCAAAAAGCAGCAAGCTGAGAAGTATAAGGCTTTATTTGAAAAGCAAGTAAAAGAGATTGAGTTGAGAATGCCATTGCTGGATGCATTCTCACTTGTCCCTCCTTATCAGAAGTTCCTCAAAGATTTGGTTATGGAGAGAGCAAAAGAAGTCCAAGGCATGGTGATATTGAGTCATGAATGCAATGCCATTATCCAGAAGAAGATCACTCCCTCGAAGCTTAAGGATCATAGATCCTTCACTCTACCCTGCTCATTAGGCCCCCTATCATTCAACAGATGCCTATGTGATCTTGGAGGTTCAGTATGTCTGATGTCGTTGTCTGTGGCTAAGCGTTTAGAATTCACAAGATACAAGGCATTTAACATATCTCTCATTCTAGCTGACAGATTAGTGAGGCTCCCGCATGGACTCTTGGAAGACTTACCAATAAGGATTGGTGTTGTTGAAGTCCCTACAGATTTCGTTGTTTTGGAAATGGATGAAGAGCCTAAGGATCCCCTAATTCTTGAAAGACCATTCCTAGCCACTGCTGGGGCTATCATTGATGTTAAGAAGGGGAAGATAGACCTATGCTTGGGAGAAGACTTCAAGATGACATTTGACATCAAGGAGTCTATGAAGAAACCAACAATCAATGGCAAGGTGTTCTGGATAGAGGAGATTGATCAACTAGCTGACGAACTTTTAGAAGAACTTGTTGAGGAGGATCATCTGAAGACAGCCTTGACAAAGAATGGATCAGATGGATTTCTTCATGCTGAGACAAAGGTCTACGAAACGTTACTGGATACTTACAAGGCAACTGATGATTCAGAACGTTTTGAAGAATTGGATGTCTGTCAAGGAGGTATGCTCAGTAGAGGAAGAAGTCAGTGGCAGCCCGATTGCTCACCCTACTGTTGACCCTATCAAAGAAGCTGATGATGATTGGTCAGAGTTAAAAGCTCCCAAGGTTGAGCTCAAACCGCTACCCTCAGAAGTGAGGTACGTATTCCTTGGATCTAACTCTACTTATCATGTCATTGTGAATGCTAGCTTGAGTAATGAGGAATTAGAGTTGCTAGTCACCGAGCTTAGAAAATATAGAGGAGTCATAGGTTATTCCTTAGATGATATCAAGGGGATCTCACCTAGTCTCTGCATGCATAGGATAAATCTGGAAAATGAACCATACTCTAGTATTGAACCTCAAAGGAAATTACTAAACTGTTGAATGATGGGGTTATCTATTCTATCTCTGATAGTACTTGGGTATCCCTAGTACATTGCGTACCTAAGAAAGGAGGAATCACAGTGATAAAAATGAAAAAAAAATGAATTGATCCCCACTAGGACTATCACTGGCCATAGGATGTGCATTGATTACAGAAAACTGAATGCTGCATCTAGGAAAGATCATTTTCCTCTTCCTTTCATTGATCAAATGTTAGAACGATTAGCCAATCATCCCTACTACTGTTTACTTGATGGGTATAGCGGATGTTTCCAAATCTCTATCCACCCAAATGATCAGGAAAAGACTACTTTCACTTGTCCCTATGACACATTTGCCTACAGACGCATGCCTTTTGGTTTGTGTAACGCACCTGCAACATTTCAGAGGTGTATGACCTCTATATTCTCGGATTTGATAGAGGAGATGGTGGAGGTATTCATGGATGATTTTTCCGTGTATGGCTCCTCCTTCTCCTCATGTTTGTTGAATCTCTGCAGGGTATTAGCAAGATGTGAGGAGACAAGCCTAGTGCTCAACTGGGAGAAGTACCACTTCATGGTGAACGAAGGAATAGTGTTGAGACACAAGGTATCAGAGAAGGGGATTAAGGTTGATAAGGCAAAGATTGAGGTCATGGTACAGTTGCAGCCTCCCAAGTCAGTCAAGGATATAAGGAGTTTCCTTGGGCATGCTGGGTTTTACAGAAGATTCATCAAAGACTTCTCAAAAATTGCAAGACCTCTTACAAGACTGCTGTGCAAGGAGGTCGAGTTTGTAGTTGATGAGAGCTGTCTGGAAGCTTTCAACAAGACCAAGGAAGCGTTAGTCTCAGCACCAATAGTCCAAGCTCCAGAATGGGATCATCCTTTTGAGATAATGTGTGATGCTTCAGATTATGCAGTAGGGGCTGTGTTGGGGCAACGAATAGAGAAGAAGCTGCATGTCATCTACTATGCGAGCTGAACTCTTGATGAGACACAAGGGAGGTATGCAACAATAGAGAAAGAGCTCTTGGCTATAGTTTTTGCATATGAGAAATTCAGAAGTTACTTGGTGGGATCAAAAAGTGGTAGTCTACACAGACCATGATGCGCTTAGGCATATATACTCCAAGAAGGATACAAAACCGAGACTGCTGAGATGGATACTTCTACTCCAGGAGTTTGATATGGAGATTGTTGACAAGAAGGGGATAGAGAACAGCGTTGCTGATCACCTGTCCAGAATGTGAATAGAAGATCCAGTCTCTATCGATGACTCTATGCCTGAAGAACATCTTATGGTCGTCAAGATATGCAAGAAGATGCATCAAACAGGAATGGCTATGAATGAGCTTCAATGTCTAGCAGTCAATTCAGAGAGTATGCCCTGGTATGCGGATGTGGTGAACTACAAGGTCTATGGAGAGATTCCTGCAGACATGGATCCTTATAGGAAAAAGAAGTTTTTCAGAGATGTCAACCACTACTTCTGGGATGAACCTTACTTGTACTAGAGGGGTTCAGATGGGCTGTTTAGGAGATGTATAGTAGAAGGGGAAGTGCAGGGAGTGCTCGAGCACTGTCATGGATCCACATATAGAGGACACTTCGCTACATTCAAGACAGTTCAAAAGGTTCTGCAAGCAGGGCTTTGGTGGCCAACGTTGTTCAATGATACAAACAGTTTCATCAATAAGTGTGACGCCTGCTAAAGAATGGGTAACATCAACAGAAGGAATGAGATGCCTCAGAACCCGATTTTGGAAGTATAAATTTGTGATGTTTGGGTAATTGATTTCATGGGACCGTTCAACCCTCCATCAAATGGCAACGTCTACATTCTGGTCGCAGTTTATTATGTTTCAAGATGGGTTGAAGCTATTGCAAGTCCCACCAATGATCACAAGGTTGTTCTGAAACTATTCAAAAAAATCATATTTCCTAGATATGGAGTACCGAGAGCAGTGATCAATGATGGTGGTACACATAACATCAATAAGGTTTTTGAAAGCATGCTGAAAAAATATGGTGTAAAGCATAAGGTTGGTGTCTACAGCCTACCATCCCCAGACCTGTAGACAAGTTGAGGTCTCTAAAAAGCAGATAAAAGGAATTTTGTCAAGAGTTGTTGGGGCTTCAAATAAAGATTGGTCTACCAAGTTGGATGATACTCAATGGGCGTATAGGACAGCTTTCAAAACACCAATAGGAAGGACGCCTTTTCAGTTGGTGTATGGTAAAGCATATCATCTCCCTGTGGAGATTGAGTATAAGGCGCTTTAGGCTATCAAGCTTCTGAACATGGATATTAATGCAGCCCAGGCAAAGAGAGTTCTTGACATCCATGAACTTGAGGAAATCAGACTTGATGCTTTAGAAAGTTCCAAAATCTACAAGGAGAGAACAAAAGCTTTCCATGACAAGAGGATTGTTGTTAAGGAGCTTAAGGCTGGAGATCATGTCTTGCTGTTCAATTCCAGACTTAAGCTGTTTCCTGAAAAGCTCAAGTATAGATGGTCTGGACCATTTGAAATCAAGGATGTTTTGCCATACGGTTCGATCACTCTCCTGAACAAGGATGGCAGCGAGTTCATTATGAACGGTCAACGTGTCAAGCGTTACGTAGCTGATGAAGAGATACTAGAGGGGTCCTCCATGCCTCTCTATGAGCCTCCCAAAACCTAAAACGCATAAACAGTCAAGCTTAGTGACTTTAAACAAGCTCACTTGAGAGGAAGTCCCACATGTATCCCTGTACATATTGGTTAAGATTTTTTTTGTGTTTTTGATTTTTGTTTTTGGTTTTCTGTTGGTCAGGATTTCAGATAGATGGAGTAATGCAAAACAGAGCAACGTGCGGATGCAGAATCGAGTATGACAAAGTGAAAAACATGGAGTGGGAGATAATTATTTGTGCGTGATCTTGTCAAGTGGGAAAAAAAAAAAAAAACCATCTCTATCGCTCAACTCATCCTACATCCAAACCACACATATCTTATCTTCACTCACTCAAACCTTTCACTCGGTTTCATCATTCAACCATTTTCACCCTTTTCACTCGAGCTCCCCACTCTTTCACACTCTCACTCGACCAACGAATCCACTCGATCGCTCTCACCGTTACTAGACGGAGGAACCACGAACATCATCTCCTCTTCGCGCGACTGGATTTCGGCTCTACATCACTCTGTTCTCTCTCACTCGACCGACTCACTCAACGATCGTCTCCGCAGCATACGTCACTCGGCCGAAGCTAGTCGATACCACCGTCTCTCTCGATTCTAGTCGACCAGTTTTCCTTCTCACTCGACACGTTGGCTGGCTCACTCGACCGAACTTGACGGATTTCGCATCCTCACTGAAGCCGCTCAAGCAAGCTCACTCGACGCACCTCACCGTCACGCCACTCGACCAACCCGTTCTCCACAGCTCACTCGACCCACTCGATTCACTCAACGCTAAAGCTTTCACCACACGACCGGTGACAAGTTTGCTCTCACTCATTCTGCACCGTTACTCGACCGAAGTTCGCTAAGCACTCACCCGACAGAGCAAACTTCCACACGATCAGGCGCACACCACTCGACAGCTTCGTCTCCCCACTAGATCAACGAATACTTGATTCGCGTCTACCGCGAGCTCACAGTCGGAGTATCACTCAACCCTCCCCTCTCTTTCACTTGTCCGGCACAACTCGAGCTCGCCTTCCCTCCACTCGACCCACCGACTCACCACCACTTGTTTCTCTCCTCACTCGAGCTCCCACTTGTCGCGCCACCGTGTCACACTATCCCACTCGAGAAGCATCACGCAACCGAAGAAGCCACTCGTTGAGCTCTCACTCGACCTACACTCGTAACCAGTTCATTCGACCGTGCACTCATTCGCTCACTCGACCGAAAGTGATAAACGTTTGTATCACGACTCATTTCTTTCGCATTTGCTCATTTTTCTTGATTTTTCGAACACTAACAACCTAATTTTTAGTTTTGAGTTCCAATTATTTAAGAATCAATATGTCAAGAGATTTGTTGCACGAAATGCGCGAGAAGAATGGTTGTAAACCAACAGAGCGTGCATATCTTCAGTCTATGTCCAAGGTCTATATGGAGAAGAAGAAAGTTGCATATCAGAGAGCGTCTGGTGTTGGTTCTTTTCAGGCAAGAAGCAGAGCCAATAAGTCTTTGGGTAAGAAACCAATGAAGTTGCAGGATGATGACAGTGATTATGAGCTTGAAGAGCATCCACCTGTCCCAGCTCGCAAGTCAGTGCAGAAGAAGAAGACAGACAAGTGGTTAGCCCCAGGAGAATATTACATGATGTTTCAGCAGCATGAGTTTCAGGGCACGAGGTACCCTTGCCATCAGACAATGGATGAGCTGGCAATCTCTAATGATGTCGAGTATATGTTCGAACATTGTCATTTCCGCACTCTCATGACTAGTCCGCAAAACGCATACCAAGAGGAGATGATTCAGTTCCTCTGTACGCTTGTCATACATCTTTATGAGGATGATCCGGACATAGAGTCAGATGGAGGATTGGGATACATCACCTTCACCATCCATGATCATGAGTATCTGCTGATCATCAGAGAGCTGGAAGGTTTGTTTGGATTCCCTAATGGAACAGGGACTGGGCAAAGGATTGATAGGGATGAATTGTTGGCTCTTTGGAAACGATTGGGAATGAGAAGAATTTTGCTTCATCTAAGACCAAGAGCAACCACATCAGAAGTCCAGTTATCCGCTACTTCCATCGGTCAATTGCAAACGTGTTCTTCGCGATGGAGACAACAGGGACACTGATCAACGGGGAGCTGGAGATGATTGATCTTGCACTCAAGGATCTCTTGTTAACAGCAGCAGACGGGACACTATTGCGAGGTGATACAACTGATACATCACCCTCATTCACTTTGTTGCACCAACTACTCAGTTACAGAACTTGGGTAGTGAGGGTTATGTGTATGGGAGGGTTGGTGACTGTTTTTTAGAAGCTTGTAGCGTCCCGCTGAGTTCAGAGCCTATTGCACCGAGGTTCATAGACATTCAGAATTTGAGGCAAGCTCAATGGTTACAATGGGAGAAACGCAACGGGTTATATATGTACTATTTCACTCACCCGGTACATGGTGACGTGCGGTTTTTGCTTCCTTGTATTGCTTTCACTAGGATACTCGAAGGAAGCAACATTGAGTTTACTCATCCTGCAGAGGCTCTCTACATAACAGATGGTGAGGAAGCGATGGAGGTATCTGAGAAAGAGGATGATGAGATGGAAGAAGATTCGGATGAGTATAGACCAGAGAGGTACCACTTCAAGGACTACACAGCGCCTAGACAAGGCAAGAGTTTGGTAGAGGCTCACAAGCGTATCAGTACACTACAGAAGTGGAACATGCTGCAAGACAAGGCAATAAAATCTATGAAGTCGAAGATGAAGAGCTTCATGAGTAAGTTTTGCTGCGCCTACACCACCACAGCATTTGCAGACACTACTCCGCAGGATGCTAGGTGATATATCAACTCCCCCAGACTTAACCTTTGCTTGCCCTCAAGCAAAACAGAAACTTAACCTGTGCAAGAAGTTTGAAATCGCGGGAACTCACTCAACTGCAGGAAACTCTTCTTTGCACTCTTCATCGCCTTGACTCTAGAACTTACTTTATGTAGTTTGCCTATGAGAAGCATCAACATTTCTTACTCTAATCCCACAATCCTCGGGAATCTCCAGTCTCTCCATCGTCATCTCTTTACATAATTTAAAACAAGTACAGATGAATTCTTACCGAGGGAATATCGATCAATGGCATATGGACTCTTCTCAAACCAAGACATTCTTCGTATGATTTCACTTCTTCTCCCTTTTCGCACTTCTAAGGTAATCGACATCTCCCTACTTTTCTAAGGTATCATTTTATTTTTTCAACGATTCATTTTTCTTCTCTTTTTTTTTTCTTTTCTGTTTTTTTTTCTGAACTCTTTTTTTTTATTCGGGTATCCATGAGATCCGAAGTATGCATGGGTTTACGCGACATCCCTCATATCACTTCTACCTATAGCCTTTTCCACAACTTCTTTTAAAGGCTGAAGGGAAGAGAGAAGGAAGGAATCATACTTTGAAGAAGTGCAGTGTCTTGTGCGGCTCGAAGAAGAAGTCTAGTCCAAAGTATTTCAACTCTCAAGGTAAGAGACTAAGTCCAATAAAGTCCTGATAAAAGTAGAGACAACGTTAGATCAACATGGATATCCAATGAATAAGGGCTTTCAGGATTGTCGATACGACTCATAATCATTCCAAACTTTGGTTCTGAGATCAAGCATAATCAAGAGTCATAAGAGAGTTAATCCAAATCAGAGAAACCGTTAGACTAAGTTCATTGTTCCCTACAAAAATTTTGACTCAATAAAACACAAAAAATAAAAATAAAAATTTGGACTGACTCGATAAAACTCCAAAAGAATAAACAATGTTAGTAACTACCTACCCCAGACTTAAACAACACTGTCTCTAGTGTTACCAAGTCTAAGATTGGCGAAGAAAGAAAATAAAACTAAAATAAAGGCAAAAGAAATAGAAAAACTCACAAGTGGGTTGCCTCCCACTAAGCGCTTATTTTCAGCCATTAGCTTGACTTTGTCGGAGCTCAAGCGTCCGGTGGATCGGGAAGCGGCAGTAAATGCCTCCGAGAATAGTTTCTCATCATCCAAGGTGGTGTATAAGCATTAGGTGTAGGAGATCGACCAAGTACAGGAGGAACAGAAGCAGGGCATGATCTAGGTATGGGTGGGACACTTCTTCTACCTGTAACATCATCAAAAGAACCAACCAGCGCTCTATGATAATCTCGTGGCTTGGTTAACTGCAAAACAGTCTTTATACCTTTGAAAGTCTTATTGATGATATGAGAAGGTTTGGGTAAAGAAGTTGCGTACCTTTGCTTTTCTCGAGGTCTCTGGAGTATGGGTGGTGAAGCTTTCCGATTCAGAACAAGGCTCAAGCTTGCAGCAGTAAGATCAACCCAAAAACCATTCGTTTTTGGCAAGTTTTGACTGTCGTGACGAGGGGTGTCGATCGACACCACATCGACACACTGGTGGTGTCGATCAACACTGAGCCTGATGCTCGTGTTTCTGCACTTTTTCTGCAATTCGTCTCGGCGATCCTCATCTCTAGCACAAAAACGTCATCCTCCAGCAACTTATCAATAGATAGAATCTCGCTCTGGTCGTGAGCAGTAATGTCTTCTGAATACTCTTTGACTGCCTTGTCATCCATGGCTTCCTCTACAGAAAAAGTCTGGCCATCAATAGTAGGTGTTCGCCTCAACTTGTCCATATCAAAGTTCGTAACCAAATCACCCACATGCAGTCCAATCGTTCCTTTCCGAACATCTATAAGAGCACCAGCGGTAGCCAAGAAAAATTTCCCAAGGATAAGAGGATCTTGAGGTTGTTCGCTATACTTCAAAACCACAAAGTCTGTAGGAATCATGCATTCACCAATCCTTATTAGGACATTCTCTAAAACACATTCGGGAATTCTTTTGGACATATCAGATAGGATAAGGGAGATCCTAGTCGGCTTGAAATTTGTCATCCCAAGTCTCACAGTAACAGAGTATGGTATCAAGTTGATACCTGAGCCAAGATCATAAAGAGTGAGGAAATCTTTATGTGAAGATAGAGCATTCTAGTACGAAACTTCCTGGATCAGGTAACTTCTCTGGAATCCTGCTCTGAATCATGGCACTAACTTTTTCAGAAACAAACACTTTCTTCTTCTTTTCTTTCTTACTCTGTGGGGTCTGTTTCAAGAAGATAGCACCCATGTCTCTAGCCAACAAAACTCCTTCCTCAGGACTCACGTCATTTTGGACCATCCTCTTAACACACCGCTTAAGCATAGGTGAATCGTGATTTGTATGATATAGAGGTATCTCGTTAACCACCTTTTCCATCATTGCCTTGCATCGAGCTTCTTCTATCTCCTGTTTAGACTTCCTAGGCTTTGGAAAAGGAACCTTAGGCTTGTAGATCTTTTCTGTAGATGGTCGCGGAGTTTTGGGAAAATCCGGTTGTGACTGTGACGGGTGTCGATCGACACTGGGAAGGTGTCGATCGACACTGTGATCTGGTGTCGATAAGATGGTGTCGATCGCGGTCGATATTGGTCCGTCAAGAGCCGAATCCACGAGAACTGCTGTGCAAGTGCAGTTTCATCATCTTCACTTGTTTCCTCCTCCCACACATTATCTCCATCTCTTATCAAAATGGCATTACACCCTTCTCGTTTCTTCACAAATCCAGTAGTCCGTGCAGCAAGAGTTTCTAACTTATTGGTATAAGTGCTCAAAGCTTCGATTTTGCCATTCAAGTCAGTGTACATGGCATCCATCTTCCCGTTGAAGTCCACTCTCATGTTCTTCTGACCCGCTAGAATCTGTTCTAGCATTAACTTCATCTCAGTATCTGCAGATGGAGAGGGAGGTGACTGGTAAGAAGAATTCCATAGGTTCTGACAAAACTGATCCTGCCTTTCTGACCATACCCATTGTTGTACCGGTTACCCTGTGTGTTACCAAACTTCTGACCTTGATACCCAGCACCATTGACGTAGTTCACGTCTTCTTTTTCATCCTCGTATGATTCAAAAGCCTCAACCTCAGCAGCAACTTAACACTCTTCTTAGTAACAAGAAGGTTATGCACTGAATCGAGCTTTGCTTTAACGTCAGCGAGTTGAATACCATCCATGTTTTGAGCTAGCGTCTTCCTCTCAAAATCAGCCATTTTAGTACTATTGCTGGAAGCTAAGTTCTCAATCAGTTTGGTGGCTTGAGCTAGAGACCTTGTGTTGTAGTTACCGTTGCTAGCAGCATCTAAAGCCATCTGGTACCTCCAATCCATTCCTCTGAAGAAAATGCCCAAAAACTGAAATTTGTCATACTCGTGGTGTGGACAATCTCTCTGATAACCCTTAAAACGCACCCAAGCAGCCTTGAAAGCCTCTGAGATCCCTTGAGAAAAGGTAGAAATCTTTTTCTGCAACTCCTCTAACCTCGCATCATCATAAAAGTTGTTTAAGAACTCAACTTGTACATCCTTCCAGCACGTAAGAGATCCAGGCTTCAACTCCTTCAGCCAAGATAGTGCTTCTCCAGCTAAAGAGTGCTGGAAAAGCTTGCAGAGCAGAAAATCTGAAGATACACCATCAGCCTTGATGCTAGATACCAGATCCTCAAACTTGTCAGTATGGTCCATTGGATGCTCATAAGTATGGCCACGGAACGGGTGTTGTATCCAGGCTTCAGCTCAAAGTTGTTCCTCTGAAATGCAGGAGGACGTATAGTAGAGCGGTTAGAATAAAACAGTGCAGGCATGTTGTATTCTCCAAGTGTACGGTTTTCATCCTCTGCTTCAGCATGCAACGATAAATGATTGTTGTCTGCTGCGGCTTGGTGTCGATCGACACCCAATTGGTGTCGCTCGACACCATCGACGACAGGCTCAGGAATTTCAGTCCCGTCAGCATTCAGCTTCTGCCCTTGTGCATTCCTCAGATGTCCATCTCCATCTCTAAGAGTGCCCACAGCATCTTGAATTAAAATCACTGGCGAAACCATTGCTGCCTGTTTCTGAGCTTTTCGATTCTCTCTTTCTAAACCCGCTAGTTCTTGATTAAGAGCTTTGCTTCTGGTATTAGGCATAAACCTGAAACACCAAAAAGAAAAGAGAAAAGAATAGCGTAAGTAACAAAATAAAATAAAAACTTAGACTAAACTTTTAACCTTAATCTAATGATAATCAAAATTGAGTCCCCGGCAGCGGCGCCAAAATTTGATCGGCTCAAATTTGCCCTGAGCTACTCTCTCAATTAAGAGATCACTGTAGTACTTAGGGATCGAATCCACAGAGACTCAAAGATTACACAATAAATAATTGGTAAATTAAGCTAAGCAAGCAGATTTTAAATTAAATAAAACAGCAAATTAAATTAACGATTGGTTTTTAAACAATAATGAGGAAACGCTAGGCCTAGGGATATTCTCAGAAAATTCAGAATTGCAAATAAATAACTGTCAGAATTTATAAAGCACTGTTTTGAACTCAAATCACAAAAATATAATCAATCAACTTTCGTTGCAAACACTATCTATGTCTAGAACCCTAAATTCCAAATCTCTTTGCAAATTTATAAGTTTAAGACATGCATTTAATTCAGGTTTGATAAGTTCACAAAATCCCTAAACCAAATCTCTTTGCGAATAGGTATTTTGCTCATCTAGATTATTTTCAGGAAATCAATAACACTTTCGTGTCTACCAATTAACCTAAGATCAGATTCTAGGTTGCTTTCACTATTCTAGAATAAATTAACCACAATCTAGATGAAGAACTCTATTGATTCAATCCTAACAATCTAACAACCTAACAATTCATGAATTCCTTTGAAAACCCTAAACCTAACAACAGATCTACTCAGACATGGTGATTGAAACAAACATCATGAATAAAATAGATATCATTAAAAGAAAGTAATAGAAGAAGTAAAGGAGTTCTGAATCTTCTCTGAAGGAGGTTTTGATTCTTCTCTCCCAGCTCTCTACAAATCTCTCTCTCTCTCCCAAAATAAAGCTCAAGTCTTAACAAAACCCTAAAAACTCAAATATATATGTCTTAACCACAAACTGGGCTTAATTGCAAATAAAGAAAACTTCGGGGCCGAATCTGCAAATCTTCTGAACTTCAATTGAGCGTGAAATTCAATTGCCGTCAGATATTGGTGTCGATCGACACCAGAAGTTGTGACGCTCGACACTCACACCAAATATGTTCTCCCGATACGTGCCTTCGGCACATCTTTTCCAAATGCTCCCAAATGCTCCAAAAAGCTCCAATACATGCCAAATAGCTCCTAATCCTGAAATGACTCAAAAAGACTCGAAAACACAATAAAAGCCCTATAAATAAGACTTATATCATGCTGCAAGACAAGACAATAAAATCTATGAAGCATTTGCAGACACTACTCCGTAGGATGCTAGGCCAATTCAATCGCCGTTTGTCCACGAATGATGTCCCAGCACGCTACAGAACTCCTTCTCCATCACGTCATTCCGCCTATGAGTATCGAGAGCAGAATGTTTCTTCTTCTCCTCTGAGACAGTCCTCCCCTGAGCTTAGGGCTAGCAAAAAGAAGGAGAAAAGGAAAAAGAAGAAGGCAGCGAGACGGAAGGCAAAAGCCAGTTCATCACACTTGCCAGACGAGCATCATGTTGAGGATCTGACCATGGATCAAGCCGAGGATCACATTAAGGACCTGGCTGTTGATCCAGGTGCGTATCATTTCCAAGACCTCACTAAGGATCCGGTCGAGCAGAACGTTGAGCAACCAGCAGAGGCTCCTCCTGTGCAGCCTGCACCAGGTGCTTTTACAAGCGAGTCCATGACTCAATACCTGGACTGCTATTTTCAGTAAGGTACCACTCCAAACCTTCATCTGTATATACCATTGCATTTTCATACTTTTGTTCGTTTGATTCTCAAACCAACTCTCAAATTTTTATTACACAAGGGACTGTGTAATTTATGTTTGGGGGAGGGTTTGGGATGACATTTGATATTGTGTTCTCTTTTCTTATTTCAAATTTAAGCATATATTCTGCATTCATATATGTGCATTGAAAACCCCAAAAAAATTTGATAATTTTTTAGAAAAGTCTTTAAAAACAGAGTGATCATGTAGCTTGCATTTGCATATTAGGATTGAGTTTAGATTGTTTCATGTAGGATTGTTGCATTAGCATAGGGGGCGATGATTATTTACACCTTGTTAACTTGCTATGATTCACTAGTTGAGATCAATGCCCTGGTTTTTAGCTCTTTGATGCAGGATGATTGAACTTGAAGTAAGTCTGAAACAAACTTGGAATTCATGAAGAGCATTCTTGAACTTGTTTGAAACATGTTGTGATATGATCTCATTCCTTTCCTTATAAGAACTTAATCTTGACTTGCAAATATCTGGTTGTGTTTTGCTTGGATGCTCATGGTCACCATATACATATTTGGATCATCTTCCTCCTTTCACCACTCTTGTTGATCCAAGTAGCTGATCGTTCTTTTGATCAGTTTGCCATACCCACAGCCTATCCTTTTCTTTCAAGCCAATTGATAATTTTTTAGTGGTAGGTCTTTTACCGGATTATGCTTGGGGAGAACGTGTTAGGTATGAGTCGACAGGATTAAAATCTTGAGTAGTTCTGATTTTCACTTTCAAATCAGATAGGACTAGGTCTGGATTCTTACTTGGGTTTTGGAATGGAAAGATTGTGAAAGGAAAGAAGAGAAACAGAAAGTTGTGTCCTTAGGAGGAGAATGTTTTTCAAGAAGTTTATACTCTAGTGATCGATTTTTGTGGGAACAGCATGATATTCAGAGAATGGTTCTAGGATGTAAAGAAAGAGAAAATGTTTTGATGTCTTATAGCATAAGAAGAAAAAGAACCATAGTAAGGAAGAGACCCTCTATCCACTAGTGTTGATAAGAAACTTCTCCTAAGGCAAAAAGAAAAAAAATGGGATTGATGTTGAAGGGTGGACATAGGGATCATTCGGGTTTAGATGACTAGGAGTAAGCACTTGGGAACCATTGGGTAGTCAAGGTTTTATTCATGTATGCATTTGTTGGTCCTCACCTTTAGCATTCTCCCTAAAGCTCAATCCATTCATTGAGAGATCTTTGTCCTGAAATTGTTTAAACCCTCTTGATTCTCAAAACCTTTTTCTGCCTAGCCAAGTGAGTTTGTTAAGCCTTGCACAACCAGATTCATATTTTTAAGTAATGAATGTTAAAAGGAGTGAATGATTTGAATGCATGTGTAGATCAAGGGATAGAATCAGTTTCGGATTTGATGAGTTTGTCTAAAGTCTTTAAGTAAAGTTCTCTCAGCATGCATCAAAGACTTAGCAACCAGGACATTGATTTTAACAGCTCTATCTTGCAAGTTACAGGTTCTGAGACCCTATTTTCAAACCTCTCTTCCACTTTGTTTCTTTTTGCTTTGCTTGAGGGCAAGCAAATAATAAATTTGGGGGAGTATATAAGTCTGTATTTCATCACTTTTTGAGCATGTATTCATCATCCTTTCAGCATCATTCACTTGTTGATTGGCATCATATTGATCCCTTTATGCATGTTTTACATACTTAGGTAGGTTTTACGCATATCATGCATGTCTTGCATACATTCTGCATATTTGGAATGTTTCAGGTACTTAGGAGACATGCAGAGCGAAGCAGAGGAACAAGCGTTACTCGACATGCACATGATCGAGTGGAACGATCGAGTGAAAAGCAGAGATGCGTAGAAGAAACATACTTCATTTTGCGGACGTGATCGAGAAGGTTGATAGTGTAGTCGATCGAGTGGTGGACAGACTAGGTGGATCAAATAAACCGAAGGAATGCAAAACAGGATCGACCGTCACTCGACCTACACACTCGAGTGACACGATCGAGCAAAGCAGAGAAGATGCTCACTCGAGTTTCTCACTCGAGATACTCACTCGACCGACATAGTCACGATAACTCTTAAACCGCGTTTTACGTTGTCGTTTTATGTTTTAAGGTTTTCCGAAACATTGTTATAAATAGGTCTCATTTGGATTGCCTAGGGGATCGAGTATTTTTTATTAGGTTTTTGTTGATAGCCACCAAACAATCCTGAGAATTGTAGTCGTGATTTCTTTTGAGCTATTGATATTTTTGAATCATTGTTGTTACTCTTCCTGTCATCTTTATTATTATGCATGTTTTGAACGATTCTTGTTTCATGATGTTTAACATAATTTCTGAGTCTGAGTAGTGTTAGGGTTCTTGAGGATGGGATAGATTAGGTGGAGGATGTTAGTTTGCTAGAGTGTTTATATTAGATTCGTTTTGTTTCCCTTCTGTATTAGAGTTTTATTAGCTAGATCTTCTCTGATCAATTGGAACTGGGTTATAGACATTTTATGCCCGAAAGGTATATGATGAAATGTCTGAACCAACTAGTGCCAGAGATTTACATTCTTAGCCCAAGAGATTGGTTGTCTAAGATGTTTATTGACATTAATGAGCTGTTTCTTTATGCATGTTTATTACATGTTTCATCAATGAGAATTGAGATTAGGAAGTGTTGTAAACTTGATAGTTTCTGCCAAGAGATTGGATTGACTAGTATTAGAAGTTCATTATCTAGGGATTAGAATATTTGCAGTTTGATAAACACTCGAAGTAGATTAGCATACTCCACCTACATCAATAACCTCATCCTCAAGATCTTCTATCCATTTGTGCTTTCTGTTTAATTCTCTTGTTATTTACTTGTTCCACTTTGTTTTCTTGCCAGTATCAATAATCGTTACGTTTTAGATTATGCATGTTAGTTTATGTTTTACAGCTTTACATTTATCGCATGTTTAACATGTTCGCTTAGGATCACTGAAAACCAAAAATCATTTATGCTTGCTTGACTTAATCATTTCTAATATATCTTGATTGCTAGCATCACACCTGATTGGATTGATACCTATTGTACTGCAATGACATGATAGTACTCTAGGGTAATTGATAGAAAAATCCTAGTATCAGGTTTTCTCAAGAACATAAGGATCTCCTTTGGCATTTCCTTCTCCAAGTCTTTTCCCGGTCTTAATATCCTGAAAATAAACCTCATTAGGACCAAATATAGTATAGCAATTGAGATCATTAGTAACCCTTTTAACCGATAAAAGATTAGAGGTAAAGGTAGGCATATATAAGGCTTTAGAATCCTTATCAAATAGTCTCAATTCTCCTATTCCTTTTACCGGTATCTTATCTCCATTAGCTATCGTTACATTCCCTAAGGCCGGTTGTATGTTGTCTATCTCGGGTTACTAATCATGTGGTGAGAAGAACCCGAGTCAATGACAAGTTTACTATTCGGTTTAGAAGCAAAGAGAGAGGTACCAGATTTCTTAAGTGAGGCAATGGATCGTATGAGAGCTTCCAAGTCGGATTTTCTCATAACATCACCATGAGATGCAGCCATGGCCACTTCCTCTCCTTGTTTGCTCGATCCGGAACCGCCTTCTTGCCTTGCTTCTTGCAAGATATTCGCCTTGAAATTAGCCGGCTTGAGATGGGGATGGAGGATCCAACATTTGTCTTTTATGTGACCTCTTTTCTTGCAATGGTCACAAACCACCACCTTCTTGTATTCTTGCTTGTATGTTCCTTTGTTGGCCATGATGAGCTCCCCCTTACCACCAAAGAGACCGAGAGAGCCTTGCTCCTTTTTCACTTGAGCACACACATCATCAAGAGAGGGAAGCTGATCGGCTCTAAGTAAGTGCTTGATGAGGTCGTTGTAAGCTGGATTAAGGGTAAGAAAGAGACCAAAGACCTTGTCTTGTTCCTTTCTCTCATTGAGGATGGACGGATCCACGGTACTTGGACGGAGCATCTCGAGTTCAGCCCACAAAGACCGATACTTTCCAAAGTGCTTTGTAAATTCCAAGTCTTCTTGACTTAGGTTGTTGATAGCCTTCTTGACCTCAAACACACGGGTCAAGTTGGACACATTCCCATAGACATTCTTGAGCGTGTCCCAAAGCTCCTTTGCGGTTTCACAATAGGAGTACGCTTCAAGTATGGAGGGTTCAAGGGAGTTTTGAAGGATGGTTAGCAAGTACGCTTCAAGTATTGGGTGTAACCGTACAGATCCTATCACACCCACGGAAGGGAACACAATAGGCCTCTCCTGGGACATCCAAGGTTGTCCATTCCCTGATAATACCTGATTTGATCTATCAAAAAATCGAATTAGCTCTTAAGGTTAGGGATTGTACGGGTAACCTCAATATCTGGGCTTATGTTGATGAGAAGGATGAGTCCACTTGGGGTGAGCTTTTGCGTAACAAGACGTGGAAGTCAAGAATCTACTTCCTTCCCACAGGTGAAGTGTTCAAATATAACACTCTTTTTTTTCGACAAATCAAATATATGACACCATAAAGAGTTTTACATGATACATGAACCATTCTTATACAAGTTTACAACCATTGACACAAATAGAAGAAATTCAACTTGATTTCAATAAAGGAGTGGAACTAGTAAAAATAATCCCTATAGCCACTTGAATTTTTGCAGTTGCGACTTAATATTCGTAGCTATAGCGTCATAGATTAAATAATTCATGGCTTATTTTTTGGCTAAATCGCCTTATAGCCACGAATGTGAAGCCTTACATTCTTGGCTATAGGAAGTTTTTTTACTATAGAGCTAACAAATAAATATGTTACATCTCAACCCCTTCACACATACTCGTAATTGGCTATGATCATATATACGATGAAAATTTTTCACATTACTCTAGTTAAAGGAAAAAAAACAGAAATTTTTTCTTTTGTTATATCTATTATCTGATTATTTTTTCTTCCATGGGGTAGACCCACCTTTGAGAATGTTTGCTGACATTATGTTTAGGAAAATGGTCTTTCCTCGGATACGTGCTTAGGATCGACCATTTTTGATCCTAGTCTCGGATAAAATCAGTCGTGACACAACTTTTTCCAAATATCTTCCATGTTCAATTTGTTTTGGTTAAGATGTCTACTTAGTAGAGCCGACTGTTCATGTTCCACCAGATGATCGTCATAGGCCAGGAAAGATATTTGATCAAGGAATCTATGTTACTAACGATTACTTCACAAGCAAAGACGAACAAGAAGATAATCCCTCAAAGCTTGCAGCAATTGCAGAAGAGTCGGAAGATCAGGGTTTATGATACTGATTAAGTGGCCTACTGGCCTAGCTAGCTTGCGCGCGGGTATGCCTCACCAAGATGAGACAGTTGCAGGTCATTCTATATCCAAGAAAAAAGCTCAGTTTTATTTTCATTTTATTACTTTTATTGCAAAGTTGTACTCTGTATCGTTAGTTGTATTGTATTGGAACTGATCGACATATATATTCAACCCAACAAATGACTTTTTTACAATGAATGCATCCTTTATTTAAAATTAAGCTTAAAAACCAAAAATAAAACTTTGTGTCGGGAGGCAAACCAAATTTGTAAACCATCAGCAAATGTGGTGGTGTGGAGCAGCAAGAGAATAGGTCCAGGAACTAGATGAGCTAAGCTGGAGTGCTTAACAAAACACCGTGCCCGCGAGGATTACGTTCAAGCCAAATTGTGTGTACTGCTGTTTAGAAAACGATTCTGAGAAGAGCAAGTGGTACCTTTGATGGGAGAGGAGTGATAAAATTAGGTCTTGAATGGCGTAGCAGATAAAAGGCAGATGGTACGCATAACGGGATAACTGCTTTTTTTCACCATTCACAAGTATTTTATATTTAAACAAATTTTTTTTAAAAATAAATAAAAATTAAATATGATCTGCATACAGATCATAATTACAAAGGAAAAGTAATGATCTACTTACAACAGCTGAACGCTTCATTTTGATGCGTATCATGTCTAAATTGCCTTCTTATTTAATATTTTATTAAATAAATACTGCTGTAATAATAAACACATAAATATTATATATTTAACATACCACTCTAAAACTTATTTGTTAAAAATAAAATAAAACAACTTAAATTCATAAAATTAATATATACTGTTTAAATCACAAAGTTTTCATAATAAAATTATTCAAAGTTTTCTTACAATTATTAGTTTAAATATTATTTTTGCTCCACTATTCTAAGTTTTCTTATAAATATTTCTTTAAAGATTTTTTTATTTATTTATAATAGTTTACTAATTTAATGCATTACAAATATTGTACTTATTAATTTTACTTTCATGATTATTACACACCACTTACAGTAAAACCTCCATAAATTAATAAACACTATAAAGTAATAATTTTTGCTGGTCCTCAGTCGGGCTAGTGTAAAAATGATCCAAATTCGATAAGATAATACATTTTTTTGAAATCCCTATGTAAATATAGTCCCAACAATATCATAAATTAATAATCACTATATATATACTCTAAATATATACAGTATATGATATAAGTAGTTATGTTAAAATATGCTTTTAGTTTTTTCAAAAAATGAATTTTTTCTCCTCGAGCTCATCTCTATAAAAAAGTATTTATGTTATATTTTTAAACTATAATATTATAATATACTCTATAACATCATAAAATAACCAAATTTTTTTATGTTTTCTATTTATAAATATGCATCATATTCATTTTTTTTTTTGTTTTATAGGCTGTTAGAAGATAACAGTTGAGGTATTAATCATAAATTTGTATTTATGTATATACTTTGTATATAAGTGAATTTATTAATAATATTTTTAATTCATTTTTAAATTGTTTTTCTAAATATAGAATTCAATTCCAAACTATACAATTTTTATATAATCTTAAAGATTAATCTTATTTTGTAAAAAATTGTCTAATTCTTAATTTCAAAATACTTCAAGACTTAAAGATACCACTATAAATTAATAATTATTAATTTACACTATAAAATAATAAATATTAATTTATAGATAAATTAATATCACTATAAATTAATAAAATTCTGTAGTCCCACCAATATTAATTTATAGAGGTTTTACTGTATGTTGTAACATAATGTTATTATATTATATGTTGTAAATATTAGTTTTAATTTAATGCATCTAAAAAATTCTCTTAAATTAATAACATTAGATGTTTACAAATTTACAATATAAAATTCAAAATAAAGTAATTTCTCATCATTATTATGATTTTCATATATAAAAAATTCAATAAAATCAATATTTTTTAATTTACACCTATTTGATTGGTTTTCACCATTCAATTTATACATTGTAGCGGTTGAACCACTTGATCTGCACTTGTACCGCCAAATCTGCTTGATCTGCTTTTGTTCTGCTTGATCTGCTTGAACCGCTTGATCTGCACTGCTCAATACGCTTTCTTCATTCGAAGCCTTAGAATGAAACAAGTAGAGTAACCAAATGCTCATTTTCTATCAAATCCTTTTTTAAGCTAAATGGATATTATTGTCTATTAATAGTTGACTATGTTGTAATCTTGGTCAAGGTTTCTTTCTTCTAGTGCACTGCACTAATTTAACAACAGAGATATATTACTATTAACCAAATGCTCTGGAAACTTTTTTTATACTTGAACTTTTGTGACACACGATAAACTAACATTTTCTCTTTGCTAAATTAATTTACAGCCCATTACTTTTTTTATTACCAAAATAACACAAGCCCAACTTCTACTTCTTATTGACTTGGTGTTCCTTCTCCTTTGTCATTGATTTCATTGTCAGAGATTTTCAATTTTTTTTTTGAATAATTAAAAGATTCTAGGCGGAAACTCATATATCCCCTCAAACCCGACACCAAAATATGTTATATAATCTCGTTTCAAGCGCTAGTTATTTAAACCAACGAACTTTATGCTTTTACCAAAGATTTTTACCTATTAAGCTTTTAACATTTGATAAATTTATTTAATCACTATTTCCTAGTTTTTCTTATTTCTTTTGTCTAAAAAAAACCCCTCAAATAACATCAAAGATACGTCCGGTTATCATAGATTTGTTCTCTCCAATAAGCTTTTAGGCTGGGTTAGTAGTGTGACTTGGTTAAAAGAAATGTATTATTAGTGATAGGTAACTATTGGCCAGCTCGTGCAACACGTCGTCGGGCCAAATTTTATTGATGAACCCCTTAATGGGCCGGGCCACAAAAACCCAGATGAACAGAAACCAAAGCAAACGGAAACCTAAAAACCGCCGGCGCCGGAGAAACGACTCGTGTCGTATTGACACCGCGAGCAAAGAGTCAGACCATTAGGACCGGTGGATGCGAGGACCACGGCTTTGCAAACCACCGAGAGATCAAGAAGCGTAAAGGAAGCATCCAACTCCGGTGCCGCTTCTTCACCCTCGATCTATCGACCCGCCACAAACCTCCCGATATGGCCAACCTCTGACAACGCAGCACTTTGTTGACACTCCCAGACCAAGCAAGCAGCCAACTTCGGACATAACCTCACCTCTCTTGAAGCCGGCGAGTCTCCAATCGCTTTACCAAAACTCCTCGAACCGACCCGGAGAAAGCAAATCGCGGCGGCGACTAGGGCCGACGGCTCAATCGGAAGCCCAGACGCGAAGACTCCGCGACGGCCGGCAAGATCCAGAAAGGATCCGCCGTTAATCTCCAAGGCGCTTCAGCCACCCACCATCTCCTCCTTTGGCTTCCGCCGTTGATCCATCGCCGAGACAACGAGCGAGCCACGAGGCAGCTGCTACACCTGCCGACTCCCTCTTATCGGAGGTCTGTAGCACCGCACTCTAACCACCACCCCGGGTCTAGATCTACGCCAAAGAAGAAGAAAAAACCTCACCCAAGCCGACGGGGAGGAGAGTTGGCTGTCTCTGCAACACACTGAATCTTGTGGGATTGAAAACCAAGGCCTCGAGAGATCGGATCTGAGATTTGTTTGAAAGCCTTCTAGGAAAGAGAAGAGAGAGTTTCGTGGAACGATTGTCCTTTGTGGGGTCTCTCTTTTGCTTATTCGTCGTTATTTCAAGCTTGCAACAAGAATATATCAAGAATCCTAAGTTCTTTTTTGTAGTTAACTAAAGATTATTTAGTTTTATAGGTAAAGTCTCCGTAACTTTTTAGTAAATCCATGCACATTTACATGTCCCCAAGCCCTGCACTTCATTTGATGCAGTTCCTCGTGCCATTTTTCTCACAACTTCTTTGTTGTCAACAAAGTTTTACAAAATATTTTCATTTCATTTTGATATATAATATAATTTGCCTATTTCTAGTTCAAAAATATTACTAATCTAGAAAAAAACAAAAATTAAGAATACTTTCCTATCACTTTATTGATTAAATGCTAATGACATATATATCATGTTTTTTTTTTTTTTTAAACCTTTGACATATGGAAGTCTCCATGTTCTAATTGTTGACCAAGGGTTTAGTAATGCTTTTACACCAAGAAGTTTAAGGTTGGAGTCTCAAATATTACGATTTATTAATAACTATGCATATTAAAGGAGGAACGTTTACCATAAATTTCTTGTGCGTAATTAGAGCCGTTCGCCGTGACCCTAGCTATTGAAAGAGAAGAAAGTGGTTAAGACCAGCATAGACTCTAGTTAGTAGTGAATCTAATAGGATCGGAAAAAATTTGTCGAGAGTATTTTTATCTTTTGTAATAATTCTTATAATTTGTAATAACTAATAAATGTTAGATGATAGAAAAAACCCCTTGCATATGATGTTTACAAGGGAAAACGGGGAAAATCAACCCAAACTATTCTCCGAAGGTATTTTGATACCCAAACTCGCGTACTCTGAATTTTACAACTCAAATCAACTTTTAATTCAAATAACCAACCTGAACCATATCAAATTTTGTCGATTTCAACCTCGACGTTAACAATATCCCTGCCCATCTTGAAGATTTGGAAAATCAAGCTTAATCTTATGTAAAAACCAAGTCCAGTTCTCTTGGTTTTTACAGAAGCTTAAGCTTGATTGTCCAAATCTTCAAGATGGGCAGGGATTTGAGGTTGAAATCGACAAAAAATGATGTAGTTCAGGTTGGTTATTTGAATTGAAAGCTGGTTTAGGTTGTAAAATTCAGAGGACGTGAATTTAGGTATGAAAATACCTTCGGGAAATAGTTTGGGTTGATTTTCCCCGTTTTCCCATGTTTACAAATAACATTATTATAATTCTGATAAAAACTATTTAACATATCATATCTGGACTACTAAATAACCCTATAAGATACTATGTAAAAGATGGGATTTTCTCACCTATGCGTCATTGTGTCTGAAAGCCATTTTTTTGTTTTTGTTTCGAAGAAGACAATATATATATGATATCATATTGGGGTAATAAAGATGCACCTAGAAGTACTAATAATATTCTTTTTGTTATTACTAGGCGACAGAAACTGTGCCCTTTTGACTCGGGTCTTTGCTCTTTACCTCTCGATAAGACCAAAATAAGAAACTCAATATTGAGCCTTTTGACTCCCATGTATGTATCTCTTATTCCAAAACTAAAAGAGAAAGAGAACTTGGAACAATCTATCTTTGATAACCATGATGCGCGTCACAACTATAGTTATAGCTTTCCTTTTGATTATTCAATCCCTAGAAGAGGAACATGTCCTAGTCTATGCTCATGAAGGTGCCTTTACATAAAGATATCCCTAATTCTTCCATATATTTTTTTCTTCTTCTGATGAATAGCTACTAATAACTTTTCTTCATAGGCAGAGAAGCTGGCCACAAGAGTCTTGCCTACCATAGAGATCAAGATTCATCGAAACAACATCCTCAAGTAATAATACATTTATTTTAAATCAGTCTTTCTCAAAATAACTTTTTATGAAATACATTATATGAATTTTATACACCATAATAGGTTTTATACGAATTTGCACCGAGGAAACTAAGATCGGGAAGAACAACAAGAGCCGAGAAGAAACAAGAGACCGCGAACAATAATACTTGGAGTTTCAAGATGTTAGCTGCATCAAAGGATTTGACGGCTGGTCGTAAATTAGGGTTTCACAAAAGAAGTAAGAGTTCTTCATTTAAATGGAAACCCAAGAAGAAAAAATCTTCTAGTCCATTTGTAGCTTTCTATGATGATTATCATGGACCAGCACGACATCCTCCTAGGCATAACTTATAATCACAGCGAACAATATACAATTTTGTAATATTTTGTAGCATTTTGTGTATTCTCTTTAATTGGTTTTATTCTTATGCTTCAGTAATCATTTTAGTTGTTTGTAAAAAAAATACACTTGTTTTATCCTTTATAAAAAAGACCTTTATTTTTATTCTAAAATGTTTGGTTAACATCTCTTTCATTCTAGATATGTTTTGGCTTTACTGCAGGAGAGCATAAGGAGACCAATGTATTGGCAGATCATGACACCACTAAGGTTTGTCTTGTAATCCTTCTTTGAAGACTCATAGATTTAGTCTTCTTCTTATCCGATCCTTTCATACATAACTTCATTTTTACAGCATACATCTTGTAAGAAGACGATGACCATAGTCAATGACCTCGCCAATCGTAATAGTCTTTCAAGACTTGAACCATCTACTTCAGCCAAGGATATAAAGAAACTGGCTCGATTCTTACGCAGTGATTATCCAACTCGTGGTAAGCCTCGACGCGAGCCTCCAATCAATAATCGAGCTCCTGACATGGTCTAAATAATTGTGGATCGGTTGAACAAAGATATTGAGTTACTTATATAAGTATAATGATAAATTTTGTTGGTCGTCCTAGTTTTGTTTCTATGTCTAGGGACATATATACCATCTTGTGTACGTTGTGATCAATGTAATAGTTGCTTAGTATTTATGAGATCTCTCTTTCGTTTCTTTGGTTTGTAATCAGTTTTGTAATATCCTTAGTCATCATCACTTATATAAAGCTATATATTGACCTTATTTTTGTACATGTAAACACTAATTGATCATTCAAGTCAATGTAAAAAAAAATGCAAATCTAAGGAACTCTGTATATCGAAATTGCATAGTTTGTAATTGATGTTACTAAAATGTGAAAAAACATATTTATGGAAGTTAAAACAAACGCCCACCGTGGGGCTCGAACCTACGACCACAAGTTTAAGAGCCTTGCGCTCTACCAACTGAGCTAGACGGGCTAATTGGTAAACTATATATCTAGAGAACCATAGATTACATAATTTATTATAAACTATAGTGTGAACTTTGTATTTTTATTTCTGAATAACATTTATAGTGTAACATTTTCTTTTAACATAAAGATCTAATAGACATTTGGAGTTAGAAAGATGAGAAACAGTTAAATATATGTTTGAAGCCTAGTAGTCATTATTTAGCAGAAACTGGATGGGCAGCACTATTGAGTTCCTTTGAAGTTGTCCCACAACCTTCAAGATCGAGATTTAATGGTTCTTGTTTGGTTACTGGTGCAGACTTGTCCTTGCTTTTGCCCCATAAAAGTATATAAAGTCCCACGATGATGACCACTGATCCTATCACACTTTTTTGCCATACCACATTTATATACTTCATTTGTCAGAAATTATTAGTAAACAAAAGTCAAAAAGAACCATTTAATATCAACTGTTAGGTGAAAAAGAAACACATATACAATTAGCTTTCCCATTTGTGTAATCATTTCTAGATTCATAGTTAATCTGTTTTAATTCATATATAATACATCGATCAAAGGTATATATCACAAAGATTAAAAGGTCTTTTATAGGTCTTTAGTAGGTGTTTTATAGGTCTTAATCATATTCTATAAAGTTAAGAGAATTTTTAAATTTGTGTTATACAAATTGATACAACAAAAACTCAAAACTCAAAAGCTACGTACGTAGATGAAAGGGTCTTTAAATATAGGCATCTCTACTAGTCAGTCGATATTTAAATATGTATTATGATGCGTTTGATCTTATTAATATAGTTTTTTTTTTGTAACGTACGTTGTTCCATCAATTGTTTTTTCTTTCTTTTGGTTTAAAATATTAGATTTATAAAAAAGATTAGCATATAAAATCATATTAAAGAAGTAGAACAAAGTATTAGGTTACCTTCCACAGTAGATTTGTTCATGAAGAAAAGAGAAGCTGAAAATGGCAGCAAAGACTTGAATCAAAGGTATGAAGCTGGACGTGAATACCGGACCTCTTTGCCGGAGACACCACGACATTCCCACGTAGCACAATCCCGATCCAACGATACCCTAAAGCCGTGGCGGATTCAGAAAAAAATACTTTAACCGGAAATCATAAGATAGAAAAAACCTAGATATGAATATGAAGAAAAAAGCTTTATATGTTAGCATAACTTATATATAATACATTTGGTATTTTAGTTATAAATAGTAAATTGAATTACTTACCGAATAAAGTAAAGATAAAACTTGGAACCTATCTTTAACGACCCACATAGATATACTCCTCTCCGAGATCAAACTCAACAAACCAGATTGGATCACACCAAAGAAAGAGAGGATCGTGGTGCTAGTGTATTGGCATGGATAAACCATGCTTATTTTAGCTTGAACAATGAACCAAGAAGACCATATTATGATCGATATAAATAGCATGATCGAACCCATTGCCCACTTTTGCGTCATTGCACCGGTTGAATCAGTTCTTGTTTGTGTTTGCATATGAGTACCGTGATCTGGAGTTAAAGTGGCTCCTTTGTAAAGTGTAAGCACTAAAGCTCCACAAATACATATCATTGTGCCTAATACTTTGGCTCTTCCTACGTTGGTCTTGATGTTCAGCGTCTCTTGCCTAATCATATAGTTTATAAAAGATAATAATATATAGAGAAAAAGAAAGAAGAATAAATCGATTTCGTTACCTAAAGAC
This sequence comes from Capsella rubella, assembly GCF_000375325.1. Taxonomy (NCBI): domain Eukaryota; kingdom Viridiplantae; phylum Streptophyta; class Magnoliopsida; order Brassicales; family Brassicaceae; genus Capsella; species Capsella rubella. The sequence continues at coordinate 4,296,926 of NW_006238919.1, read as the reverse complement.
GAGAGCCAACGCGAAGGTGACTGAAGGAACCATGTTGCTAAAGGCTAAGGAAAAAGTAGAAGATGTATAGTCAAGTCCAATAAGAAAGAAGTATTGCACCAAACTTGTCCTGCAAATTTGTAAGTGATCAAGATCAAAGTAAACATATGGAAACTTATCAGGACCAGTCTATTAAAGATAAACTTACCCGAGAAGAGCGCTAAAGAAGAGTGAACACAAGATCCTACCGGTTAATTTTGGCCGGTTATGTCTACAAAAGGAGAAAAAATATTGTTAGAACACTTTTAGATGGAATACGAATATATGATGAATATGAAAAAAGATTGAAAACAACAAGTAACTAGAAACTTGGATAAACAAGACAACCATTTATCTTTTAAAGAGAATATTTAAACCAAAATGAAAAGTTCAAAGATTATGACAAATCAAGAAAACCATGAAAAGATTTGATAATAAGTTGAATTTTTTAAAACTAAGAAAACAAGTATTGACTAGATTGAAATCACGGTTAATTAGACCGCGAAAATCCAAAGTATAGAAAAACAAAAGAGGTTTTATTAAAATTTGATGGGAAGAAATATAAAACTCGTAAAGGCGAGATTTGATCTCTTTGTTAGAAACATAGTCCCAACAACCCTAACTGAATATACATAAACACATACCTTTCCAAGAAAATCGCGATTGGTGTCAAGAACAGAGTTCCTGCGGCAAGCCTATAAGTGGTAGCGACCATACGGTTAATTCCTTGCTCAATCATCTTCTTGAACATAACATTAACAACACTAAGAGCAATGTTAATTATAGACATCATAAACACAGCTTTCCATAGTTTTGTATCAAACTTCACCATAGTTATGTGTAATTTGTCTCTCTATCTATACACTTGTCTTTATGTAGTTTTCAGAAGTTGGTAAGCAATAAAGATTTGTTGAGGGTGTGACTATATATTGCGACTCAAGTAATGCTCAGAATCGTATCATTATCGCATTTATCTTTTAACTAATCGTATTGTGCTTTGAACTTAGCTTTTTATTTTTTGTTGCCATTGTTGATTACACTATTCATGACCATAAAGATAGAGAGAGAGAGTTAATTAATGGAAGCACCCCTAGCTTCCATCATTGCAAGGGTGACATCATACACAGACATTAATCAGATCAAATCTAAAAGTAAATATATTTATTATACTCATTAGTAAGATTACATGAACAAGTAGATTAATAGTTAGTAAATATAATATTATTTAGCTTGTTATTTCTTTTTTCTTAATTTGTACCCTACAATTGGGATACTCGCAAAGAAAGTGAAAGACATACTTTTTGTATAATTTTGAGTGGTGTGTTTAGGTCATAACGAAAAATGTTCCTAGTAAAAATATCAGTAAAACCAATTGTAGATAATACCAATTAAATTGAACAAAATAAAGAAACCAACAACTAGTTCATATAATTTTGTAAGAATTTTCTTTTTATCAATATAAATTCTGAGAAATACTGTTTTTTATTTATATTAAACATGCGTGTTATTTTCTATGCGGATGTCTTTTCCCCAAAGATATCTAAATTATCATACGGAGATTATGATTTTTCTTCTACCATTTCATCATCTATGCTGATATAATTAATGCATTACGTAAGTAAATTAATAACTTCGTCGTATGCGCATATATAATTAAGACAAATTTTATTGAGATTCAATTATTATCTAACACAATAATAGAGATTTTTATGTATATACATCTATCAATTAGGCATGTTAATTGCACCCATCATCATGGAGAAAAGTTTCACACATTTTTAAAGTAATAAGGCATTTTTCATTTACTTAATTAACTCTACAATTTAGTTGTCCCCAAATCCAATATATATATATATATATAATCCAAATAAAAACAATTATCTAATAAGATAAGTATATAGAATAATATCCTATCAAGAAGCACGTTTTTAATTTCATTTAGTTTCGCTTTCTGTAGAGCCAACTGAATTAATTCTGTAATTTGGAATAAGTATGTTAATCAGCATTTCAAGTCAGCAACGTGAAGGACTTAGTTTCTATTTTGAAAGTTGGCGTGTATGGCTGTCAAAGAACCATATTTTGATACAAGATTCTCAATTGAAAAAGTAGAGATCTGATCAGACAATAAGAAGCATCTATACTTTCTTTCTTCTTTGAAATATTTTATACATGTCATCATGTATAAAAATAATATATATATATAAAGATTTTGACAAGAGTTTTCAAATTTTGAAATGGAGGTAAGCATAATGCGTCAAATCCTGTCGCAAAATGGGATGCTTAATGCTTAGCTCTAAGTATCTTTCATTTGTTTATTTGTTTATTCGGTTTCTTTACGTTTCTTTGACATGAACTTTTTTTATTACTAATTATTTTTGGAAAACTATACAAAAAGACCACTCTTGTGGCCTAGAGGTATTTGGACATGGGACAAGGGATAAACTCGCGCTTCTCATGATTCAAATAATGCTAGAAACAAGAATAATTTGGATGGTTGTGTTGTTTGGTATCTAGAAAGCTTTTGCCAAGCTAAGTTGAACCAGATCCCTCCAGTTCGATATGATGTCGGGAACCAGTTGAAATACTGATGGGCTAAGTTCTTTTTTTGTCCTGAAGGTGGTAGGCGAATGGTAGGTCAGCATGGGTGAAAGGTTGAAACTCCCACACCCCAAGTTCGATCTTCCTCCTTTCCTGTTAACAATATCTTGTTAGAAAATCTGTCACATGTATTTAAGCCAATTAATTTATTTAGTAGTCAGAAATACATGCGATTTGATTACTTTTCGTATAAATCGACAAACATACAAAATTTGGGTTAGGTAATATAATAATCCAACACTTAGATATTAACGATGAATACATGTAGTAGCATTTTGATATGTTCCCATCAAACTGACCGGATTACCGATGGTTATATTAAAACAAAACAAAGAAATTTTCTACTCAACTTCCTCACCGGCTAAAACTAATCGGACTGTTTAGGTCTGCTGTGATTAGACAATGTTCTAGTCTTGTAACCTAATTTGATGCTGAATAGGATCACCCACAATTATTTTAAAAATGCTTATAATATTATTACAAGTTGACGACGTATATGCTCCTGACTGAGACGTCCGGTGGCAGTACGTAAAGCAACCTTCTCCATACAACTGGTCACATCCTATGCGGTTGCATTCCCATGATTATATATAGAGATATACACCTCTAGAGTGTCTTTGTTGAATTCTTGGTCTTTCTTTAGAATAGAGAAGCATGCCTAATTAAACGGGTTAATCGATTCTTTCAGTCGTCATCGCGATTAAATATCGAGATAGTATAGTATAATCCTTTGATACTAAAACGTAAATTTATAAGTTAAAGTTTAAACCATACGTTTCTCAAATTTAAACGGGTCACACTACGTACTTCTTCAAATTTATAAGCATGTATAACTTAATACTAGTTGGGAAACAAAAATCATTTGAAAGACTTGGGACATAACAAAGTTTACAACGTCTACCAAAATTTGATACTTTTAGATGTCCGAAAACTCGTTTTCTGCATGTGTGTTTTTTTTTAAATGTTAATGTTATCTTAATCAAACATAATATCAACATCATCAACACTAGCTGTTTTTTTTTTTTTTTATATAACTCAGTGTAAATCTCTAAACCTATGAAAGGATCCAAAACTAATCCCTGGACAGAGGGTATCTCACGGGTAAGATTTCCCAGTTTTTCAAATGAACCTTAAGTAAGAAGTCTATACCCATGTGAACAAAGAGATAAAGTTAGTAATTCTGCGTCTGGAGATAATCGATCCCTACTCTAATTAACCAACAAGACGACTCTTCCACTAGACTAAAACCACTAGCTCGCCACCTCGTGGTTAAAAATGTTACTACTAGCTGTTGTAATCATTTTTTTTTTCGAGGGCTAGTAGCGATCCAATATGTTACTACTAGTAAACTTTAGCCATTAGCTTGTTATACAATCGAATGAAACGGTACTTTGGTTATAACTTATCTGATAATGTTATGGACGCATATGAACCGGTCAATAAGCTTTTCCTTATTTAAAATCACATTTTTTAAACATGTGAACGTGTTCCAATTTAATAGTTCAAGAACTAGAGAAGACAGAAAGTATATACACTTTTTTGCACTCTTAAGGGTTGAATTTGTGGCCACGTAAAAATATCCATTTTTCATCTTTTAAATGTTTCTATATGCTATATTCTTTTAGAGTTTATTTTTTCTTATAAAAGTTTCAGAACGTGATATGTCATATATATTCTATAACCATCGTTTCATAATTTCTTTTGTTTTGACCAAATATGCATTGCCAATAATACTGTAAAAAACAAAAAAAAAACTAAAGAATAAATCGTGTAAGAAAATAAAATCGCCAAAAAATAGATCGAGAACAAATAAAAATTTGTATTGTTACATATATGTGTATATATATAATTTATAAATTGACGCCCCCTCAAATAAAGCCGCCATCGACACTATAGATCAAGTTGAGATGAAATTGACTAATGTTTTATACTATTTATTGATATTATTATATGAAAGAATAGAAATATGATATAGATAACTATAAGATAATTTGCAATAAAATATAAATTAAGAGTTAAAAAAAAACTGCAGTAGATAACTATAAGATGAATGGAGTATATGACAAGACTAGAAATAAATTGAATATGGCACCGTAATTTTATTTTAAATATATACCATAAATTTATATTTTCTTTACTATATTATTTTATTTTTCATTTGATAATCCATTCTTTATTCATTATAATTTTACTATATTGATATATCATGGGTTTTACTGATTTTTGGCCATGATAAAAATCGTATCTATAAAGTCTTTATGTTATTTCTCTAGTCTTATAGAGTCTTTGCAGGTTAAGGTATGTATTGGACTTATTTCGAGTTTTGGAGCATTTGAGAGCATATGCAGAAGATGTGCCGAAGAAACGTGCTCAGAGAGATATCTGGTGTGAGTGTCGATAGATACTTCCCCGGTGTCGGTCGACACAAATATCTGACAGTAATTAATATTCTAGAGTAGTTGAAGTTACGAAGATTTGTAGATTTTGCCCAGACGTTTATCTTTTTGGCAATTTAGGCCTAAGTCGTATGTTAGACATATATATTGAGGTTTTAGGTTTTTGTGAAGATTTAAGCTTGATTTTGGAGGGAGAGACTTGTAAAGAGCTTAAAGAGAAGAATCATCAACTCCTTTAGAGAAGATTTAGAGCTCATTTATTTCTTCTATTATTTTCTTATTGATATCTATTTTATTCATGATGTTTGTTTCATTCACCATGATTGAGTAGATTTCTAGTTAGGTTTACGGTTTTCAAAGGAGTTAATGAATTGTTAAATTGTTAGATTGTTATGATTGAATCAATAAAGTTCTTCATCTATATTGTGGTTAAGTTATTCTAGAGTAGCGGAAGCAACATAGAACCCGATCTTAGGTTAACTGATACACACAAAATTATTATTGATTTCTTGAATAGAATATTCGATGAGCAAAATACTCATTCGCAAAGGAATATGATTTAGGATTTTGTGAACTTATCAAACCTCAACTTAATGCTTACATGCACCTTTAAAATTTCACAAGAATTTGAAAAATTTAGGGTTTCAAACATAAATAGTCTCTACTACGGAAGTTGCTTGAGTATAATTTTGTGATTTCGGTTAAAGAATAGTTTAGTATGAAATGTTTTGATTACTTTCGAGTTCAATTTGCAGTATTTCTTTTAATAAGGTGAAAATCTTATCCAAACATTTGATGTGTCTTTTCATTGTGTACAATTATAATTATAATTTATTTTAAGGATTCAAATGTGCGGTCATTACAATAAAATCGTGTTTTCGTAGCGTCCGTTTAATGCTCGATCATCGCCTGTTATAGTAGATCTGTGACGTAATATAGCAGTTTTAATTAACACAATGTTAATTTCCTTAAATATAGCGTTTTTGGGCTGCAATATTAGTTTTTAAAATAGCAAACTGTTTATGATATTAGTATTTATTATTTATAGCTTTTTAAAATTGTTATATATAGTATAACGATAACATTATTGGTTTTGCTATATTTGTCATTACAATGGCATTTTGAGTTATGTTGTTTTCATGTTTTCTTCCAGAACCTAATTTCTGTTTTTATAATATAAATATTTATTTTCAAAAGAAATTACTAAATTGATATATAAAATGGATTTCAACAGCAAAAACATATTAATGTAAAGACTAAAATTACAGATCAATGTTATTACTAGACCAAGTACTCAAAGATAGATCTTACCAAAAAAAAAAAAAGTACTCAAAGATAGACATAAGTTTAGTACTTAATAAAAGTATTCAAAACAAGGAACGAACCACCATTAAGGATTTTAGAGAAACACAAGTTTATCATTAGGCCAAACTACTGTAGTACTTATTGCGTCGGAAATGGTCTCAACTTCAGAATTTAGTCTCCATACTCTTGCATCCCCGACCTTTGATACTTCAACCCATACCTTGCTCGCATTGGGACCTAAAGAGACAAAGTGGACTGTATCAGATGGATTACTTGAACAAACCCTGCCTTCTGCAACTTTTACTCTAGAGTTATTGCAATCTATTTTTTTGTTTTGTTCAAAAAGTTATTGCAATCTATTATAATGCATTTTTTCTTAACAGACTTAGAGCTGCTACCTGTGGTGGTACTTAGGATCTATAAACAACGGAAAATTTAGAACAAATGCATTAAGGGGCATCACACATATTATATTGTTAAGAAACAGTGCTGAAACTTACCACAGGTGATGGTTTTTTAGGTGCTGATTCCTCTCTTGCAGATAAATTCACCAACTATACATTGTGAATAAGTCAGACGATATTATGTAGTGCTTTAGACATGATAGACATTTCGGTAGATGGTCTCCACAATTACGCATCTTTGTTAAGAACTTTCTCAACCTTCACAATTGCTGCATTTAGGCCAAGAGGAATATTGTTCACCAACGCCTTGGGTTCAGTCGAATACAATCGACCCTCAGCAATGATAGAGTCTCCCAAATACCAATCATAAATGTAGACCGTATCACGTAATACATATGCACCCTAAAGATAAAAGTATAAACAAAAAACAGTATATTAAAGGGAATTTATACTCATTATGGTAGATTCTTTTAGTACCTTGATCTCCTCCCTTGCCTCTAGTAAGCTGACCTTCTGCCAACCATTTGGCTTTTCTTCATCTGCCCAATTAATAAACCCATGAACAACGCCCCTGAAAAATCTTCTACGTGGATTCTCATTTGTCCATGACTTTGCAACCGTTGTTACTCTACCGCAATTGCAATGAGGACCCCAGCTCCGACTCGAATTCGCATCAAAACAAGAACTATGGCTCATCATCATTCTATCAATCTCCCCAGATCGTGAAGAATGAGCTTTAGGTTTCTTCTTCTATTCAAATAAATCGATTTGGGAGAGACGAAGGGCAACAGTGTCATTAGTTTAGGTTAATTAAACACGTGGGGTTAAATTCTAACCCGAGTAAGTCATTCCGTTAAGAGCTTAAACGGAGGTTAACCACGGAGTACTAAAGAGCCAACACAGATATATTTCAGGTATTTAAATGACACTCAAAATTAGACAAAGTATTAAAATTCCAAGCAAAAAAGACCAGGTATTAATCTTCCAAATAAAAATTAGATGTGGCATTTTTAGGCTTTTTTCCCCCAAGTTATGTGTACTTTTATTTCCAACTAGGACTCAACATCATTGTCTAGAATGATCTTATCTAAAAGCCATACAATTTTAACTCCCACAACTTCACCAAGTGAGGCAACTATTGTTGTAGGCCTCCAAACATAAGTTGATTCATTAAATACAGTCTTCACTAGGACAGCTGCAACATTAGGACCAAATGGTATACGACCAATCTTGTACATAGGGTCAGCTGAACAATATTCTCCTTCTCCAACAACAACATCATCCAGCTGGGAATACCAATCAAGTAGTTGACACCTAATTCCTTTCTTAACATCATTGGTTTCAAATCTAGAAGGCTCTTCACTCTGGTTCTAAGAAAAATATATTGATCTTGTAACTAAAATGTACAATCATCCTTTATTAAATAAAATCATGAGAAATTAACTAACCTTTTTGCTAGCTAATCCACTTACTACATTCTGCAAGTCTTCAAGTTTTATCTACAAATCTGCTTGTGTGGCTCCAAGCTTCTCCACATTTGAATCCCTACCTAACATAAATGCTAACTTACTGGCAGTAACCCCTCTGCCCATTCCCCTGAGTCTTCCAGGTTTGTCTTTTCCTAAAACTTGACTAACAACATCTACTTTCAGACTTGTTGTTGATGAGGAGGCCATTTCACTCTCAATTGATTTGATTTTTTCCTGGTACAATTTTGTCAGCACAATTATAGAAGTCACCAAAACAAAACCAACAAAATTATGAGTTCTTCTAATAGTCTCTGCAAATTCTGGCCTGACAGGTCTCCCATCTGCATATGTTTGTCGTGCTAGCCATACCTTGCTTCTGGACACTGTTTTAAGGTTAGCAGTCTTCTTTTTCTACAGATGAGACATATCAATATATAGTAGACAATCAAGTATTAATCTTATAATAACAAGTACTAGCTAGATATATACCAGCTCATGAGCTAGGCAAACCATCCATTTGCGGCTTGTAGTGTGTGGAATCTGAGCTTTCATCAATTTCTAGGCGAAACATCACTTCGTTCGTGAAAGTACCATCAAAGAGATTATGAATAATCTACTAGGAACAATCATTTATCATAATTAAGAAACTATTGTATTCCTACTCAAAATCTGTTGTATTCCTACTTTTCACCCAAGCATACCAAGCTGCCATAGATTCTATGTTGCTTGGGTTTAGCTTAACTAATTCTGTCTTACTCTTAATTGAACGCACACGAGAGATGAGCTTAGATTTAGACAACCTCCACAAAGAACTCATTTGTTTAAAAACAGCATCCTTTTGCCAATCTTCTTTCAAATTGAACCTCCCCTACAATAATGAATAATGTTAAAGACAAACTGTTATTAGTATAATATAAATCTAATATGAAATTATGCCTGAATCTCTTCCCATAGTGTGTCTCTAGTCTGATCAGGCAAGTGCCTCCAAACATCAAGCAAGACAGGTACATGTTCTCTTACAAGCGGCCCAAGGAAGGATGAAATTGTCACTGATTCATCACCTATATGTTCACCAATAGATGTAAATTCAACTTCTATCTCGTCATCATGGTGTTTTGAAATTTTACAGATTCTAGTTGGTCCTCGTGTTTTCCTTTGCTTGTTATCTGACTGTTGGGTGTGAATTTCTTTAGGGGAAGGAGGCAAAGTATCATCTACATCACACGGCTGAGAGATATCCTCTTCTCCATCTTTCTCTACAATTAGCTCTTCATTGCTAGGTTCTTTATTCTCTTCCTCATCTGAAGCCACTTCTTCATTGGTATTAAGTTGATCACGGTACTCTTTTGCAGCCATTTTTTCATTGGTACTAAGTTGAACAAGGCATTAACAAGTTCCTCCTCGTTAGCCAAGTCAGAACCAAGTACATCAGTAACATTCTCATGCTCTGGAATCTCAACCTGATTTTTCTTGTCTCTTATATGTTTCTTCAATCCTACTTCAGAACCCAGGTCAATGCCTAGTTGACGTTTCTTGCGACAAGGTTTGGTCCTCACTTTTAGTTGACATGTTGGATCACCTCAAACACAACCAAGTGTTAATAACAATCACAAAACACATAATTTTAAGAAATATCAGTTTCATTACTAGTAGCACTAACACATAAACTGTCACAAACCCACTATTAATCCATTAGTAAGACCCCTTCACAATCATTCCTAACACAGAAACTCTAATCATTAGAGGATTGATTGTCCAAATATTCAAGTTCTTGGATTGGTACTGATGCAGAAAAAAACTCTACTTCTGTCTTTAACTCGTGAAATTCTCTTGGTGGCGCCTTCATTACCATATACCAAGGGGAGGACTCATCTTCTCTTGAATAGAAAATATGCTCTCCTTGAGCTACTGGAATATAAGGATCTTGAAGGAATGCAAATTGGTTTAAATGGAGGTTCACAAGAGTGAATAAGTCTTCTTCTTTAACACCATTCCCTTTATTGGCCCACTTACACTTGAATATGGGAACTTGGAACATATGATAGTCCAATAGAAGGATCTCCTTTATCACTCCATAGTGTGTAACTATATCAGCCTTTTGTCTAGTATCCTTGGCACTGGATCTACACATACTAAAAGCTTCATATGTGACTCTACAATTTTGTCTTCCTTTTCATGTCGTCTGTGTGAAACCTATGTCCATTAATGACATAGCCCTTGTATGTCTGAGTAATATGCCGTCTGTGTGAAACCAAACGTGTCCAGCTTGCACCCGATTCAGCTCACTTAAGACCGACTTAGTATTTTGTCATTTTGTGTTTTAGGGTTTTGAGAACCCACTATAAGTAAGGACCATTGGTCATTAAGAACAAAAATAGAGTTTTCATTAGGGTTTTTCTTTGTAGCCAACAAACTTTCCAGAAACTTGTAATCTTATTATCTCTTGATCTATTGAGTTTTTGCTGTTGCTTATCTGTATTATCTTCCTCCTTAGAGTTTTCTGGGTTTATGCTTTTTACTATAATTTGTAGATCTAAGTAGTGTTCTTAGCTTTTAGGGATGATGTAGATCTGTGTTGAATCCTAGTCTATAGGGGGGTGTTTAGGGCTAGAATCTTGCAGATCCCTTCTGGATTAGTGAAGTTAATGCTGATTTCTTTATGATCAACTAGAATTAGATCTCAGGAACCTCATGCCCCAGAAGGTGTTTGATGAAATGCATGAACAACTAATGCGAGAGATTCATTTTCTTAGCCTTAGGGATAATGTTTCTAGGAGATGTTTTGACATGATTAAGATGTTTCATACTGCATATTCATTGCATGTTTCATCAGGGATATGAGATTAGGAAATGTAACGAGTTTGATAATCTTCACCAAGGGATTTGGCTGAGTAGGTTTAGAAGCTTAATGTTGAGCGATTAGCACTGCTTGTGTTTTGATTGAGCACCCCATAGAGATTAGGAGGATTCATAGATTGCTTACCTTATTCCCTGAAAGCTATTTATCTTTGATTGATTTCCATCTCATCTTCATTTTTGCTTTGCTTAGTTCTAGCATCTTAGTTTATCATTCTATCGTTTTTGTTCAGTAGTTCATCATCATGTAGCTTGTTCTTTATAGTTTGCTTTCTGGAAATTTTCACCCTTTAGATTCACTTATGTATTAGCATTGCTAGATTCATCTCTCTCACTCGTAAGGAGAATTTTGCTTTTGTTCTAGGATTTATGTTTTAGCTACCAAACTTTCCAGATAGTTGTAATTCAAGTATCTTCTAAGTTTTTAAGAATTTGCACTTGCTTCTTTGTTCAATATTGCCCTTTAAGAATTTGCACTTGCTTCTTTTCTCAATATTGCTACGTAACTATACAACCTTACTTAATTTAGCCAACACAGATAAAAAATTTTGCTAAATTAAATATTTTTGTTTGTTCACTAAAATAATTCAATAAACATAATATACACATATAAACTTATTAATAAGACTTTTTTATATAACTAAAATTATTCATTTCTTTTGACTGCATACATATTAATCATTGAACATTAGTATTTATAATAGTTTTCCCACAATATCTAAATAATCTGCTGACTTAATACATATAGATATGGTAAAGAGATGGTGAAATATTACAATATCATTTAAGTCTTATGCACCACCAGAAATTTTGTAAACTGAGACATCAAGAAAATTAGGATTAGATAAATATAATAATAATGAAACTTAAGAACACAAGTTTAAGAACACAAGGTACCATTCTCTCTCTCTCTCTCTCTCTCTCTCTCTCTCTCTCTCTCTCTCTCTCTCTCTCTCTCTCTCTCTCTCTCTCTCTCTCTCTCTCTCTCTCTCTCTCTCTCTCTCTCTCTCTCTCTCTCTCTCTCTCTCTCTCTCTCTCTCTCTCTCTCTCTTTTGTTTATAGGCA
>NW_006238919.1:4243894-4284152 GCF_000375325.1 Capsella rubella | reverse complement strand
TCTCTCTCTCTCTCTCTCTCTCTCTCTCTCTCTCTCTCTCTCTCTCTCTCTCTCTTCTCTTATAAGCTTTGGTTTAGTCCTTCAAAACTTGAAACATAATTTTGTATGTATAATAAGCATACTTTAAACTATATTTAAGACGGATAAATATCATTATCATGAAAAGAAACAAAATATAATATCATATTTCTCAATATTAATTAAAGTTTTAAGAAGAATTAGAAAGAAAAAACATAATTTTTTTAAAGTCATTAATAAAATATGTAAATATTAAGGGAGTGTTATTGTTTTGTGATTTAAATAGTGTTTTAATGACTTTAAATGTTATGGAGTGTTATTCAATCAAGGTATTTTTACATCTATTTTAAAGTTTGGTGTTATTAGTTTTAATTTGTAAAGAGTCATCTAAAATCTTTATAATCTGGGATTATTTGACTTTGAATTTTATAAAGTCAATAAAAGTTTTTTTATTCAACTAAAACAAAAGAATCTCTAATTGTTAATAAATTAAATTATTATGTTATTGGTTTATGACTCTATACACTTTTCTTCACAATATAAAATCATGAAATTTATCATTAAAACAGAGAAAATTATGGAATTTACGAGCTTATGAAAAAAACAAATCAACAAGATTATAGAAAACTCTGTAGGAATCGTTTAGAATCTTTAATTTATTTACTTTCTGTATAATTCAATAACATATCCTAATTATTCATTACATCAATTAGAGTTAGAGTTTTATCAATGGATCAAACCTAAGTTTACTGCATCAAACGATGGTTTCAGATTTTAAGACCTTTACTATAGAAACTGAGTCTTCGAAAAATGTAAATTTATCAAAGACTCAAAGTCAATTGAGTTCTATAAAATTTCTTAATAGTTTCATGTTTTTTCATGCCTCAATTTATGCCCTATATATTAAATCTTAATTGTTCATCATTTGACTCAGAGATAGAGTACTTTATATGTACAAGAGTTTATTGTATCATAAGGTAAAATTCCATAGAAATGTGGGATACTTCTAGGCCAATTACAATTAATTTACTTGGTTTCTTTATGTTTTTGAGTGCCAAAGATGATGCAAATAATTTATCATGGCATGCAAAATCATGAGTTGGATCACTTTTTTTTTGGGCAAAAGAACTTTTATTCACTTTAAACCTGAAATGAGGGAAATTCATACAACTTGAAGCTAATGCAATACAAAGAGAATAAATATAAAGGCTCAATGGGATTTTCCAAGGAGATGCTCAACTTTTTGAAGCTTGCTATGTTTGAAAAATCATTGGGAACCATGGAGGATTCATAAGTGAAGACGACCTTCAAGAAGTCCTCGACAAACTGATGGCATTAAAAAGCTCGCGCGGTTGACCCATAAGAGCTTTTCAAAATTTTCTCCAAGGAGGAGGCTACCAGCATAAACATATTCCAAATGCCGGAGAAGTTTTGTCGAGATCACCAAAGATAATCACAAGATCATAGCCAACTGAATGATGCAAGAAAAGAGTGGTGACCACGATAAAATGATTTAAAAGACCTTGAGAAAGAGTTAGACTGAATGTATTAAGGTTGGTTCTTCAATAAGGTTCGGCAGAGTTGAGATGTAGGCTGATTAGGTTTAAAGACGGAAAGTTTTGTAGTTGATTGAGAATGTTTCTCACTAAGGAAGCTATCACCCCAGGGGAAGGAACTGCCATGCGTCCTCGACACACTCCCTGACAAAGACACAAGTAATGGGCCAAGAATAACTCCTGCCATTAACAAAATTGATGAGTGAATTCTTTTGGCAAAGACTTGATGCCAAACAAAAAGGTGTATGTGCTTGTTTTCTGCTTGAATTGTGCCACCGACATATAGGATTTAAACAAATTCATAGAGGATCTTCCAACATTCTTGTTCTTTGAATAAAGACCTAGATGGGTTACCTAGGGGTACTCAAAACTTATGGGAGCTATACCTCACTGGGGATGCCAAAGCTAATTTAAGAAGCAAGCCTAAACCGTTCAAGAAATCGAGATATATACTTCGGCCGAGCTGAAGAGTGGAGCGGGCCACAAACTTTGTAGATGAGCGTTGACAGTAAAGTCTTGATTCTCCTGGTTGACAATTAAGTCTCGATCCACCGGGTCGGTCTTCTCTTTCATCGTTCCTCTTGTGTTTCAACATTTGATTGAAATCTAGTTAAAATCTGAAAAAAACAATTAGAGAATGAGCATGATTCTTATTATTCACCCCAATTCAAATCGAACTCGAGAATTAATTGTTCGAATTGCTGCAACTCAAATAGTTAGAGAAGAAGAAAAAGAAAGAGCAGTTTGCTCGTTTGTTTAGAATTAGAGATTCGCTTTTGATTTTTTTTATTTTTTTTTGTTTTTTTTAAAAATATTTTTATAGGTAGATCCAATCAGAATATGGGCAGGTGGATAAACTCCATGTTTTTTGTGTGTAATTAGTCTGATTTTTATAGGGTAAGAAAGTAAAATAATCAATTTTGAATTAAAAAGAAAAAAATAATTATAATTAGATGGGGGAGTTTTGAGATTTTGGTTTGAGTTAAAAGGAAAACTGAATTAATCTCAAATCACTCAAATTACAAGATTGAATATAACCCCCTGTAATACCCCTGACGGTGACATACTATACGAACGGACTATCACGGTCGTAGGAATGCGGCCGAGACTCATAAAATTTTTCGTTCCGAAAAATTTAATGGAGCCATCGATAAACCAAGTCTTATCTAAAAAATTGATCAAAGAAAAATGGTTGAGTTGATTTATATCAAACCATAAGTGAGTTCAATTTTTATCGGCTATTAGTGGCAACAGACAGTAGGGCTATCGAGACAATTGATATTAGTTTGATCTAAGGAAAGGGTCAAACAACTACTAAGAGGATTATTTACGGGGAATTTGGTTGAGGGAAAGATCAGTTTTGTCGAGGAGAAAACTAGTTTTATCGAGAAGGAGTAGTTTTAGGCCAAGACAAGCAAGTGATGATCGAATGGGATCGAATACGAAGAAAACAAGGTTTATAGAGTGGTTAGATGACTTAGTCATTTATTTTTGGGAATTTAGAAGTTTTTTCAAGTTAGAATAGGTAAAGATCATTGTCACCGTACAATAGTCGGAAGAGCTTTCGGTACATACATATACCGCGAGTGAATAGAATGAATGGTCGATGGCCCAAGTGAGGTGCTTGGAAGCTGTTGTGCCGTGAAGGTGCTTACGCTTACCATATTGTGCCACACGACCAGATGAGAATGGCTTGTGTTATGCGTAAGTGTGCGCAAGCTTAAGTGTGGATAGGATAAAGATAAGATTTTGGATCGATTTTATCCAATACCTCGTGCTTGCCTTAGCTTGGGCGCCAAACTTCCTTCCCCTATATAAAGCCAGAAATCAATTCATTAGTTCTCCACACCAAAACACAAAACCTTACCTTAAACTAGTTAGATGGTTAGATAGTTTCGAGAAACTGGTCAGGTAGAAGTTGGAAGAGTCGAGAGTCGTGGTCGGGTATCCGATCCGTCGTTGGAGAAAACTAGTCCGATCGAGATCAATAGGTACTCAAGGGTAGAATGTCATTCTCTCGACAATAATGCCAAGGTGAGTACCGAAGCATGTGTAGTAGCATATGTCTAAATTTTATTTGATGTATTAGTTTATGATTGAAGTTTCATGTTTATACTTAGTGTAAATTATGGATGAAAGTTAGATATACGATTCTACATGTTATCGACTCGATTGTTTGTTCTAGATCTTCCATTCTTCTTGATTTATTTTTGTTGATCTATTGGTTGAGGTTGTGATAGTCGTTAGTATAACCGTTATGCTATTGACAAAATCCTTAGACTATCGTATAGCCATTATGCTGTTCGTATAACTGTTATGTTGTTGATTTAACCATTAAGGTTCTTAGTCAATTTTATATGGCTAGGCTAAATGTTGGTATAGCCGATATACTGCTTGTGTAACGCCCCGACCGTCACCTCTCTAATGGGCCCCATGTTCACTCTCAGCTTATGGGTCCACTTCTCTTAATGGGCCTTACGTCCTCTTACTAGGCCCATGAGCCCATCAATATCCGACGATCGGTTTGCTACGTCCGGGACGCTTAAATACTAGTTTACCGACCCTACAACTCACCACATGATCTTTTCCTGTGTTCTGGCCTCACTCACACAGTTCCGACAACCACTTCCCGGAAGGTCACCCATCTTTTGACTACTCCACCATAAGCACGATTAACTGTGGAGTTCTCTCAGGACCCTGATAGTGTGAGCCCACCAGTCCACACTTGTCTGGGTTCGGCTCTGATACCACTTGTAACGCCCCGACCGTCACCTCTCCAGTGGGCCACATGTTCATTCTCAGCTCATGGGCCCAACTCTCTTAATGGGCCTCACGTCCTCTCACTAGGCCCATGAGCCCATCAATATCAGATGGTCGGTTTGCTACGTCCGGGAGGCTTAAATACTTGTTTACCGACCCTACAAATCACCACATGATCTTTTCGTGTGTTTTGCCCTTACTCACACATTTCCGACAGCCACTTCCCAAATGCCTTGTGTTTTACTAGATATTAGTCTTGTCCGGGCTAACACAACTCGCAATCACAGTACGAGTTGAAAAGCCTTATGCCGTGTTCAAGAGGAACGATACCCTTGGATGGACTGACCAAGGTATTGAATTTGTTTTACTAACTTTGGTTAATCGTTTACGGGCATCGCACATGACGCTTTTGATTCTTCCTTTGTTCTAGGGCGGTTCGAGGGTGTTACACCCCCTTAATGAAGACATTTAATTTTAAAGATTAGTAGAAGTAGATGCATAATTAGAAACCTGAGAGTGTTAGACCGATCTGTCCACATTAGGACTGATCGGTCCATTCCCCTTAACGAGAATCACTTCTTGAGACTGTAGAAGTGGACCAATCAGTTCACTTCTCAATTGCATTTTTTGCCAAGATTTGATCCAAAACAGTCTAAATCCGACTCTTATTTTTTCAAAACCCTATATTCAACTTTTTTGACACTATCTTACAACCTCATTTACTTACCTATTTTAATCCTTCGTAAATTTGAAAGCCCAAAACGAAAACCTCCTTTTTATTTACGTCTTAGTTATTCCCGTAGATATCCTCTCTCTATGGGATCAATAGTTAAATTTTACAACTGATTACTGTTCAATAATAGTTTTCGGGTGGTCTTATAGGTAAAAGACTGAAGTGAAAAACTATACATCATGTTTATACCGCTTCCGGCTGTGGTTATTCGAGATGAATCCATTGTGGTTGACAAATCATATCAACCAAAAGGTGGTGTACTATTCATCTTTGTGCTCCGTGTTGACTGAATATCCATTGGAATTTGTGACATCTAATATTGGTCTTGTGTTCCTATAGGATCACGCTCATGGTTTTGCATCAAATCTTTTCCTTCATCTCCATTATTGATTCTACATTTATTTTCATATAAGTGAACTAAAGATCCATCATTTCCATCATAAGAAATATCTTCCACACACATTCAAGTAAAAATGTAAGTCAAAACCGAAATAGTTAAAAAAACAAATCAGCAGACTCTGTAACACATGTGTCCATGTTTTGGACGGGTGTCGATCGACACTAAAGAAGGGTGTTGATTGCCACCGGTTATTTGGCAGTTAACCGGTTCAATTCTGAAATTGATCAGTCTGGTTCAAATGTTGAGAGAAACCCTAACTCATATTAGGTAAAACTCGAGCAGCCTCTTCTTATTCTCTTTAGTTTTGTTTTATCACATCTGAAAGCTAAGAGAAAGAAAGAGAGAGTCTAAGACATGATCCTAAGGTTTAAGGAGGCTGAAAAAGGGGTTTCTAGAGGTTTTTGTGGCTGCATGTTGGTGTTGTAAACAAGGGTTTGAGGAGATTCGTGGCTGGTGGTGCAAGGAGGGCCTAGTTCTTGTTGTCTCATCTATGTTTCATCTATTCAATCAATGCACATCAAGGTGAGTGTGTGACCATTGTTGATATGGACATATAAGACCTTCTGATGTGTATTTGATTGACTGGGATGGCTGGAAATTGTTGTGTGTGGCTTGTTTGTGTGTTTTGGGTGTTGTGTTTTGCATGATTGAGTGTTAGGGTTCATGACTAGAGATTTGGAGGTGGTGAATTCGTCCTTTGGGCAGTTGCGAAGCTATTTTAGGGCTTTTGCAGAGGGACTGTCGATCGACACCAGTTAGTATCGCAGTTTGGTGTTTATGATTACTAGGTAATGTCCCGCACATATGCGCGGGTTGTTGTATATAAAATTAATTAATTTTTATTTATTTATTACTTATAAAAAATAGAATAAATAAATTTCAATGCTTATGACATTTTTACACTTTATTTATTTAAATCTTACAATAGAAGCATACATTCATATCTCTTAAATTTATTCGTTGATTAATTGTTCAATTTTGATAGTAATTTTCTTCAGAACTTTTGAGTATTTTTTGATAAAAAAATAATATTTTTAATGATAAAAATAGAAATGATATTGGGAGAATTTGAATAATACTCCTTTTGAAATACCACTTTTTAATTTGCCCCATTTTCAAACTTTATAAAAAAAACCACTAAAAATGTTGAAATTTATCCAAATATGTGTGTAAGCTTATAACTATACACAAAATTACCATTGTTTGTGTATAAAATTTTATTTATTTCAATGTCTTACAAATTGGTTTGATTAGATGCTAGTCCAGCGGTCCAGCTGAAGAGGACTCAATAGTAGGTTGTTCTGAGCAAGGGCAATAAGCTAGCGTCAAAACTGAAAGGGAAGTGAGCGATCACGTCTGAAGGATGGCCAAAGTATTCGTGGATGTTATGGGTGTGGTGGAGGGTATCATAGATTGGCGAGTTGTCCCAAGAGGAGTGGGGACGGTTGTTAGGGTTTCTTAGCTCGTGAGCTTTTTTAGGGACGCTGGCCATGAGAGGTGTATTATATCCCGTGTTGTTGACTCCAGAGCGTCGCATAGCTTTGTGACACCTGAAATAGTAGAATAGGGTAGGTTCTACGAGTTTTCCAGTGAGCAGGGAGAGGCTGGTTGGATTGCTGGAGATAGACTTCTGATTATCTACAGTCCGGCTAGAAACGTAGATATTTAGGTGGTTGTGAGTCTATGCCGATAAACTTGTTGGTGTCTGTAGTGGTGTTGTATGAGTCATCATTGGGATGGATTGGCTGGTTCAGTATAGAGTGCAGTTTGATTGTCTTCGGGGTCATGTTTTGTTCTAACGAGAGAAAGGGGAGTTAGTTTATCATAGTGTGAGACCTACCTCCGGGAGTCTCGTAGTATCAGCCAGGTAGGCAGAAAAGTTAATCGGGAAGGGTCATGAGGTGTACTTGATGAGGATCAGTACTCCGGACACACTTGAAGAGGTCAAGCATATTCGGCTCATTCAGGAGTTCAGGGATGTGTTACAATCGTTGTAGGAATTGCCACCGTCTCGGCCAAATTTTTTCATGATTGAGTAATTGGAACCTAGGACGACACCGTTGTTGAATGCGTCCTACCAGATGGCTCTAGTAGAGCTGAAGAGGCAGCTGGTGGAGTTGCAGGATAAGGGTTTTATCCGACCGAATTTTTCACCGTGGGGAGCATTAGTGTTGTTTGTGAAGAAGAAGGCTGGTAGTTTTCAGTTGTGTATCGACTACCGAGGGTTGAACCATGTCACTGTGAAGAATATGTACCCTTTACCGTAGATGGATGAATTGTTGGGTCAATTGAGAAGGGCTCTCCAAGATTGATTGGCGTCAAATTATCATCAGATCACGATGGATAAAGAGGATGTTGAAAAGACGGTGTTACGGACGACGTATGGACACTACGAGTTTTTCGTGATGCCATTTGGGTTGACAAATGCAACAGCGGTGTTCATGAGGTTGATGAATAATGTATTTCAAGACTATCTGGATGAGTTTGTGATCATTTCCATCGACGACATCTTGGTGTTTTCTAAAAGTGCTGAGGAGCACAGGGTTCATTTGCGGATCGTGTTGGAGAAGCTATATGCTAATTTAAGCAAGTGCAGTTTCTGGCAACAGGAAGTTTGTTTTATTAGTTACATTATCTCAGAGAAAGGGGTTTCTATAGATCCAGAGAAGATTAAGGCTATCAGTGATGACCTACACTTAACAAATGCTACCGAGATCTAGAGTTTTCTCGGGTTAGTTGGTTATTATCGGAAGTTCGTCAAGGGTTTTACGAGTATGGCTCAAGGGATGACTAAGTTGAGTCTGAGGTATATGGGTCCTTTCGGGATTGTTGAGTGGGTTGGACCGGTTGCGTATCTGTTAGAGTTACTCGAGGTTATGCAAGCATTTCACAAGGTGCTTGCATAAAGATGATGAGGTATTGGCTAATATTCTTGCGGATTTTCAGCCCAACATGACCCTGGAGGCGAGAAAAGTCATGTTTAAGGAACTTCATCGTAAGAAGATTTCTTGGATGAGAGTCCAATAAAACTATGTTGGCATTCTAGAGTAAACTTGGAACCAGAGGCGAGGATCAAAGCTAGATTCAGTAAGTGGTTTGAGAAGCAAGCCGAGGAATAAGCTTATCATTCTGGGTTCTAGTTTTAGAGCGTGATGTTGATCTTATTTTTCTCATGTATTTTTTTTTTTTGTAACATTATTACATTTTAGGGATTAATAAGGTGTGTAATCTTATGATTTGTGGAGTTAATAAGAGTGTGTTTAAAAGTTTCCTGAAAATGAAAGTTTTATTAAAAGTTTAGACTTATCTATTTTAGAAAAGTTTGTGTAAACACCCTGAATAGTGGGATATTTGGGAGCTGACATGAGGAGAGGGTCAAGGTTGAGATGATTTTCAAGTGAGAGAATACGGGTGGTGGGTATGACATTGTGATGTTGTACAGAGGCCGCATGAGGTAATTATAGTCTAGAGATGTTGGGAGGCGTTTAGACAATTGCTCTTGAGGATGTGAGTTCTTTAAACAACTCCTGAGGGGATGATATTTCCCTTGACGAGATGATTAATTCCCCTGATGTACAGCTGACTCGAAAATTGCGACGTGAGAGTGGCATATGAGATGATTAGTTCTTATAGGGGATGATTAGTTCCCATATACCAGATGTGCTCAAAGGTTGATGATTAGTTCAATCTTGGGATTGGTGTGTTGGTCGGTTTTGGTCAACTATTGTTGGACCGTGCCACCGTGGTAACGGTTGGTTGTTATTTCATGTCAGATAAACGTTGTTGCTAGATTCGAGAATGAATCTATGTTAGTAGGAAATAATTATAACCCCCGTGTCTATGTTTTGGACAGTTGTCGATTGACAACGGTTATTGGGCGGTTAACTAGTTCAGTTTCGTAATTGATCAATTTGGTTCAATTTTTTGGGAGAAACACGAGCAGCATCTTCTCGTTCTCTTTAGTTTTGTTTCGTCGCTTCTAAAAGCTAAGAGAGAGAGAGAGAGAAAGAGAGAGAGAGAGAGAGAGAGAGAGAGAGAGAGAGAGAGAGAGAGAGAGAGAGAGAGAGAGAGAGAGAGAGAGAGAGAGAGAGAGAGAGAGAGAGAGAGAGAGAGAGAGAGAGAGAGATTGATCCTAAAGTTTAGTGTTGTAAGCAAGGGTTTGAGGAGATTCGTGGCTGGTGGTGCAAGGAGGACATTGTTCGTGCTGTCTCTGCTCTGCTTCGTTTATTCAATCAATTTATATCAAGGTGAGTGTGTACCAAGGTTGATCAGGGAGGTTTGAAAAGACCCAACCCAAATTTTTTTAATTTTGAATCATGCAACCAAATTAACCCATATAATTTAGACCAACTAAAACTAGCTAAACCAATTTAACTCATCCAATTCCAGTTTTAAACAAATTCAATAGCAATATCAAATTCAACCAACCATACACAATAAAACCATCGGAAGACAGTAAAACATCAATCCAACAAAACAATTGCATTAACTTAATATCCAGCGAGCATTTCCAGAAAAATAACAAAATAAACATATCATGTATCTAAGTTCCAGAACTAACAATTCCTAAACAATTTCTAACATTATTCAGAACAACCAGCGAGCCCCTAGATCATTCTTCTCTCCTCGCTATGATTCCACGGTCATACATTTCCTTTGCGTGCATCACAAAAAGAGATGCATAAGTATATCCATAAATATTTAATGACGCACTCATCCCAACTACTGGGCTATACACACAAGCAGTAATAACCATCATTATGAAAAACAATCGAAACCAAGGAATTAAACACATAAAAATGCCACAGGTGACAATCGATTATGATCAACACTCGCCCTCGACAGTGACGGTCAACATCGAGCTCGACACTCCATTCGCGAGTCGCAACTATCCTCGTAGAACAAAACGTTTGTGTCGAGCAACACCCACCACTGGTGTCGATCGACACCGACTCTCTACAAACGCTCCTGTTGCGTTTTCTCACTGTATATCCAATCCAAATCACTCCCATACCATGAGCGAGTCTCCAAGGGGTTACACATGGGTCACACAACACGGAAACAACCAAACAAAACAAGGATCAAACTTCTTAGATAAGCCTTGGTCATTTCAAACTCGATACTCGACCTTATTACTGCGACTATGGAGGAATAAAATTCAAAGTCTAAATCTAAGCTAACATATTCTACTGAATAACAAATGGCTCTTGTTTTCTGATATAGTTGGGTCCTTACTAAGTCTGGAAATTATACTGTTAAATCAGGATATTGGGCAGCGAGTGCTCTCTCTTGCCCTTCTAATGACCTTCCTTTTCAGGGTTCGGGTGTGTTGGCACTCCAAGAACAATGTATAGAAAGAAAACACACGCAACATTAAACACTTCGTGTGGCAATGTTTATTAGATAGGCTTGCAACGTGCCATAGATTATTTTCTCCCCATATCGGCCGTGACTGAGGATGCCTCCGGTGTGGTGCGGACGAAGAAACTATAAATTATCTCCTCTTTGACTTCCCGTCAAGTTTGGACTCTCTCTCCCCTATTCCTACGTTAAGGAATGTTTTTCTGCGATATTCGCTTTTCTACATCTTCGATTTCTTTTTCTGGTGAGGACTGAAATTGCGTGTACACATCTCGTTATAACGAGCCTTCACATGGATTCTTTGGTTCATTTGGAAGGCTCGAAATAATTTTGTTTTTTAAAATCTCCGGGTCCCACCGGATGAAACATTACGCATGGCAAAGCAAGAGGAAGGCGGTTAGCTATGGAATATGTCTTGGTTATATGGTTGACGACCCTAAGGAATGGCCTACTTTTGCAGCAAAATTGGCGTCTTTCAAGTCCCTCCAAGAATCCTTACCGTCATTCTACCTTCACTCTCTCCCGCGTCTCTCCAACATCCGGGCAGACTGCCTAGCCAACCCACGGTTGCCTTTTCTTCCATATGAGCACTTCGGCCCATAGTTGGCTCTCCCTAGAGGAGAGCACCTTTCCGATAGTGCAATAGTATACTTTTTGTGTCGACAAAAAAAAAACTTCAATAATAAAGTGAAAACATGAAATTACAAAATTAAACCAAGTAAGACAGTGTAAAAATAAAATACAAATTAAATTAAAGCCAAACAAACATAAACTTCAGGTAACAAAGGTGATTCCAAAAAAAAAAAAAACAAAGGAGATTCAAAATTTCTTTGAGAGGGGAGTTTTTCTAGTGGAATGGAATTATACTCACCTCTATTTGATAACGAAAACTCTTAATCCATTGATATGAGTGATTTGCGGGCTATAAGTATGTGTTCAGTGTTGTACAAAACCATTTCATAACAGTTTTGAGTAAGAGAAGATTATATTCTTTACGATGAAAATGTAATTTTTTTAAAGAAATGCCACTTTCTTTTCTAAACTGCCATGGGACCCACTTTTAACTTTCATTTCTCCTCTCTTTCTTTCTCTTCTTCTTTCATGTCTTTTTCTTTCTTCAACAACAAACAAATCTCACTACACATGGATTCATTTTGGCAACGGATGACCTTGAACCGGCAATGTATGATATCCCACACCAACAATACCTACGGTCATGGCTGGACCGATGATGCGTTCACATATGAGGAAGCTAAGACAGACGTTCAATGAATGAGTAGTCGCATTGATGAAAAATACTGACTGAATGGTTGTTTTGTCAACCGTCCCACGACCGCCGAACGTGAAAAGGAGGAAGCTAAGAGAGACGTTCAATGAATGAGACTTATCGTCAAGATGATGGAGAACCTGATAAGGAGGTGAATTTCATCGACCAATCCCACATTTTAAGGCTAACAAACAAGCTAGTTTTGTAGATAAACCCGTAGAAACGCGTGTCCATCGAGTACCCCCACCCGGCCACGATAACAATCTCTCACCTAGGGACGAGACAGACAAACAACCACCAAATGACATGGGACTTGAAAGTCATCAAAATAGTGGCGATTTTAATAACTTCTATCGAAACAGTTTTGAGAACCAACACGTCGACCATGAAGATTAACACAAGCTACCGCCTGCGAATGCCGGAAAGTTTGTAAGGAGCGAAGCAATAAATAAAGTAGCACCAAACAGCCTAGGCTTCCAGATTCAATCGATAAGTGATGATTATGGAGCTAACTGTCGAAACAAAGGTGCTCACCAACGAGACGGATTAGGAGATGAACGAGAGGAGCCTTCTTACCTCCATACTGACACAAACATGAGCCATGGCACCAAGGATAGGACGTCTGGCCAAGTAGAAAATGGTATGGAGAGCATGAACGAAAGTGAAGAAGAAGCCAAGGAGCATATGTAACCTACGTGGCCTCTCATTCCATCAAACAAGGTAAGTTTGGTTTTCGTTATTTCCATTCTCTCTTGATTCATTTTGCAGGAGTTGCCACGTCTTTCTTTTATTTCTTGATTCTAGAGTCCTAGAAAGTCGAATCCAAAGCCTCCAACCTGTGGAGAGGGTTCACTTGTGCGAATGACACAAGTTTCCTTTTTAGTCGTTTTCTTTACATTTATTTGTAGTTGTTTAAGCTTAAGAGATCGAATCTCGACCCTTGAAGGTCACGGTTGACTGACTATTAATAATAGCCAAACTTTTTACCCTAATTAATAAAGCTGAACTTTTCTTCTCTTGCGCCGTTTGCAAGTTAAGAACCTTTGCACGAGTATTCTTGAGTGGCTTCAAGTTGAATCAGTTTGTGTGAGTTTATTATGTGTTATTAAGAGTTACTTATCACCTTATGATCTCATTCATCGGTCGTTTCATTCGTCATACCTTGGTACCATCAAGAGAGAGAGAGAGCGAAGACAAACTCGATACTCCAAATGCCATCTGTTCGTTTACAATGTTGGAGCGTGTATCATTATAGAATGAGAGATGGGAAACGAAGAGACTTAAAGAGTCGGTAAGGCAAATAGAGAGATATGCGGAACAGTAGGAGAGCCTTCTGAGTGAACAGTCATTAGAGCGGTGGCGGAGGCGGTTCAATGGCTGGTTAGCCATTATTTGGGAAACAAAATCCCTGTTGCCCCGTTTATGTTTCTTATTTTATTTACCAAAATTTTTAAATCGAAACCCAATAATAAAACAGTAAACTACAGACCCAACCAAAGTATTTGACCCAATACCAACTGAATGGATTATTCGGCCCATGTAAAATAACCCTAATAGTAAAAAAGAAAAAAATTACAAATGTAAAAACAAAACATGATTCATCCATCTCATCGTGTCCTCAGCCGTTGAGGCTGATTTTGATTTGAGGGAAAGTCTGGGTTTGTGTTCCTTTCCTTCGTTTTTCTTCTTTTCCGAGAATGGAAGTCTCTTTGTCTGTCTCGTCGTTATTTTTCCCGGCATTAACAGGCCATTGATTCAAGCGAACGCTTCATATTCTTTCTCTTTTTGGTAAGATCTGTCAATTCTTTCAATCTTCTTAGTCGAAATTGGCATTACTTGTGTTGTTTTGGTTGTTATCCCGTAATTTATTGTGTTTTTGGTTGAGTGTGCTGGGATATTGCATAATCCAATTTGTTTTGTTTTGGTATGTTGTTTTATTGGTTCTTAGAAGAAATTGTTCATGTTAGAAGTGGTCGTAGAGTGTATGGCACATCAGAAATTCGAGAAAAAGATCTAGAAGCAAAAGGTGATGGAGAGAAAGAGAAGAGAATGTCAAATGAAGATGAATGAGAGAAGGCAACTGTTAGTAATGAGGAAAAAGAGAGTGAGCAAGAAAAATTGGGTTATGAATTAGAAATGGCTGAACCGGAAGTAGATTATGGGAATGGAGATGATGGAGAGGAAGATAATAAAGATGAAGATGATGGTGAAAATGGCGAAGAGAAATCTTTTGCTGATGGAGAGGAAGATAAGAGAATATCAAATGAAGGTGATGGAGAAAAGAAACTGTTAATGAAGAGATAGAGGAGACTGAGCATGAAAATTAGGTGATGGACTAGAAGTGGCTGAAACGGAAGAAGATGATGGGAATGGAGATGATGAAGAGGAAGATAATGAGGATGAAGAAGATGGGGCTTAGAAATTGTAGTTATAGAGTTGTACAACTTAGGATTTTATGTTCTTTGGTAGAAATGTAGATAACTAAATCAGCTAAGTAAATGACGATGATGATGAAGACCAACCAATGCAGCAAGAGATGATGTTCTTTAGTTCGGCTGAATACACAAAGAGTTGTAAATTAGGAACAAGGTGTGATGTGACACAGACAGTGAAGTACATTGATGAATTTGAAACATAAAGGAAATGGTTTAGAGATCATCCTAAGTTTAAGCATATCTTTCATATCCCTCAGTAGCCCAATCACATGTATCAAGGTATGTGAATGCTTCTCCTTTGCACAGCTTGTACGGATATGGACAGAGAATGTTGGTTTGTGGTGAATGGAGTGCCGATTAGGTATTCCTTAAGGAAACATGCACTCTTAACCGGTTTGGACTACCATGAATATCCGATCAGTTACAAGGATGACAAAGCGTAGACTTTTAAGTTTGTATAAAAGGTGTTTAAAAGGAGTGGTAAAATGAAGAGCAGGAGAAGTAGTGAGTCCCGCAAGAGGATGTTAATCTAGTATTTCTTAGCTAAGGTAGTTATAGAAAAGTCGAAGGCTGATGGAAACATAGATCCATTTCTTTTAAGTGCTGTTGATGATTTGGATGCTTGTGAGAATTTTCCCTGGGGACGTTATTCTTTCAATGAATGAGTGAAAATGATTCGGATAGTGATGAACAACACGAAGGGATCCGTGAAACCAAATGCGCACATCACTTTTTCTGGATTCATTATTCCTCTAGAGGTAACATTCATATTTTAATTTGAATTTTATGTAATTGATAGTTGATTTTACTAATTGGATATTACTATGTGTAAATTATGGCATTTGAGTGTATTTCACATTTTCGACGATTGTACAGCTGATGAAGGGATAGGATTGATAGATCCCATTGTTGATAGTTGGAGAGAACAACTTATCGTTAAGAAGAAGAAGATATTGTGGAAGGATATGTACCAAAGAGACTTACAAATCAGAGTCCAGGTGTTTCGAGACACCTCAGCCCATTGCTCATCAATCAGGAGAATTGGCTCTTTATACTGGTATTGTCACAGCTCTTGTAGAAGAAGAAGAAGAAGAAGATGATGATGAGAAAAGAAGTGGAGAAAGAAAGCCATCATCCTACACACATTAAATTTTCAGCATAAACACAATATTATCACTCAAATCTATTACATAATATCATCCTTACCTCATAAACTGGACATTTGTAGTATTTTTGGCCTGGATTCTCCCAAGTGGTTGACACTTGAGGGCGGATTTGTTTACCACAAAAACAAATATATGGAATTCCAAATTTTCCCGTGTTGCTATCAATACTTGCAACTGTGTCTGAACTCTAACTGTGACTAATTGGCATTATCCCCTCCTAAAGAATATGAAAGACAATTGAAATCTAAAAATCTAAAAATCAGATTAACCTAGAATTACTGAAATTCGACTTAATGTTGTTGAAGATCTCTAAGAACCCAGATGTCGCGAACCCATCTCCTTCGCCTACTCGCTCTGATTAAGTCGATTTAGTTTTTTTGGGTAGAAAGTCGATTTAGTTTTTTCTCTAAACCCTAAATCCCTTTTTATAAGAAGAAGGAGAGAAGGATAAAAGAATCCTCAGGATAAAAGAACAAATAAGAAAAATACAAAATTCTATTAAATATCATCCCACATGTAGCTTACCTTTGACTCTTTAACCTTCAAATAAAATATTAGATAATAGGCGGCAACAGTATATGTGAGATAGTTGTACCGACATGTACAGTTGTACGTTCTTGTCCATAGTTGGACTCTAATAGAATTTGGGACATACCGTTGGACACATTATGTCATTGTAGTTGGACTTGAAGATAATTATAATTTTTCTAATTGGACACATTATGTTACATCATTAACTATGATTTTAAAGGTTTTCATAAGAAAATATTATGAAAATTATAATTTTCAACTCTTTTATAACAAATTGGGTGACTGAGACTATGACTAAACTTTGTTCCTTTGGTAATCGCAACGTCCTGCGACTAAACGCTGCGACTGATAGCAACTACGTCCGACTGGAATTTTTAATCGTATGAAAATCAGCGATGCGATTTTAAAATCTGCGATTAAAACGTAAATGACAAAAATACCCTTAGATTATTGTAAGAATTACAAATTTGCTAACCCTAGATCTTTTCTCGATTCATATCGTTCTTCACTTCTTTGTCTTCTCCTCTTTCATCTTTCTTCTTGCTCTTTCAAAAACCAAAGCTGAAGAAGTTTGTCGCACTTGTGTTCGTCGAGAATCTCAGGAGCAGACATTTAATCATTTGAGCTCATCAAGTTAAAACAGTGTAAACCTTTCTTCTCTTCTTTTCTTTAATTCTGTTTCTTCTCCTTGGTTTTGTTTTCCAATTTTGCTATCTGATTTTATACAAAAATTTCAGTTTTTTCCAAAGAATATTGAATACCCATGATTCAATATTTCAATTTTTATGCAACTGATTCCTCAATTTGATGTTTTCGTGGTCTTAGAGAGGCAAAGAGTTTTGAAAAAGAAGATCTTTGGTGGTCTCAGCAAGTTGGAAACAATATTCAAAAAGAAGATCTCTGATTTGGATCTGCCTTCGACTTGGTTAGTTTTTGGATATGTATTTGGATTTGTGTTAATTAGTATTTGATTGGTTATGTTTACAGTTTGATTAGTTTTGAGAAATGAGGGATGATGAAAAGAGATAACTGATGAGCTTGTATGATTAAGAAGTTTGATTAGTTTAGATTAGATAAAATGAGTGGGAAGAGCTGGTTCTGGTCTGGTTTGTATGAGTGAGTCAATTTACACTTTGGTGGATTCATGGTAGAGAGAAAGAGCAAACAAAGATTCTGATCTCTGTGTGTGAATCTTAATAAGTAATGGTAGGAGAAAGAGAGAAGAGAGAAGAGAAGCGTTGAGATGTGCTAGGCTAACAATAGGTCTACGTTTGTATTTGTATTTAATTAGTAATTTGTTTTGTTGTTGTTGTTGTTGTTGTTTTATTTGTCCTAGACTAAGTTTTATGGTGTTATGTGTTGTTGTTGTTGTTGTTGTTGCTAGTCTAACAATAGAAGTCTATGTTTGCAATTTGTTTTGGACTGGTTTTGGAACTAGGTTATAACTGGTTTGTAAATGAAACAAAAAAAATATAATTTGATGAAAACTGGTTTGCTTTTGTCGATACTATTCAACTAGTTATTACACTATCTAAGAAACGTTAGCTCATTGATTGGTGTAAACTGTGCAATGAGTTCATATTCTTCTTTTGATTTGTTAGGCTATATCAAGGATCACAGCTAAATAACAAGGATGACTAATGATGTAAGTTCTCTTTTATCTCTGATTTTTAATTGATTTTGTGACTGTTTCTTGGTAGCTAGTTTAGTGGCTGATGTGTAGTTACAC
This sequence comes from Capsella rubella, assembly GCF_000375325.1. Classification (NCBI taxonomy): domain Eukaryota; kingdom Viridiplantae; phylum Streptophyta; class Magnoliopsida; order Brassicales; family Brassicaceae; genus Capsella; species Capsella rubella. The sequence continues at coordinate 4,266,196 of NW_006238919.1, read as the reverse complement.
TTTAGAATTGGATGATGAGCAATGTAGATACTTTTTCATCTATATACGGAAGAGAAAAATATAGGAAACAAAACAAAAGCTGGAATTAATTAAACTGGAAAAGAATTTATAGTAAAAAAGTTTGAAGAGCAATATGGTGAAAGACACACATGGCAAACATTGAAAAACAAGTATGATACTTGTAGAAGAATACATCTCTGGTATAAGAAGTTAACTAGCTTCACTGGAATTGGCTATGATGATTTTGGGGGAATCAATATGTGATATATCATAGTTTTTACGGGTTTTTGGCTATGATATAAGTCTTATTTATAGAGCTTTTATAGTGTTTTTGAGTTGCAGTCATTTCAGGATTAGGAGCTATTTGGCATGGATTGAAGCTTTTTAGAGCATTTGGGAGCATTTGGAGAAGATGTGCCGAAGGAACGTACCGGGAGAGCATATTTGGTGTGAGTGTCGAGCATCACAACTTCTGGTGTCGATCGACACCAATATCTGACGGCAATTGAATTTCACGATTAATTGAAGTTCAGAAGATTTGCAGATTCAGCCCAGAAGTTTCCCTTATTTGTAATTAAGCCCAGTTCGTGGTTAAGACATATATATTGAGTTTTTAGGGTTTTGTTAAGACTTAAGTTTTATTTTGGGAGAGAGACATTTGGAGAAAGCTGGGAGAGGAGAATCAAAACCTCCTTCAGAGAAGATTCAGAACTCCTTTACTTCTTATATTACTTTCCTTTATGATATCTATTTTATTCATGATGTTTGTTTCATTCACCATGTCTGAGTAGATCTCTTGTTAGGTTTAGGGTTTTCAAAGGAATTCATGAATTGTTAGGTTGTTAGGATTGAATCAATAGAGTTCTTCATCTAGATTGTGGTTAATTTGTTATAGAGTAGTGAAAGCAACCTAGAATCTGATCTTAGGTTAATTGGTAGACACGAAAGTGTTATTGATTTCCTGAAAACAATCTAGATGAGCAAAATACCTATTCACAAAGAGATTTGGTTTAGGGATTTTGTGAACTTATCAAACATGAATTAAATGCATGTCTGAACTTATAAATTTGCAAAGAGATTTGGAATTTAGGGTTCTAGACATAGATAGTCTTTGCAACGAAAGTTGATTGATTATGCTTTTGTGATTTGAGTTCAAGAACGGTGCTTTATAAATCCTGACAATTATTTATTTGCAATTCTGAATTTCCTAAGAATATTCATGATCCTAGCGTTTTCTCATATTGTTTTAAAAACCAATCTTTATTTTAATTTGCTGTTTTTAATATTGAAACCTTGCTTGCTTAGCTTAATTTTAATACCGAATATTTACTGTGTAATCGTTGAGTCTCTGTGGATTCGATCCCTAAGTACTACAGTGATCTCTTAATTGAGAGAGTAGCTCAGGGCAAATTTGAGCCGATCAATATGTATGAAGATTGGTGGAAAGATCGCATAGCACTAAGTTTCAATTTGCTTTTAACTTCAGTTTGCTTTTAACTACTTAGCTTCAATTTTAGTTAGCTTTTAATTTCAGTTTGCTTTAGTTTCAGTTTGCTTTAGTTTGCTTTAGTTTGCTTTAGCTTCAGTTTTAGTTCAAGTTATAAGTTTCTTCTACAATTTTGTTATAGGAATGGTCAGGTGCGAGAAATTATAAAAACAGATGCTCCCAAACATGGACATCTATCACGCTGATTTTGGTGCTATTTCTATCAGTGGAGCAGAAGGATGGAGCGCACAAATTAGATAAGCAAGTTTAGATTCTATTCTAGAGTGGGTGTAGAAGAGGATGAAAGTGATTCACCATTTCATGTGGCAGCAGTTGATCATCTATTAGCGAATGAAGCAAACCGACGGGGATTTTGAGCATTTTCTAGTGAAGAAGACAAGATTAAATATCTATAGCACAGGACTGGAACAAAGATTTATGATTGATTTATTATTTTTGTCTTAACATTTTGAAGTTTGAATCTATATAAAAGTTGAGCTGTTTTTCTATACAGATTTTGTTTTGGTTAATAAAACTAGTTTATGTTTATTATTACAGATTCTTAATTGGCTTATGGATAAGGATGATGATGATGATTTGTTTGACATGGTTAATGCCGAGAGAGTGATTCATAGAACAGATCGAGGTGCAGGATGGCGTCATGTTCAACAACTTATGCATCGATCAAATCACCAATGCTATGATATTCTAAGGATGAATCAAAGAACGTTTGAAGATTTATGTGGAATGTTAACTACACAATACGGGTTACAAGAGACTCACAATGTTTATGTTGAGGAAGGTGTTGCAATGTTTCTGGAGTTGGTTGATCAAGATAAGACAATACTGATTATTGTTCAAAGATACCAACGACCATTGGACACAATAAAAAGGAAGGTTGATGAAGTTTAGAGTGTTCTCCTTAGGTTTGCAGCAGATACACTAAAGCCGCGAGAAGATGAATTTGCAAGAGTAAGTTCAGTTTTGAGGAATGATGATCGATATTGGCCTTATTTTAATGAATCTATTGGAGCACTTGATGGAACTCATATCCCAATTCATCCTCCCAGTGCAAATGCAAAAGCTTACAGAGGAAAAAAAATGGAACCTACAATTTAATGTCCTAGCTATATGTAACTTTGAAATAAAGTTAATATATGCATATGTTGGTGTACCAGGAAGAGCACACGATACAAAAATATTCACTTATTGTGCAAAGAATGAAGCTTCTTTTCCACATCCGCCAAATGGAAAAAATTACTTAGTTAATTCTGGATATCCTACTAGGACTAGCTATCTTGGTCCTCATCGTAGAATTAGATATCATCTGGATCAATATGTTAGAGGAGGACCACCAACGAACACCCGTGAATTATTAAACCGGAGACATTCAGGTTTGCGAACAGTGATTGAGCGGACATTTGTAGTATGGAAAGCGAAGTGGAGAATTTTAGATAGTAAACATCCAAAATATGGAATGACTAAGAGGATAAAAATTGTAACAGCAACAATGGCACTACATAACTTCATACGCGATTCACATCGAGATGATTCTGATTTCGTGCGCTCGCTGAGAACGGAGGAATATCATAGCCATGGTAATGATGATGAAGACGATGATGATGGTGGTGGTGCTAGTGGTAGTGGTGGTGCTGGTGATGATGATGATTATGATGAGGATGGTGATGGTGGTGGTGGTGGTGGTGGACATGTTTTATATGAGACGATCAATGATAGAGTTATGGAAGGTATACGTGACACCATTACAAGTGAGATGAGTAGAGGACGCCGACTAACTTATTAGGTATTAATTTAATTTTTTAATCTTGTTTCATTTGGCATGTTAACCTGGTTGTACGATTACAAAAAAAGAATCCAAATACGTTGTACCCTGTGAAATAATAAAAATGCAGTGCAATGCAAACACACAAATTAAGTTTAAGTCTGCAACCAATTCTTCAAGTTTATGCCAGGCTGGGACTAGTTCTTCCTCTTTCGATTACGTTCTCCCACGGATGCAAACTGTGTTTCTTGATTTCTTCCATTTTTTGGAGTGTACTCTGACGGTAAGGCAACTAGTTCACAAATTTCAACAGGAATACGACAACTTGACTCATGGGGCACTACAACTAAAAATCATCTGGATCATTATGTTAGAAGAGGACCACCAACGAAAACCCGTGAATTGTTAAACTGGAGACAATTAGGTTTGCGGACAGTTATTGAGCAGACATTTGGAGTATGGAAAGCAAAGTGGAGAATTCTAGATCGTAAACATCCAAAATATGGATTGATTAAGTGGATAAAGATTGTAACAGTAACAATGGCACTACATAACTTCATATGCGATTCACAGCGAGATGATTCTGATTTCGTGCGCTGGCTAAGAACAGAGGAATATCATAGTCATGGTAATGATGATGAAGACGATGATGATGGTGGTGGTGCTAGTGGTAGTAGTGGTGCTGGTGATGATGATGATTATGATGAGGATGGTGATGGTGGTGGTGGTAGTAGTGGACATGTTTTATATGAGTCGATCAGTGATAGAGTTATCGGAAGGTATACGTGACACCATTACAAGTGAGATGAGTAGAGGACGCCGACTACCTTATTAGATATTAATTTAATTTTTTAATCTTGTTTCATTTTGGTATGTTAACCTGGTTGTACGATTAAAAAAAAAATCCAAATACGTTGTACCCTGTCAAATAATAAAAATACAGTTAAATGCAAACACACAAATTAAGTTCAGGCTGCAACCAATTCTCCAAGTTTATGCCAGGCTGGGACTTGTTCTTCCTCTTTCGACGACGTTCTCCCACGGATGCAAATCATGTTTCTTGATTTCTTCCATTCTTTGGAGTGTACTCTGGCGGTAAGGCAACTAGTTCACGAATTTCATCAGGAATACTACAACTTGACTCTTGGGGCACTAAATAGATGGTCCTGTAATAGGCCAATGCCCATGTCGCTATCAAGTAATATTCCGAGCATAGCTCAAAGATTTGAACCTTATTACTTATTTCTTCATTCCTCATCAGATTCTTTCTTGCAGCAGTTGCATGAACACACAGATACTTGTCTGTATCAAAACATCAACAAGAACAACTTTTCATCTTTAAGTCCACTAAATGCATCTTCCCGTCAACTTCTATAACACTATAGTAGAGGTGGTAGATGTTTAGCTCTTTAATGCTTAAACGTGCCGCAGGTTCACAACGATCATGCAATAAATTCTCCACGTAAGGCACTAGTTTCTTCGTGTTAGATGCAATAGCATCGTCTTTTCTATGTTTTTTAAACCACTCTGAAGAATTTTCAAGAATTGCATCAATCATAGGCAATAGAGAGTACTTCCTGGCATTCATAAACACATTGTTCATTGATTCTACAGCATTGCTACTGTCGATGTTGTACTTGTCTCCTTTAAAATGACACCTAGCCCACTTCTCCACCCCTATACTCTCATCCAAATATTTAGCTACTGTTGGAAACCTCTTCCTAAAATCAGCATACTCTAGATTACACAAATTCTTCGTATAAATATGAGCGCACTCCCTGAACTTACTCGCAACCTCATCATTGTCTGTCTTAGGTTTTACCCTCACGTTTTGAGACAAATGCCAAACAAAGTGACCATGTTCTGCCCTCAGGTACACCTAAGCTACTACTTTGTTGATGCTTGCATGTCTATCACTTATAAAGACCAATCCAGGTACATCCGGTAAAACGGTTTGCAGGATTTTAAAAAACCAGCTCCAACTATCATCTTTTTCACCATCAACAACACTAAACGCAATGGGATAATGGTGGTGATTAGGATCCTGAGCTGTTGCAAAAATTAACCTACCACCATATACAGTCTTAAGAAATGTTGCATCCACAACTATCACTTTCCTCATTGCCCTAAACCTTTCAATGCTAGCTCCCAAAGCGATAAATAAGTACTTGAACCTTTTTCAGCATCCAATGCAACCCTTGTTACTATCCTAGGATTTACCTTCTCTTACATGTAAAGATAACAATACAAGTTCTTGTAGCTTGTTTCAGGACTCCCCCGCAGATCACTAATATGTTGTTTCTTACCTCTCAAAGCAGTAGAGTATGAAAGCTGCAAACAAAGTTTTCCTTGTACAATACTCATGATATTTTTAGGAGTAGGCGTGTGAAACTGACCTGGATAGTCTTGATGCAAAACTGATGCTACTAATCGTTTTGTGCCTTTCTGTCTACTAATGCTTATACTCGCAACAGATCGAGAGCAGGAATGCATCTTTCTGTATACTCTAACACTAAAAATTCAGAATTCTTACATCTTTCAACTCGTAAAAACCAATTACGACCATCTGAAGCTTGCTTGCAACATAGCATAAGCCGATACAGATAAGACTTAACAGTTACAACATTAAAGCAGTGCATATTTGCAGCTTTGTGAACTAAATCTTGCACAACATCTTTAAAACGAAACTCTTGACCTACTTCAAGACATTTACCAACATCCCAGTCTTTAAACTGACTTGCTTCTATATTATTTGGAAGCTCAAAAAATTCATGTCTATCATCGAAATCCAACTCCATGTCCAAATCCAAATCCACACCCACAAAGAAAGTGTATTGATTAAGAGTTTGTCGATAAGTTGTGATGTCTTTGCATAAGGCAACCCTAAAAAATTGGATGCCTTTAAATATCAACAGTGTACCATGTCAAATGACATAGTTTAATCAAAATACTCTTTCTCGTCCTACTTCACTTGTGTCTCTTGTCGCTTAGCCACTTTCACTCTTCTTCTCAAACTTCATTTTGTTTCTCCCTGACCTCAACCCTTTCTTCACATAATCTAAAGGCACACATAGCTTATCAATACCCCCGTAAAGAAGACACCTTGTCCTCAAGGTGGAACGCCGGAAACTGAGCATCCAAACGAGTTAACGGTTCCCAAGTATCTTCAAACGATGGTAGTCCCTTCCAATGGACTAGTACTTTTGGCTCACCTCCTTTCTCAGACATGCGAATGTCCAGAACTGTCTCATGTTCAATAACCCATTCCATCTCAGTTGTTAAAACCTCAAGAATCGCTTGAACCCTCTCGCCCGACGTTATTGCCTTCTTTAGCTGGGAAACGTGGAAAACTGGATGTATACGGCTGTGAATTGGTAACTTCAACTTGTAAGCAACCTTCCCAATCTTCTGCAACACCTCATAAGGTCCAAAATACATGGGAGCTAACTTCTCATTCCTTTTCTTTGCAACTGAGGACTGCCGGTAAGGTCTCAGTTTCAAATAAACATGCTCTCCAACAACAAATTGAACTTCTCTCCTATGCTTATTAGTAATGTGAAGCATTCTTTTCTGAGCGGCTTCCATGTTACCCTGTAGTTCCTTTAGCAAGTCGTTTTTTAAGCAATTCCTCCACTTGAGCATTGGCTGTTGGTATGTCATCAAAACGAATCAACCTTGGTGGTTCTCTACCATACACTGCCTGTAATGGAGTTTCTTAATAGCGGAATGGTAAGAAGTATTATACCACAGCTCACCCCATGGTAACCATTGTGTCTAAGTGGTAGGTACATCTGAGATACATCTCTACACACATGTTCAAAACTTATGTTTGGTCGTCGGTTTGGGGATGGTATGCGGTGCTCTTGTGTAATTTTGTTCCCTTACTCTTGAACAGCTCTGTCCAGAAGGGACTGAAGAATATCTTGTCTCTATCTAATACCATAGTTTCTGGGAACTGGTGCAACTTGACTATCTCCTTCAAAAACACTTCAGCAACAGACTTAGCTGTGAAAGGATGTTTAAGAGGCAAGAAGTTGCCATACTTGCTCAACCTATCATTCACCACCAATATAACATCATAACCTTTGGAAATGGGAAGCCCTTTCACAAAGTCTAAGCTAATGTCTCCCCAAATTTGCTAAGGTATATGGAGAGGTGACAACAAAACAGCAGGAGAGAGAATGGAATACTTACAGACCTGACAATTCATTATGTACTCTTCCACGTCTTTTTGAATCCCTTCCAATACATATCCCTAGCCAGCCTCTTATAAGATTTTAAGACTCCTTCATGTCCCCCAACACACTATCCAATCATCTTTTTATAACACTCCCATCTTTCCAAAGATAACCGGTATTCATCTCATTACCTTCTACCAGTTGCTTAATGATGCTCAAACAACCGGGATCTTATTAAACTTTTTGTTTCAAAGCCTCAATGTAAAACAAATCCGGAGCGTTGATATGTAGCTCGAAGAACTCAGCATGTCGCCTCCTTGATAGTGCATCTTCCACTCTATTTTCTGCTTCAGGTTTGTATTCAATGGAGTAATCCAATCCCAACAACTTGGATGCCCACTTAAGCCGATCACCTGATACAGATTTCTGGTCCAACAAGTGTTTAAGGCTCTTTTGGTCTGTTTTAATCACAAAAGGCCTCCCAGTCACGTAGTGCTTCCATATAGTGACTGCAGTGTAAAGAAATGGCTAAGAGTTTCATGCACCAATTTAACTCTCCCTTTAGCATAAAAACCTTGGCTGATGTAGGTTATTAGTCTCTTTCGTTGGGATAATACTGCTCCTATTCCTACTCCCGACGCGTCACTCTCAATCACAAACGGTTTCTCAAAATCTGGCAATATAAGTATTGGCATCTCAGCTGCATCCTTACCCCTGTCAAAACCTCCTTTCTTTAATAACTCAATGAGAGGCCTAGCGATGACTTTGTATCCTTTCACAAACCAACGATAGTAACCAGTCAACCCCAAGAATCCTCTAAGCTCTGAGACATTTTTTGGAGCTGGCCAGCTATTCATGGCCTTAACCTCGGCATTGTTTGCTGCAACTCCTTCACCCTAGATGACATGATCCAAGTAAGACTCCTCTGATCTCCCAAAAGTGACCTTATTCTCATTTGCATAAAACTTGTTCTTCCTCAACACTTGTAAAATAATCCCTAGATGCCTAATGTGTTCCTCTTCACTTCCACTGTATACTAAGATATCATCGAAGAAGACTAACACAAACCTCCGTAGATAGGGTTTAAAGATATCATTCATAACACATTGAAGGTAGCTGGAGCGTTAGTAAGGAAGGCATTACTAAAATCTCATAGTGGCTGTCATGAGTTTTAAACGCAGTCTTCTCAACATTCGACTCCTTAACCCTTATTTGATGCTACCCTGACTTGAGGTCCAACTTAGAGAAGATTGTGGCCTCATGAAGCTCATCTAGAAGCTCTTCTACCACTGGAATGGGATATCGGTCAGCCATAGTAGCCTTGTTCAGGGCTCTATAATCAATGCAGAATCTCCATCCCCCATCCTTTTTCTTCACTAATAGAACTGGACTACATAAATGATGGGCCTTATGATCCACGCTTCCAACATTTCCTCCACCAATTTCTCTATTTCATTTTTCTGCGTGTAAGAGTATCTATAAGGTCGAACATTCACTAGAGAACTGCCTTCCTTGAGGGTAATAGTGTGCTCACAGTTCCTTGAGTATGGAAGACCTGTAGGCATCTTAAACACATCTTGATACCTCTTTAATAACCTATTCAGCACTGGCGGAGTTGGTGTGATCTGCTCTTCTACATCTCTTTCAAATAAGGCTGACAAATCCAGCAAACATACTAGCTCTACTCCCTCTATCTTAAGTTTCAGGGACTTAAGAGACACTTGTTCTGTGATAAGACTAAGATCACCCACTAATGTTACCCATTGGTTGTTGAGCTTGAACCCTAGCTTCTGTAACTTCCAATTCATCTTGTTATCACCAAGGGAAGCTAGCCATGTGTATCCCAACACCACATCAATCATTCTCAAATCAAGCAACAAGAACTAATCAACTATTTCTATTCCTTGCACATCCAAGATTATTCCTTTACACTTCCCTTTTCCGTATATGATCTATCCATTACCAACACAAACTCTGAACTTGTTTGTTTCAATTACCTTGAACTTGTTTCTGATGGCTAGATCTCTAGATATGAAGTTACAGGTTGCTCCAGAATCAATTAACACCACCACCCTTGCTTCTTCGATTTTTCATCTCATTCAGAAAGATTTTGCTGCCTTTATCCCACCATAGAACACAAGGATAACTGTTCAATGGTCTGACCTTCTATATGTTCTTCAGGAGACAATTCCTCTTTACCACTTCTCCCTTCAACTAAGTCCCCAGATTCATGTTCTTCAATCTCCAAACATTTAAACTTATGTTGTTTTCTACACCTGTGACCAACAAAATACCTCTCTCCACAATTTTTGCAAAGATTGATCACGGGTTTACAGTTTTCAAGAGCTATACTATATCCCTTCTGATCCCTTAACCATCAAACGATCTGTCAACAACAAATAACTTTCCTCCTGATTTGGGGCTCTGTTGCGGTGAATATGTTTGGTTGTTGTGAGTTGGCGCTGAATTTGTTCTCACAACCGACCTATTACCATAACTCATCCGTTCAAGCTCTTGTTCCTCGATGATCTTAGGGGTATCGAAAATTTCATCCATGCCCGTGGGCCTATTTCTCACCACCTGATCCTGCAGACCCTTACGCATCCCATTCAAGAACATGTCTTCCAAGACATCCAAGGAAACATGGGGTGCTTCTGCTGATAACTCCTCAAACTGTTCTCGATACTCTTTTATTCCCCCAATTTGCTTTAACTTCAACAACTGGCTCACTATGGTTCCTCCTCGAGTAGGTCAAAATGTTTTCTTAACTTTCCCTTTGAAATCCTTCCAATCTTTGAAATCAACTCTATTCTCACTGTTCCTTATCCACGTGACTGCCAGACCTGTCATCACTGCCAAGGCTAAGTCCAGTTTCTCCTCTGATGTTTGGTTAACCCTAAAGCACTTCTCGACTCTGAATATCCATTCCTCCGGGTTCTTTCTATCATAAACTTGTAGCTTTATTCTCCGTCCCGGTGAGTCAAGCTTCGGCACAGATACTTCGGTCTTCCTCTCTGTGATTACGCCTGTCGTCGTTGTCTGCAGAGATCTGAACGGAACAGCTACAACGAGAAATGCAAAATACCTTTTGTGCGCCCCTTCTCCTTTGGCGTCGTGAAGCTCGTGTAAGCGTTGTCTTCCACCACGGGAGTGCTCCCATTTCCACCATAGATGGCCCTCATAATATAACCATTTGGACCTGATTTTCCTTCGCGATCTGGGTTGTTTGGTTCACGCTTTCCATCATCTGACTCATTATCTTAAGCAGATCTGCTGCCGTACGATCGAGTTTGTCCACACACGCCTCTAGATTTGTCGTCTCTCCTACAGATGTCTGAGCGAGTGGAGTAACATTCTGTTGTGGAGCCATGGATTCTGATACCAGTTGATAACACAATGGCTATCTATTACAGAACAGAGGAACGATTAAGAGGAAGAAAGAGATTATAGAGAGAAAGAGAGTGTATTGATTAAGAAAGGAAAGGAGAAATGGGTTTGTCGATAATTTGTGATGTCTTTGCATAAGGCAACCCAAACAATTGGGTGCCTTTAAATATTAACAATACCATGTAAAACGACATAGTTTAATTAAAAGACTCTTTCTCCTCCTACTTCACTTGTGTCTCTTGTCGCTTAGCCACTTTCATTCTTCTTCTCAAACTTCCTGCTGTTTCTTCCTAACCTCAATCCTTTCTTCACATAAGCTAAAGGCACACACACAGCTTATCAAACGGATAGCTCATAGACAAACGAAGTACAACGCTGTTGGAGGTTATTTCGATGTTTTAATCATAGTCGATGTGAAAAGTTTATTAAAAGTGGTAGATTTGGAAAGATTTTTATAAAGAGAAATTCCCTAGACCAGCATCATTTAACCTTTTCTTCCACAAATACCATACACTCTATAATTTGAGACTTATACCATTAGTTTTTTTATTAAAAGACTGAAACACCCTTTTTACAAACCACACAATTCAATCTAACATTATATGATTTGAGTGTGATTGAATCACACAATCTCCGGTAACGAGCTCGTGTCACTGTCTCCGATGACGAGCTCGTCGTTGAACTGCCACTGGTGAGCTTCCAATTAGTATCGCCGGCGACGTCGTGTCACCATTCTCGTCACGCTTCCACCGTCGTCGACGTGAGGTTCATTTCTTCACCGTGTTCATTGCGTTTGTTGTTGTAGTTGTTGTCTTCACTGTTTTTGTAGATTTAAGCTTCGAGTAGGTGTTGTCATCATTTTAACTTTGATTCTAGATTTGATTAGGTGTTGCTTTGGATTTGATTACGTGTTGGTCTAGATTCAATTAGGTGATTTTCGGGATTTGAGATCTGTCATCAAATTGGTGATTTTGTGTTGTTGTGGATTCGAATCGTTATTCGTGTTGGTAAGGATTTGAGAACTAATCGAATAGTGAATCGTTCTTTTTAATAGGTTTTGCTTTAATTATAGTTTAGAGTTTTGAATCGATTATGCTTAATCGTTTTTGCTTTGATTAGTGTTGGGTGTACTGAATCAACTATGTTAAATCAGAAATAGATACTGCTTTGATGGAGAATTCACTAGCTTGGTAGAATAAACGTTGCAGATCCAAATTTATAAGGTGATTTCACATTTGATTAGTGTTTAAAGAACACAGAGATATGGGAAGGTTGCATTAGTGTATCTTAAGCTTTGGCTGTTTGAATCTCATCTATATAATTGAATTATACTTAGCTTGTGGGGAGTGAAGATAAAATGATAATGGATCCTGAGATTTTGCAATCGATTGGTACAATGGAAGATCCCTTTGTGAAGTTGATGATAATATCACGTATAAGGTTTTAGCAAAGATGGTGACTGAAGTTTTCAAACTGGATTGATTAGTCAATGCTATCAAACTTAGTTGTGGACTTCCCTAAGGATGAAGAAGATGGCATGGGGTTCTTTACCTGTGTATATACATAATGATTGTCAAGTTCAGACATTTTATGAAGACCATCATGAAGTTCGTGGAATACTTCCTGAAGTTCGTGATATCCTTCCTGAAGTTCGTGATATCCTTCCTGAATTTTTGGTGTCTTTCTTTCTAATTTGAATTTTCTTAACATTATGTCTTTCTTTCTAATTTGGATTTTTAAATCTTTTTATTATATTTTACCTTGAATGTATCAGAAATCTCATGATTAATGATTTGATTTTGTGTCTCTCCAAATTTTAAAAAGTATTTCCCAAATGTCAAGCAATTCATCCTAAATACCAACAAGTCCTTCCTAAATATCAGCAAGTCCTTCTTAAATAACAATGAGTTCTTCCTAAATGATAAATAAACTATCTGTCTAAATAATTAGAAACATCCAAAAGGAGTTCCTAAATGTAACGACTCCTTCAAAACACATTAAGGACGATCCAAGTAACGCATCAAATTATCCTATCATTCATACTAACCATGCTCTTCTCCTACGTTGAAATAGAGACAAGGCAGTGTGCTATTTGCAAGGAAATGATCTCTCAAGTCTATTGTAAAAATGAAAATCGGTATATTGTTTTATGATAGTCTTCATGAAGCTTTCATTAATGCTTCCTAAATTTTGAACAATGCTTTAACCAGTAAACTTATGTGAGAAACTTTATTATATTCAAAAACTGGTTTCTCTTTGTTTTAGATCTTGGCTCCTTTTTAATGTTGAAATGGAGCTTAGGGAGTGTGATATATGTAGGGAAAGACTCTCTCATGTCATGCAGTATATATAAAAATATAAGTGCAGATCGTGTCAAGTAAGTCATCCTTAAATATAAAGATCTCTTCAGAAATTTTCAACAGTGCTTCCTAAATTTTATCTGCATAACTCTGAAAGAGCAATACCACGTTGAAACCTCATCCATCTACATTAAAAAACACTGACCCAATAGAGATATAGAAATCTATAGAAGATTTGTTATCCTTAACATATCAAAACCAAAATCAGTCTAAATAGATCTAGCATTTTATAACAAATCAAACTCTAGCATTCTATAGAGATCTACAGAAGATTTACATATCAAAACCAAGATCAGTCTAAAGAGTATTGAGCCATAAATCAATGAACTAGATTCAAAATTTCAAGATTTAAGTAACAAAAGCTAAGATTGATGACATTGAGAATCAAGCATAAACGAAGCTTAATGACATTGACAAAGGATTAAAGAAATTCATTCGATCCAAGGAAATAAAGGATCATCACCATCATGCTCATCAATGGCCTTAATCAACTTCCTAATTCACCAAAACAACACAAAGTTAAACAAGAATCAAACGATTGGACTCAAACCCAAAAGAAAAAGATATAGAATTGAAAGAATACTTTTGTTTCTCGACGAGATTCTTCCTCAATTGGTGGTTGGTGTTCGATTTAAGAGTGTGGTTAAGAATACCAACACTACGTCCTCTTTAGAGAGGTCGGACGCTCTTCTTGAAGAGCTCCCACTCATATCCAGTCTCATTTTTCGAGTTTGGAAACTCTGCTTCTCGATCTACGATATGAACTGTCGTTTCGGCGAGGAGACAAGACGAGGTGAGGAGGAGGCGAGATGAGGTGAGGAGAAGACGAGGCGAGGTGAGGAGGAGGCGAGACGAGGTGAGGAGGAGGCGAGGCAAGGTAAGGTGAAGAGAGGAAGAGGGCTGAGGCGAGAAGAACATTCAGCGAAGAGAGAACTTGAAACAATGATGCAAGAGAAGACGAAGCAAAGAGATGAGTGTTTTGGTTGAAGGGTACTATTGTCAATAGCTTTAATGATTAATGTTAAAATTGGAAATTTTTGGGTTGTATGGTATTTGTATCATAAAAACATGAAATGATGGGAGATACAGCTATTGTTGAAACTCTAGGTGAAAAGTTGAAACTCTCTCTCGGGCACATTCCCTGAGAATTCAACTTCTCCTCTTCTTCCCCAATTTTAGATTTGCTTTTTCTGCGCGTGAGAGAGTCTTCTCCGATTATGGAGCTCCGCCATATCTCCTCCACCTTTGTTTTCTCTCTCAAAATAATTCTCACCTGAAGATATCACCTAGTTGGGTGATTTACGCCGTTCCGGCGAGTTTTTTTTTCTTTTTCAAATTTATCTTACTGGTTGGTAAAATCATAAGGAGACGAGGAGATTGAGAAAAAATCCATTGGTGTGGAAACGATAAGCTCCCCTGCCGACGAAGATGAAGAAATCGGATTAGACAAAGCGGCGAGAGGGATGTAGCCAAACCCTCTGAATTAATAACGCTTTTTGTAAACTGATTTTATTTTCCGGTCTGGGACAATGGTTCTGGTTTTGAGGAATTTGGCTAGTGGATTGGCTGCTTCAACCTGTTTTGTTTGACTTGTCGTGAGTGTTAGTTGGGTATTCTATTATCTACAGTTTCATCTGTGAAAGAACTTTCTCGTTGGTTAGCGAAGACCTTGGCCTCATAAACTCCAGATTCACAACATCTTAGAGTTCTCCTGCTTCAAGATGTTTCGAAGTAGCTTCTTCTTGTGTCTAGATGGACTAGCTTCCTCTTGTAAAGATAGATTTTAAACTAACTTCCTTAGTGGAAAGTGTTGCACCTTATATGTTATGCTTTCATATCCTCGTTTTATGAGAGAATATGGAGGAAAAATGTCAAAGCAAAAACTTGTTTTTACTGAAACTAAGACTTATTAAAATTTCAGATTTTTTCCCTTGCAACAAGGAGTTTTTACTATGTTTGCTTAAGATGGCTCATTTAAACATTAGTACGGTGGAATTTCAATATCCATCCGGAACTAACTTATGAGGATCTTAGCATGGAATTGTCAAGGGGCAAGAGCAAAACTTACCAATCGCCGACTGGAGGAGATGTGTCGTATGTTTTCCCCAGGTTTTCTTTTTCTTTCGGAGACAAAAAAAATCTTGTTTATCTTCAAGAACGCCAAGCTACGTTACAGTTTGATTGTCTTAAAACGATTGAACCGTTAGGTACAAGTGGAGGTCTTGCTCTTATGTATTCTAGAGATTATCCGGTTCAATTCATGTATCTGAGTGATCGCTTAATGGACAATGAAACCACTATTGATGGAAAACGTGTTTTATTACTTTTGTTTATGGTGATCCGGTTGTTCAAAACCGTGAAGAAGTTTGGGAACGCCTTACCCGGATAGGGATTAATCGCTCTGAACCTTGGTTCATGATTGGAGATTTCAATGAGATCATCAGAAATCATGAAAAGAAAGGAGGGAAACGTAGATCAGAATCTTCCTTTCTTCCCTTTCGGACTATGATCGAAAATTGTGGCATGCTGGAATTTCCATTTACAGGAAATTTCCTTTCTTGGGCTGGACGTCGCCAGTGTGGCTTAATTCGCTCTCGCCTAGACAGGACCCTGGGAAATGAAGAATAGCACCATATCTTTTTCCACACAAATGTGGAGTATCTTAATATATGGGGATCAGACCATAGACCCATGCTAGCCTCCGTTGAAAATAAACCCCAGAGACCATTCAAAAGGTTTATGTTTGATAAGAGGTGGATTGGTAAACCTGGCCTAAAGGAGGCAGACAAGGCGGGTTGGAGATTTTCCAGACATGGCCAAGGAGGCTTTCTTCCCCAAAAGATTAATACATGTCGGGTGTCTATTTCGAATTGGAAGAAATCTATCGTTACCAATTCCGAAAAGCTTATTCTGAGCCTTCAATCCCAGATTGATGCAGCTCAAGACAATCCAGAGATTTCTTCTAAAGCTCTGCTAGAGTTAAAATGGAAACTTTGTGATGCCTATAGAGAGGAGGAGATGTATTGGCAGACAAGAAGTCGTGCGACTTGGCTAAAACATGGGGACAAGAATACCAAATTCTTCCATCCTACCACCAAAAAACGACGGGCCAAGAATATGATTATTGGTCTCCTAAACCAGGATAACAAATGGTTAGATAATGAAGATGGGATTGAGGCCTTAGCAGTCTCATATTTCAAATATTTATTTACAGCCTCTTATCCCCAGGATTTGGAATCAGTTCTCCGGGCTGTTCCCGTGTCGATAACTGAGGAATTAAACCAATATCTTATTAATTCTCTTCTGGTGAGGTTAAACGGGCCCTTTTGTCCCTCAACCCAGAGAAGACTCCAGGTCCTGATGGCTTGACGGCCTTGTTTTACCAGCGGTTCTTGGATATAGTAGGAGATGACCTTGTCAAATTAGCCCAAAACTTCCATTCCACATGTTCTTTTGATGAATCCTTGAGCGAGACAAACATTTGCCTTATTCCAAAACCGATAGACCTCGATTGATGAGGGAATTCAGGCCAATAAGTTTATGTAATGTATGTTACAAGGTACTCTCGAAGCTTCTCAGTCTTTGGCTGAAGAAATTCCTTCTAGATTTGATATCTCAGACTTAGTCGGCATTTGTGTCCGGACGCCTCATCACGTATAATATCCTGATTGCCCAGGAAAATTTGCATGCTCTGCGTACAAATTCGAATTGTCGGAAGAATTTCATGCTCTCCATTAAAACGGGTATGAGCAAGGCATATGATAGAGTGGAATGGTCCTTCCTTAATGCTTTGATGCTGAAAATCAGTTTCACCCAAAAATAGGTTGAGATGATAATGTTTTGTATTTCCTTGGTGTCGTACCAAGTCCTAATAAATGGTACCCCAAGTGGCCATAAAAAACCTTCCCGCGGATCCGGCAAGGGAACCCAATATCTCCCTTTCTTTTTATCCTTTGTACAGAAGCCCTTGTGGCACATTTGAATAAAGCAGAATGGCTAGGAAAAATCCAAGGCGTTCAAATTGCCCGGGCAAGCCCTGCGACATCTTCTTTTCGCGGATGATAGCCTTTTCTTTTGTAGAGCGACCCCCGAGCAAGGTGGGGAAGTTCTTCATGTTATCCGCCGTTACGGTGAGGCTTCAGGACAACAACTTAATGAAGAAAAGTCTTCGGTGATGTTTGGGCATGAGGTGGCACCTGCAACCCGTACCAACATTAAGAATATTCTAAATATTCAAATCTAAGGTGGTATGGGTACTTATTTAGGATTACCAGGATAAATCTATGGATCAAAAACCCAAGTCTTTGCCTTTGTTCGAGATCGACTCCATAAACGAATTAGTACATGGTCCGTCAAGTTCCTTTCCAAAGGAGGGAAAGAGGTACTCATTAAGGCGGTGGCTCAAGCCCTTCCGACATATGTTAAGTCGTGTTTCCTACTCCCCAAAGCTATCATGTCTAAGCCAAGTAGTGCCATTGCTAACTTCGGGTGGAAAACCAGAGTAGAGAGTAATGGTATTCATTGGATAGCATGTGATAAATTATGCACCCAAATTTCTGAAGGAGGGCTCGGGTTAACATTGGAGGAATTTAATCATGCGCTTCTTGGCAAACAATTTTGGAGACTCCTTCGCTTCCCTAATTCTTTGCTGAGCAGAGTTTTGAGAGGTAGATATTATCGGGATAGCGATCCTCTCCAAATCGTTAAAGCCAATCGTCCCTCCTATGGATGGAGGAGTATTTTTGCTGCAAAACCCCTGATTATTTCAGGCCTTCGCCGAACTGTTGGCTCGGGAATGCTAACTCGAGTTTGGATTGACCCGTGGATTCCCACAATCCCACCTTGGCCTGCGAAAAGTGTTCTCGCCTTTCAGGATCCGCATCTGTATGTCAATGATCTTTTAAATAGGGATATCCAGGAATGGAAACTGGACAATTTGCAAGCTTTAGTGGACCCAACGGATATTCCTCTTATTATGGGTATTCGTCCTAGTCGGACATACCTGAGTGACGGGTATAGTTGGGTTCATACAAAATCTGAAAATTATACTGTGAAATCAGGATACTGGGCCGCGAGGAACCTTTCTCGCCCTTCTTGTTACCGCCCTTTTCAGGGTCCGGATGTCTCGGCACTCCAGGCAAAAGTATGAAAACTAAAACCACAAGAAAGCTGAAGCATTTCATGTGGCAATGTCTCTCGGGTTGCGTAGCAACCTGTCAGAGACTTTTTCCTCGTCATATTGGTAAGGAGAAAGATTGTCTCTGCTGTGGCCATGAAGAGGAAACGATTAATCATTTCCTCTTTGAGTGTCCCCCAGCTAGACAAGTCTGGGCTCTCTTCTCTATACCTTCTTCAGGGACGGTGTTCCCTTGTCAATCTCTATTTTACAATTTTGACTTTCTCTTTTGGAGAGGTAAAGAGTTGAAGATAGATGAAACCACTATCCATAATTTCCCTTGGATTTTGTGGTATATCTAGAAAGCTTGTAATAGGTTTATGTTTGAGAATATTTGTGAGTCACCTGAGGAGACTCTTCTGTTAACTACACATGAAGTAGAAGTGTGACAACGAGCTATGGAAACAAATGATATGCCAGACCCTCTGCCACCTCATTTGGTTGTCCGTAGGCCCCTTTCTGTTCCACTTTTGGAATGTGATATATCATGGTTTTTACGGGTTTTTGGTCATGATATAAGTCTTATTTATAGAGCTTTTCTAGTGTTTTCGAGTCTTTTTGAGTCATTTCAGGATTAGGAACTATTTGGCATGGATTGGAGCTTTTTGGAGCACTTGGAGAAGATGTGTCGAAGGAATGTACCGGGAAAACATATTTGGTGTGAGTGTCGAGCGTCACAACTTTTGGTGTCGATCGACACCAATATCTGACGGCAATTGAATTTCTCGCTTAATTGAAGTTCAGAAGATTTGCAGATTCGGCCCAGAAGTTTCCCTTATTTGCAATTAAGCCCAGTTCGTGGTTAAGACATATATATTGAGTTTTTAGGGTTTTGTTAAGACTTAAGCTTTATTTTGGGAGAGAGAGATTTGTAGAGAGTGAGGAGAGAAGAATCAAAACCTCCTTCAGAGAAGATTCAGAACTCCTTTATTTCTTCTATTACTTTCTTTTATGATATCTATTTTATTCATGATGTTTGTTTCATTCACCATGTCTGAGTAGATCTCTTGTTAGGTTTAGGGTTTTCAAAGGAATTCATGAATTGTTAGGTTGTTAGATTGTTAGGATTTAATCAATAGAGTTCTTCATCTAGATTGTGGTTAATTTGTTCTAGAGTAGTGAAAGCAACCTAGAATCTGATGTTAGGTTAATTGGTAGACACGAAAGTGTTATTGATTTCCTGAAAATAATCTAGATGAGCAAAATACCTATTCGCAAAGAGATTTGGTTTAGGGATTTTGTGAACTTATCAAATCTGAATTAAATGCATGTCTTAAACTTATAAATTTGCAAAGAGATTTGGAATTTAGGGTTCTAGACATAGATAGTCTTTGCAACGAAAGTTGATTGATTATAATTTTGTGATTTGAGTTCAAGAACGGTGCTTTATAAATCCTGACAATTATTTATTTGTAATTCTGAATTTCCTGAGAATATCCCTAGGCCTAGTGTTTCCTCATTACTGTTTAAAAACCAATCTTTATTTTAATTTGCTGTTTTTATTTGATTTAAAACCTGCTTGCTTAGCTTAATTTTAATACCAAAAATTTACTGTGTAATCTTTGAGTCTCTGTGGAATCGATCCCTAAGTACTACAGTGATCTCTTAATTGAGAGAGTAGCTCAAGGCAAATTTGAGCCGATCAGAATGTCAATGTGGTTCTTCATAGAGGAGAATTTGTTCCCGTTAAACTTGTAATTTAGTTATTGAGATGACAAAAAAAAAAAAAAACATAAAATGATGGTGTTTATGAGAATCTCCCTTTTATAAATTTTGGAATAAGTTTTAAATTCCCAAATACAAAATAAAAATAGCATTTAAAAAATGAGTTTCAAAAAGGACAATTCCCAACAATAGTACTAATTTAAAATTTTCTTCTAAACTTAACACACACTTTCATATTTTCCAAAATTAGCATAATGTATCAATATTAATCTTTCAAATAAAATTATAAACTCTAGACAATAAACCCTACCCTGAAAATTATACCCTAATTTTAAAATAGTCAATCCAAACCCAAAAAAAAATTTTAAAAATTTATAATTGTATCAATTAGTGCTATTTTGGAAATTTATGAAATGTGAGCTATAATTGTTAATAAAACATATTTAGGTGTTATTTGAAAGTATTTTTTTTTACTAACGAGAATATCTTATTATGTAAACCTTGGTTTTCAAAGTTAGCCATTAACAAGATCGTGACATGTCTTAATTATAAACGATAGGATGTTGACACGTGTCGATTCTAATTTTGTTAATATTTAGATAAAATAGAAATATTATGGGGGAATTTCAAAAATACCCCTTTTCATATACCTCTTTTTAAAAATACCTCATTTTCAAACTTTATCGAAAAACCCACTAAAAATGTTGAAATTTATCCAAATATGTGTGTAAGCTTATAAATATATACACAAATTACCTTTATATGTGTATAAAACTTTATATACCTTTCATAAATAGCGTAAAAATAAATTATAAAAACCTTATAAAAACCTTATAAACCCTTTTATAAACCTTTTAAAAACCTTATAAAACTTATAAAAACGATTTAAAACTATTTAAAACATTTTAAAATATTCGTATCGAATCTCCCAGTAGTAGTTATTATATAGAAGTACCTTATAAACTATATAAAACTTTATAATTTTTATATTTAAAAAGGGGTATTTTTTAAAATGGATAGATAAAGGGGGCATTTTTAAAAAGGGATACACCAAAAGGGGTATTTCTCAAAAATTCTCAAATATTATTAACCCTATCGAAAAAGGAAATATATAAAATAAATATTATAAAAAATAAATATTAAAATTTTATTAATAAAGTTAAACAAATAAAAAAATTCAGTTACGTCAATTTGGTTTATTAATAAGATAGGGATTTAAAATTTATAATTAAACGAGAATATATGTCGTTTTTTGTTTACAGAAGAGGATTAAGGTTAAAAACTTTAACTTTACAATTAAAACATGTTATTTGTTGGTTTGGGTATATAAATGAAAAACGAGAAGTATGGTTTATCTTTGTAAATGAAAATTATGGTTTAATTTAACTATTAAACAAGATTATATGTCGAAACTTGGTTTTTAAAGTTACTAACTCACGTGATCATGATAAGTATCAAGTAAAACCTAAGATGTCCCAACATGTTATCTCTAGTTTTGTTAATACTAGGTAATGTCCCGCGCATGCGCGGGTTGTTGTATATTTATTTAATTATTTTAATTTATTTATTACTTATAAAAAATAGATTAAATAAATTTTAATGATTATGACATTTTTACATGTTATTTATTTAAATCATACAATAGAAGAATACATCCATATCTTTTGAATTTATTTGTTGATTAATTGTTCAATTAATCAATTTTGATAGTAATTTTCTTTAGTACTTTTAAGTATTTTTTGATAAAACAATAATATTGTTAATGATAAAAATATGAATGATATTGGAAGAATTTTAAAAATAACCCTTTAAAAATACCACTTTTTTAAATTTACCCCCTTTTCAAACTTTATCAAAACAACCACTAAAAATGTTGAAATTTATCCAAATATGTGTGTAAACTTATAAATATACACAAAATTACCTTTATTTGTGTATAAAATTTTATTTATTTCAGTGTCTTACAAATTGGTTTGAATATAACAAAAAAAATATTTTGTTAAAATAATTACATACTTTGAAAATAAAATAAATATACATGAATATGTGAGAAAGAAAAAAACATATAAAGTAAAACAATGAAAATGGTTTATTTAGCTTGATTTTCTTATGGTGCGATGGTCAGAAATCAATATTTTTGAATCCCATCGATAAAGTAATTTCCTTATAGTCATAAAATATTATTATACATATGTATTATACATTTAATAGTATAAAAAACAATGAAAAATGAAGAAGTACATAAAATAAAGAAGAAATATAATTGA
>NW_006238919.1:3987328-4243599 GCF_000375325.1 Capsella rubella | reverse complement strand
AAAGTGTGGATTTCAAGTATGAATTAAAGTATATGACTAAATGTGTTAGATATTTGGTTTAATTAAAAATAAATATTATAATTAAAAATAAATGCTAAATGGACCAATAAGGAGAGAGTGAAACCTTAAAAATTCCCAAGAAATAATTTTATTTTTACTCTCTTTTTCTATTCCTCTTAATTTAAGTTATATTTCTAGGTTTAATTATATTTTTCATCCTTGTAGTATATATAATAGATAGAAAAAGGAATATCAAATTATTTTTTAGATAGGAAATCAAGTATAAAATTCAAAGTTAAAACAAATTATAATGTTCTTTGTATTATTACATGTTGAATCACAAACTAAATATAAGAATCATTATTCTTAAAAGAATGTATTTCAAATTGGTTTGATAATTATATAACAAAAAGTTTATTTTGTTAAAAAATTACATACTTTTGAAAATAAATTAAATATACATGAATATGTGAGAAAGAAACAAACATCCAAAGTAAAAGAATGAAGATGGTTTCTTTAGCTTGATTTTCTTATAACCATAAAATATTATTATACATATGTATTACATTTAAAAATATAAAAAACAATGAAGACATAAAGAAATACATAAAAACCAAAAATAAATAAAATTGAAAACAAAAGTTTAAACTAAATAATTAATCAAACTCTTACAATGATATTTTAAATGAGTTTTCACCACATGCAAGAACTTTTAAAAAAAAACAAAGAGAATAATGAAGATATGAGATATGGTAGAAAAGGATGTGAGAATGGCTATTTATATGATAAGAAGTGATGTAAGTTACATTTTTAAAATAATTAAATTAGAGGAGTTATAATTATAATTTATAGTGTGTTTAATTAGAATTCATTAAAGAAAATCAATAGTCTTTGGAAATTTATATAATTTTCAGTTTCATTTTAGTAGTAAAGTGTGAATATAAAGTATGAATTAATGTATATGATTAAATGTGTTTTTTGGGTTAAAAATAAATATTATATTTTAAAAAATAAATACAAAATGGAACAATAAAGAGAGTGGAACCTTACTTTTATATATATGATTTTAAATAATTTTCCACCAATAAGCCTTATAAAATTTGTTGTATGATCTATGATTAAGTCCTTTCATTTTATTATAACTTATAGTGTAATTAAATTTTTGTATTGAATGATTGTCATAAACATTTATTTATTATTATTTTTAAATTAAAGCCTTAAATATTTTTCCACCAATAAGGAGAGAGTGGAACCTTACTTTTATATATATGATTAAGATAAAAGTATAATTTTTAAACACCATAAAAAAATAAAATATATAAAATAATTATATATTTAAACTTTTTTTATCAAAAAAATTAAACTATTAACCTAATTTTTTTGTTTTGCCGGTTGGGATTTAACAAAGAGATTAGGGTTTACAACTAAACAAGATTATATGTTGTTTTGCCTATAAAGAAGGATGAGAATTTTTGAGAAATACCCCTTTTGGTGTACCCCTTTTCAAAAATACCTCCTTTATCTATCAATTTTCAAAAATATATTTGTTTAAATATGGTTTATAAGGTACTTCTATATAATAACTACTACTTGGAGATTTGATACAAATATTTTATAATGTTTTAAATTGTTTTTAAAAGGGTTTATAAGGTTCTTAAAAAGTTTTTATAAGTTATTTTTACACTATTTACAAAAATATATAAAATTTTATACATAAATAAAGGTAATTTGTGTGTATATTTATAAGTTTACACATATATTTGGATATATTTTAACATTTTTAATTATTTTTTTGATAAAGTTTTAAATAGGGGTATTTTTAAAAAGTGGTAGTTGAAAAGAGGTATTTTTGAAATTCTCCCAAGATGATTAAGACTTAGGTTTTACAATTATAAGGGTTATATGTTGGTTTGAGTTTATAAATGCGCATTATAATTTAGATTTTACAATTAAACGAGATTATTTATCTGTTTGGGTTTAAAAGAGGAGTGTGATTTAGGTTTTACAATTAAACAAGATTATTTATCAGTTTGAGTTCATAAAGGAGAAAATTATCAATATATATATACACACCAAAAGAGGATGTATTTCTCAAAAATTCTCTCTATATATATACACGTTTATTTGATTCTTCAAACCAAATAAAATCTCTTTCTAAATGAAAATAATTTCTTTTATTATTTTAAAAAATTATTTGAAAATTATTTTCTTATAAATTATAATAAAATTTTAATTTTAATTTAATTTGAAATAAAGATAATCCGTCCGACTAAACTAGTTTCATATCAAACGTAGAAGGATACACTGAATATTTGAAGGTCTTTCTCTTTTACAAATGACATCTATATATATAAAGTTAGCTTTTTCTCTCTTCTCATGATGCCACCTAAGCATCCACCTAAGCCACATTTTTGTTTAAACATTAAAATAAATTTAAAACATTCATTAAGTGCATATTTATGTTACTTATTTAATTAATAGAAAGTTTATATAAATAAAAATAAAGTATGTAAAAAAATGAAATGTTAAAATAAGAAAAACAATACTTTAATTTTTTATTAGTGGTAATAATATAATTCAGTTTTCATTTTAAATTGATCATAATTTAATATTTTAAATATGTTACTGAGTTTTAGAATGGAAGTAAAATTTAAATTTATGGTAGACTAAAACAACATTTATGTAATTGTATATATAAAATTATAAAGAGGAAAAATAAAATGAAAGTGAAATATTAGTTTATAACATGATCAAAAAGAAAAAAAAAATGATATTTCATAAATTGAATCAAATGCTTTTAATACAAATTTGAGTAATGAAAGATAATAATTAAAGAGAAAATAATTATAATATTTTTTGAAAATCAATTAAAAAAAATAATAAAATATCACAATATGAATAAAAAATCAATGAAACAAAATTATAAACCTCCCGCGCGGAGCGCGGATCAACTGCTAGTTTTATATAAACTTCCGTTTTAATAAATAGTATAAAGAAAAAAAATTCTCCTCAAGGGATGTAAAAAGTGAGAGTTACGCGCAATCAAAACGCGTAAGATAAAACATCAAAGCAAAAAAATAAAAGTAAATTCAACGAGGGCTGATTTTTCCAGAGAGAGAGTGAGACCAAACAACCCATTTGTCCGAACAACACCGATCTACTTCCCCAGACATGTTCTCACACGTGTCTCTTCCACTCTCTCTTCCAACTCCTCCGTTTCAACTTTTCTTCTTTTCTTCTACTCACATTAGTCTCAGTCTCTGTTATGTCCTCCATTAGTAACAAGAACTAGATTCACTTTACTTCACATCTGTTGAGATGAAGGGAGAAAGTAAAGTGTTCTTGAAGTCACGCATGAAATGGATTGGTCTTCTTGGTCTTGTCTTATCTGCTTTCTCTCTTCTTGTCCATTTCCTTCTCGCTGGATTCACAGACGACTCAATCTCAGATTACTCTATCCCTGTTACTATCTTTTCTTGGAGACCTGTCTTCGACAATCCCAGATTTGCTCGACATGTATATAAAAATCTCACCTTTATGTTTTAGTGGATCTCCATTGTTTAATTTACTCTAGTGGGCCATTGTTTTTTCCTTCTGGGTATCTTCAGTTTCCATTGGAATCCTTTCTTTCTTCTTTCCTTAAAAGAAAACACTTTTTAAGTTCTTTGTGTTGTAGCTGTAATCATGACTCTACTGTTAGCTTTTTGATCTTATAACTTATGTATGTTGCAGACACCATTGTATAGAAGACTTTGGGGACCAACAAGACATGTTGAGACATTACTTCCTGATGCTAATCCAAGAGGGTTTCATTCAGGTTCTTTCCTTATAGACAACTCATGTTTTTTTCCCTACATTGTCGGATCTGGAACTGTATCTTTGTGTTTGTATCCGTTTAGAGTTGTCTTAAGTTGGAATTGTAGTTGAGCTTGTTGTGTTTTTGATTAGTTCAATAAGATATTGATGTTCTGTTCTTTTGATAAGTTGAATAGGATATTGATGTTCTGTTCATTTTGGTAAGTTGAATAAGATTTTGATGTTCTGTATAACTTATCTATGTGTATTTGGTTTGTGATTTGATGGAGATGAGTTGAATAAGATATTGATGTTCTGTTCTTTTTGGTAAGTTAAATAAGATATTGATGTTCTGTATTACTTATCTATGTTTATTTGGTTTGTGATTTGGTGGGGATAAGTTGAATAAGATATTGATGTTCTGTTCTTTTTGGTAAGTTGAATAAGATTTTGATGTTACTTATATATGTTTACTTGGTTTGTGATTTGGTTGGGGTAACAGATCCTCCAGCAAGGACAAATGGTTTTGTTTTTGTTAGAATACAAGGTGGTTTCCATGAGATTAGAAACTCGGTAAGAGAAGAAAATTCAGATTATCTTGACATTTCAATCAAGTGTGTGACTCTTCTTATGAATTTGTACTTTCAATCAGATTCCTGATGTTGTAGCCGTTTCTCGGCTTCTTAACGCCACACTGGTGATTCCAGAGATCCAATCAACAACTAGTAGCAAAGGAATTAGGTGCAGACTTTAATTGTTCTAAAAGTTATACTTTGCGGTTCTTGATTTGGTTCTTTGCTCTTATTTCATCTATTTGTTGTTGTTTACGCGCAGTTCACAGTTCAAGAGCTTTGCGTATTTGTATAATGAAGAGCACTTCATGGCTTCGATTGCGAATGATGTTAGAGTTGTTAAAACTCTTCCAAAGAATCTCAAATGGGCTAGAAGAAAAAAACAGATTCCTTCATTTAAAGTCTCTTACGGATCTTCTCCTTATTACTACTTACACCATGTTCTACCTGTTCTCATTAAGCACTCGGTCGTTGAACTAGTTGTCCCTCATGGTGGATGCTTACAAGTAATGAAACATTCCACCGATTCTTAACAATCATTTCTTTGTAGTGTTCTTACTGTTTATATCCATGTAGGCTATACTTCCAAGTGATCTTGAAGAATATCAGAGGTTACGGTGTAGAGTTGCGTTCCACGCCTTACAATTTAGAAAAGAAGTTCAAGAACTTTCCACTAAAGTATTGCAAAGGCTAGTTTTTTTCAGGATCCATGTGCATTGTTTCTTGATGTTTTTTCCTTTTCCTTTACGCTCTTAAGACTCTTCACGTGTATTAATGTCACAGGCTGAGACCTTTGGGACGACCTTTCATAGCCTATGATCCTGGGATGACAAGAGAAGCATTGGCATATCATGGTTGTGCTGAACTATTCCAGGTACTTTAAAGTTTATAGTATTGTCCAGTTTGGGAAAGAAACTGTTTCATAGTTTATGATGATTGATGTGTTATTACATTTTGGAGCTACTCAAAGGATGTTCATACCGAGCTGATACAACATAAACGTGCTTGGATGATAAAACGTGGGATTGTCAAAGGGAAGCTCTCTATAGACTCAGCCGAGCAACGATTAGCGGGCTTATGCCCTCTGATGCCAGAAGAAGTAAGCAACAATGTTAAACATTAACAGATTTTTTAATTCAGAAATTAAATGCCTTGGATTCACTCTCAGGTTGGTATTCTTCTACGAGCTTATGGATACTCATGGGACACAATTATATATGTTGCTGGTGGAGAAGTTTTTGGTGGGCAAAGAACACTAATTCCCTTACATGGCATGTTTGAGAATGTCATTGATCGAACTTCTCTTAGTACTAGCTGGGAGCTTGCTAAGATGTATGGGCGTGAGGCGAAACATAAAGATATTAAGACAATGACACCACCTTCGGTCGAGGAAGAAACAAAACATGATTCGCTAAAGAGTACAAGACAAAGGCCTCAACCGCTCCCGCCTCCACCGGCTAGACCAAAGTACTACAACATTGAAGGGTGGTGGGGTTGGGTAGCTGAGAGTGACAATGAGCCCGAAAGCACGGTTATTGAGTTGAGAACTAATGCTCACAAGTTGTTATGGGAAGCTATTGATTATGTCGTTAGCGTGGAAGCAGATGTGTTTATCTCGGGATTTGACCGCGATGGGAAAGGACATCCGAGTTTTGCTAGTTTGGTGATGGGTCACCGGCTTTATCAGTCTGCTTCTGCTAAGACTTTTAGACCAGACAGGTAACGTAATGAATATATCATCCTGTTCTGAAGATATTTGTTCTTTGCAAAATAGTAATGTTGATATTTTCTCATACTTGTAGGAAACAAATTGCAATGCTATTGGAAGAGATCAGAGACCATATGTACGAGGCAAATCACACTTGGATAACATCAGTTAGGAAGCTTCTCAAGAGAAGCATACTCGAGGGTCTAATCGAGTCTTCGAAAAGATCAAAAGCCTTTAGTTTTCTTTCGCATCCTGTACCTGAATGTTCTTGCATTACGCGGACAAATCCAGTTTCAAACGCCTCACTGATTGAAGCAAATCTTGGGGTAACACACCATTGTCCGCAATGGATGGATGGCGTTGTAAGCCAAAGATCAAAAGATAATTACAAGAACGCAGAGAAAGAAGAGGATCTTGATGAAGAGGACTCGTCTTCTTCGGGATTGTTCTTCGGTCACAAAGAAAGTGGAGGGAACAGTAATAATAACAATGAGACTGTAAATTCTGAAGCTAACAACAAAGAAGAAGGCCAGCTTGAAGATCAAGAAGAGCTTGAGGGAAGCGAAAGATAAGCTCCGAGTCATCGAAAACATAACTTGATTTTGAATGAAGATGGGAATAGCTTATATAGACAAGGAGTAAGTGGCAGGTAGATCTAACTAGGAAGCTCACTTCTTGGGTTATTAGGTTGTGTATTAGAAGATATTTTCTTTCTTACTGTTTTATGAACAATTTTGCAAACAGTTTAGTGATTTTTAAGAACATAATTATATGGAACTATATATTTTTGTAATATCATCTCAGAGGTAAATTGGATGACGTTTATTCTACTAATGATGGATTCTTATATTATAGCTTAGCTTATGTTATAGCTAGTGATTAGCCGTGGAGATTATAGATTCTTATGTTATAGCAAATTAGATTCTAGCTTTTATTGTTATGGAAGCATAACTTCATAAGGCCACTATTTAAGGTTCCGTATCAATTTCGATCCAAACACATACGAGGACCCTTTAGTGTTTAATCCATGGCGTTGGAAGGTCAATTTAAATTTGATATTTATTTATATATTTGCTATGTGGAATCACAAGACGAGAAGATTCAAATCTCTGTGAGTGAGTCTAGAGAGAGAGAGATTGAAACAGAGAGCTAGTGAGAGAACTATGGGTTGTTTGGTATCTCTTCTCCATTTCTTCTTCTTCCTTGTTCATGTTTTATTGGATTGGGGTTAATTCGAGGGTGAGTGTAATCACCTTTGTAAACACAAGTGTAACTCTTAATTGATTATAGTGAAAGATCGTGACGAGGAAGATCTCAGAGTGGCTAATTGCTTTAGACGGTTTAGAATTCTAATCGGGTTAGTTTAGTTTTCTAATCGGGTTGAATAAGGTTTAATCCGGTAATCGGATTTGTTGTTTGGTTAATCAAAATAGTAAACCAATTTATAACCGTATAAACCTAGTTTTTTGGAAAATTAGATAGATAACTATGATATCCGGGAAACATGACTAGAACTATCAATTCGGAGGGAAATATGAATAGGACTATCAGTTCGGATAGTTAGAGGCGAGATCAAAGTTTTGTGTAGTTCTGATAAGATGCGATATCTTTTAGAGAGAAATAGGTCGTTGATCCATTCTACTAATCATCTATCTTAACATTTTTGAAGTACATTTTGTACTAAAATCTAATATAGGTTATAATCTTTTATTTTGTAATATTTGCATAATCAAACCTTTGCCATTTGAATAAATAACAAAACTTAAAGTAAATTTTGTAATTAAATCACAAGCAAATCTCAAAATTGGAAATAAATATTTATTACATCAAAAAAATTTCCCAA
Source organism: Capsella rubella (assembly GCF_000375325.1). Taxonomy (NCBI): domain Eukaryota; kingdom Viridiplantae; phylum Streptophyta; class Magnoliopsida; order Brassicales; family Brassicaceae; genus Capsella; species Capsella rubella. The sequence continues at coordinate 4,235,681 of NW_006238919.1, read as the reverse complement.
AATATCTCTCTAATAATTTGAATCTCTCTCCAATATATTTATATAATCTTATTTATTTTCCATTTATATTATTACATAAAAAATATTTATAATAAAAATACAAATTTTTTTTCACACATTTTGAAATTTAAAATTTGGAAAACGGACGTATATAACTCAATTGATAAAGGGAAAATGTTTATACAAGAGTTCAAAACCATTATAAATATGACTAATATGTTTCCAATTACAAATGAGCATGAAATTTGGTTTCTTAGGCATCTTTGGATTACCGAAATCAAACAGGAAAAGAGAGCGTTCGCCCTAATCTGGCCGCCAAGATCTTGCTTGCACTGATCGACCCGCCGCAGAAGCTCCGGTATCCATATCCGGCGTATACGAGGCGGACTGCTTTGATGCCTGACCGCCCAAGAAATACTCATGGAAACAGAGTATACGGGTCCGTCTCCGGGTCAACTCAAGCGAACCGCAACTCTGCAACACACCTCCCAGGAACACCCAACTTCCGACTAGCTGGTTTTCGTGAACGAAGAGTCCCCTACCTAGCAACTCAACGAAACAAGCCTAACCCTCAGTCACCTTCCTAGAGTTAATAACAACCACCACCCGAGACAAACAAACACAAACCGGTTTGATTAAAAAGCTAATCGAGGAGATTAAGGAGGGTTAAAGGCTCAGTCCCCCTCCAAAACCGAGATCCACGACAGCCGGTGAAGATCAAGAGATCCACCGCTAATTACCAAAGGGACAGCTAACTTACCCTCCTTCCAACAAGCAACTTCCGCCACGACCACAACAAACACCCACGACAGAGGAGCCAAGGGAGTCTTTAACCATCACGGCGTCTTCAAACCGATGATATAGAGGCAAAGAATCCCAGCCACCGTGGATGCGTCGCTGTCGCATCGCTTGTTAGAAACCCACCGCTTAGCTGACGGAAGAGAAAGAAGTCTCACTCTTGATTTCGCTACTCCTTTGAAGGCTCAGGACCTACATGAAGAACAGGGCAAAACGAAAATAAAAAGAAAAAGTAGATCTGAAACTTTTTTCTCGAGAGAGAAAGTGAACAGTGAGACAAAGGAACAATTGTCCAGATTCCTACTCTACATGTATTAAACTTTATTAACAGGGGAAAGACTTGGAGGCGATTATATCTAAAATTTTATGTTCCCTTTGGCGCTGGTTCAAGACTCTGTGTTGGGGCTTACTTTTCTTAGCTGATTGCATTTATTATCCACCATTTGCTTAGATATAGGTTTTATTTATATTTGTATCAGTTTTTTTTTTACTACAATCATTGTCCTTATATCTAAGTACTAAATGTAATTTATAGGTGATCAATGAAGGCAGAGATCATAGTAACTCGAAGTTATATTATGTTTCCTTATGGATGTGATGTAATATTTTCAGAAAACACCTAGTTACATGATTCTGCTGGATATTAGAAATGGTTGTATACCATATATGGTCGTTGGTTTGAATATCATAATATATATAACAAATCTGATTATTTGTGCTAGGTGTACAAATTATATTGTAAGAAGCACTATGTTCTTGTTTTTTAGTTGTAATAAAGTAAGCTACAAACATCATATTAATGTTTGCATTTTATTAATGTTTGAATACTACAATATACATATTTGCATTTTATTAATGTTTCTATTGAGTAAATAATGTAAAAAGCATTTATACTACATACTTTAAATGTCAACTGAAGTAGATAAATAGTTGACTTTGAACATTCTCCATAAAGAATCTATCTTTTATTATATACAAAATTAGAATTTAACACTGACATTTTTTTTCATTAAAATTAACAATAAACATAAGTAAACATGATTTAAATGAATATTAAAATGAAATAAATTTTAAAGCACATTTGTTAAAATTAATATTGTAGAAATTCAAAAATAAAACTCTCCTATATGCTTCGAGTTGTTCTTTTAATCCAAAAAACCAATAAAGAATCCTATTTATTTTGTCTGGATTTTGTTTTAACAACTAAATTAAAGTTTAGGATTTTGTCTTTCCTGATCTAACCAATGGCCCTTTGAGAGAACGTACTCTATTTAACTTTTCTCTATGACGAAACTTTTGAAAATGGGAATGAGGTAGATGACTATGTAACAAAGGTTACTGTCACATTCCCGAAAGGAGCAAAAAGAATCTAGAAGTGTATGATCACAAATAATTTAATTCTTAGCGATATGTCAACACTGAAAACCCAAAAAAAAAAAAAAACCTTTGTAACGTACACCATTGCAAAATATAAATAGAGAGTTCCTCACTCATATATTCATGCAAAACATAAAACAAACATATCCAAAAGAGTAGAAGTAAATTAAGATGGAGGAGGTTTCTAAGCTATGGATTGTGATAGCTTCATTCATAGTGGTGATGCTATGCCATTTTATCTACCATTGGAGTAATCCAAAGTGTAATGGAAAACTACCACCAGGGTCAATGGGTTTTCCAATCATTGGAGAAACTATTGAGTTCATGAAGCCTCATGATGCTCTTCAGTATTCAACATTCCTCAAGAAGAGAATCCTCAGGTTCTTTTGCTAATTTTTCTTTTTGTAGTGTGCAAATTTAGAAATGTTTTCATTAATTAAGACTAACTTACTTAAGTTACTTTGTCATTTTTTGGTTAAATATAAATATAGACATGGACCATTGTTTCGAACAAGCTTATTTGGAGGCAAAGTTATAATCTCAGTGGATAATGAATTGAATATGGAGATGGCGAAGACAAATCGTATTCCCGGTATCACGAAGAGTGTAGCAAGACTATTTGGAGAAGATAACAACTTCCTGGGATAGGTTTCTATAATATGATGAAGGTAAATAATCTTACTAGTACTATGCTTAGGGGCAAAAAAATGGAGCCTACAATAGTGATGTTTTATGGCAGGCAAGAAAAAGGATGAAGAAGTTACTAAAGGAGGAAGTGTTGAAGAAGAGAGCATCAGGAGAAGAGTTAGAAGAGTTCTTTGAGATCATATTTGGGGAAAAGGAAATGATAAGCATGGATCATGTGATTGAGTACATATATACCTTCTTTGTCATTGCTAATGAAACAACACCGCGGATTCTTGCGACTACAGTGAAACTCATAAGCGAAAATCCTGAAGTCATGCTAGAGCTTCAAAGAGAGCATGCAAGAATTGTTGGAGGTAAGTCTACCAAGCAAGCCGGCCTAACATGGGAAGACTATAAATCCATGACTTTCACCAATATGGTAAGTATGTTATTATATGTACCTAAATCAAGTATATATAACATGTATATTGCATGTTATATAGAATATCTAGTATTTTATCTATTGTTGATATGTTTTAAATTAATCCAATCCCAAGAAACTTATCATATATTGTACATTTCATTTCAGGTGATCAATGAGTCTCTTAGGATCTCAACCACTGTGCCTGTAATACTTAGAAAACCTGACCATGACATCCAAGTCGGCGAGTATATAATTCCCGCGGGTTAGAACTCTATGGGCTATCCTAGTGTCCATTTCAATCCAGAAAAGTACGAGGATCCTTTCGTATTTAATCCATGGCGTTGGAAGGTGATTCAAAATTCTTATTTGCTCCCGACTCGATCGGCTAATCAAAGGACATTTCTGTTTACATTGATCAAACTTTATTAACAGGGGAAATATGTGGACGCGATAGTCTCCAAGAATTACATTCCTTTTGGAGCTGGTCCTCGACTCTGTGTAGGAGCTTACTTTGCTAAGATGCTGATGGCTATTTTTATCCACCATTTGTGTACACATAAGTATGCTCTTATCACTTAATGAGTTATGGTTCAATCTACATTATTTCTTTAGTAGTTACAGTCATTAGCATCATTAGATGCATCTGTTTTTTCCTTTTAGGTGGTCAATGAAGGCAGAGATCACAGTAACTCGAAGCTATATGCTTATGTTTCCTCGTGGATGTGATGTTCAGATCTCAAAAGACATTGAAGTGCCTAATTAGGGTGGTTATATTTTGTTTAAGGTCGTTGGTTTGTAATCCTATAGTAAAATAATGGTATATATAGTCATTGTTGTTGTGATATGTATACAAAAGAGCTTCTAAGAAGAAATAGTAAGTAATTAGGTTGTGATTTCTATTCAATAAATGAAGTAATTTGTATTATTACTATATAAAAAACGGTTTATCTTTCCAGTTTATATATGATTGAATAAATGATGTAAGCAAGCTAGGATTTACAAATCTTTATGAAATAAAAAAGGTTAAATAATTGGCAATTAAATTTTATAATATTTTTTTAATATGTGGTTTTAAGTTTTAAGTATATGATGTCAAATATAAATTAATACTACATAAATAGCCATATCATTTTAAATCTTGAGATAAATTAATTTTAATTTTTAATAGACTAAGGACAGTGTGAATGATATAATGGGGGCAAGTAGTTTTCACTTTGAATTAAAAATTAGGAATAAATGGCAATTTAGTACATTTCTAACTTAATTATAAACCTTATACATTCCTTGTTTAGAAGTTTACACTCCTAATAGTTTCTCTTTTCACATCCCTTAACTATATTCTAAAAATCTGATATATACAATGATATGCTATTGTGTCTATCTTTGAGCTCCATCTCATTTTTTCTTTATCTATTTTTTTTATTTTTTATTTTACACTTCCTTCGAATCTAATAACTAAAACTTTTACTACTGTAATTATTTTTAAAAAAGAATTCAGAAAAATTAAAATCTATGTTTTCCTCTATAATTTGAAATGCATTCTTTTAAAATGACTTCAAATATATTACATACACATTTTCACTTTCGCACGGTTAATCAAGTGTACAAATGTATATGTATAGTTCAAAAAATGTTCATATACATCGATCTATACACAACTTTAATTCTTACAGTCATTACTCTAAACTATAATATATATATATATATATATATATATATATATATATATATATATATAACTTATTCTATATATAATTATATATAAATATTATAAAGAAGATGAGATTGTTACTACAAATATAGCTGACGTTGACATACAACTGTATAAAATGATCGTGAGAGCGAAATCCCACACTTCTGAAAAAGAGTTTGTTAAAAGAAATACAGTAAGAAAGATAGGAATTTGTACAAGAAATTTGTGTAGTGTTTTTATTCTCGAAACATAATCTTGTCTTTACAAAATACAATACCGCATATTATGCTCATACATATGTTGAGAAAAACATTTATAAATACATTGATTCTCTAATTAATGCGTTTGTTTTGAAGAATGAAACACGATGATTGGAGAATGAAAGTGGAGATTTTGTAATTGCTGAAATCTCACTTTCAAGCCTATCTCACGCTTTCTCTATTTCACAAAATTTTTGTAACACCCGTGTCTGAAATTTTGTTAGTGTCGATCGACACAGTGTTGGGTGTCGATCGGCACAAACAAACTACAGTTTGAGCGGTTTAATATTAAATTGCTAGTTTAATCAAAATTGGTTTAGCGAAATCCCTATTCTCGACATAAGACTCAAGGGCAGTGATATATTGTTGTTTTGATCGGTTTTAAGTTTTCTTATCTCTTTCATTTTATAACTTTTATTGAGTCAAAGTGTTTTTAGAGTCTTTTAGTCAATTATAGAGTGTTTACAGGTTTTAGGTTGCTTTGGAATAAAATGAGCCGCTTTGGGATGCAAACACACATTTGTAGATGTAGATTCATATAGAAGTGTCCAATGTTTGACATCAGATGGTCAATTTCCCCCGTTAGATCTTTCTCATATTTTGACACACAATGGAGCCAGATGTTATCTTTCATCTGCAAGTGATTTCGAGGAAATCTAACGGTGCATTAAATAGTTACACCCAATTTTGTGAAGACATGTCATTCTGGCGAGTAACTGAAGCAAATGAAGCGACTGGAAACAGATAGGGTCGGACCGATCGGTCTCTGGACGCGAAAAAAGTTCCAGAACGTGGCAGACCGATTGGTCCCCCACCTGGATCGACCGGTCTACTTCCCATACGCAGTTTTTGACATATATTTGACCCAAAACATTCCAGAACCGACCGACTCGTCTCCTATTGTTTTTATACCCTAGGCTCGACTTATTAGCAGCTATCCATCATATTTTTCAGTTCTAAACATTGTTCTTTGCTTTCAAAACAATTTTGGGGGAGAAGATTCATCCTCTTTGACAATTTGGAGAAGATTTCTAAACCCTATTTTTGTTTTAATCTATTCAATCATGTTTTCTTTCATATACTTTTGTGTTATTCTCTACAATATGTGTGAGTAGTTTATAAATTGGGTTTTAGGGTTCTAAGTAGGAGATTCAATGATTTGATGGATTAGATGTCTTAGAGAATTCTTAATCTTTGTGTTCTTCAATTTACATGTTCTCAATGCTAGAATAGGAATGATCACCTTGTTTTAGAGATGTTCGATAAAATGCCTGCATGAATGTAAATTGAGCATTTTATTTCTAACCTGCGAGAGTTGATGTTAGAATGCCTTGTGAACCAAATAAACTTGTTAGATAATGCGAATTCGGCTAGGAAATTACAAATGAGAGTTTAGTAATTGAATAGTTGAATTCTAGTGGTCTTGAGATATAATTAAACTAAATTTCTGTTCATGTTCAAGAACGGTTCTTCATGTTTGAATTCCTTATTGCTTTTATTCGTTATTTATTGATTCTCTAAAAATACCCTACTGCCCAATACTTTAATTCATAAGTCGACACCAATTTCTGGATAGTTTTTTGGCCACCAATTTCTGGACAGCGAGTAGTCGGTGTCTTTTTATGCCTGGATTAGTTGTTCTGATTGATCTTATACATGTTTATTAGTCTATTATGCATGTGTGTATAACCCCGTAGATGGGAGAACCGCTTCACTGAGTATTTGTGATAATACTCATGCATCTCACTGTTTTTGTGATGCAGGTAAAGATAAAGTGTGATCGTGGAATCAGGGAGGAAAGAGGGCGATGACCTAGAGTCACTGGTTGTTTTGTTATATTTAATTATCTGTTTTGGAACCTTGGATTTAAGCGCATGCTAGGTCTAGTTATCATTTATGGTTTTTTGGATCTTTGATAATTCATTAGTTATTGATTGGACTTATTGGATTATCTGTTTAGATATTGGTTTCCGCTGATAGTTTCCATAATGGTTTAATTTGTCGGTTCAATATTAATTTATGGGGTTAATATTGATGAATTAAAAGGTTGGAAAATGGGCTGGGTCGTTTCAATTGGTAATAGAGCCTAACCTAGTTGTTTGCGGGACAACAACGGTTGGGGGTTACGGTCTTGGTACACACGTTGCGTTCTTTTAGAAGGGGTGAATGTGATACCCTAGGTTGTTAGAATTTGATTTATGCGAGTTAAATTGAATTCTGTGTTGATTGTTGAGGATTGTTAGATCATGTGTGCTGTGCATGCAATTAATTGTTTATGAATAGTTAGTCAATTTATTAAGCATGTCTAGCTGGTTGTGTATGTTAATTAATTGATTATGGATAGTTAGTCAATTAATTCAGCACGGGGTCTAGATCATCCATTTTGAGCCTTCAAGGAGATTCCACGGTAAGTGTTTGTTTGGTAAAATTAGTTTTTCCTTGTGTTTTAGTCTCTATTGTGTTAGTATAGATGGCTAGAGTTGTTGGTGCCAGGGTCGTGGTCGGGGTCTCAGCCGCGTTTGCAGGGGAGGTCAGGTTGCTGCCTCGAGGAGCAAAGAGAGCATAGGCCACAGTACCATGAAAAATGTTGTCAGCGTGTCGCAGGCGCAATAGGAGGGGCTGCTGGGCGAGGCTAGTGTGCCGTAGGACCAGATTTGGTCAAAGATGGTGATGGTTTGGCTGGGATCCCGGTTGGGGGTGTTCCAGCGAGTGTGGCTGGGAACCTTGTTGGTCCAACAGGTGTAGCCCAGGATCGAGATGATCGTCAAGCGAACTTGTTGACGCAATCGCTGAGGCGGTTACTGGGTGTTGTGCCAGTGGCGACTCCAGTGGGACCACCAGGGGTTGCAGATGTGCAACCACGGATTCAGGTTTGCAACTAGGGGTTGCGGGTGGGTGCAACCAAGGCTTGCGGGAGTGCAGCCAATTAGAAGGGGTGTGCAGCCAGCGGTTGGAGCTATGGTGCGGTGGTTGGCAGCCGTACTACCTAAGGATGTTGGAGCAGTTGTAGAGACACGGGATGAGTGCTTTTCTTGGTGGTATCGATCCCTCTGTAGCTGAGTTGAGATTGAAGCTGGAGGGCTTCTTTCGTTCTTTGCGGTGCCTGTAGGCGTACCAGTTGAATATGGCAGTTCTGTGCCTGGCGGTTGAGGCTCACCTTTGGTGGAGGGGTGTAGCGGCCAGGAGGGAGAAGGGTTAGATGGGTTGGGGAGATTTCTTGCGCGAGTTTAATGCCAAATATTTACCGGGAGAGGCACTGGATCGAATGGGTCGCAGTTCGTGGCGCTAACTTAGGAAGATCGATCAATCGAGGGTATGATGCAGAGTAAAGCAAGCTCCTAGTTTCTGCGGGTCGGGCGGGAGATGCAGAGGCGTTTCAGGGGAAGAGGTTACTGAACGGTCTCTGTAGCCAAACTTGAGTGTGCGTTGCAAGGTTAGGACTTACACAACGTGGGTAGAGTTGGTCGAGATTGCAGCTGGTAACGAGAATAACCTGAAGGATCAGATTGTGGTTGCTAGTCCAACGGTCTAACCAAAGAGGAATCAGCACGTGGTTCCGAGCAAGGGCAGTAAGCCTGCGTTGGAACAGAAAGAGATGGAAGAGAGCACTTTTGAAGGAGAGCCAAAGTGGTCGGGGATGCTACGGGTGTGGTGGCAGGTATCATAGATTGGTGGGTTGTCCAAAGAGGAGTAGGGACGGTTGCTAGAGTTTCCAGCTTGTGAGCTTGTGTAGGAACCCTGGCCATGGGAGGTGTGTTATATCACGTGTTGTTTGACTCCGGATTGTCACAAAGCTTTCTAACACTGGAGATAGCAGAGTACGGGAATTTCTGCTTGTTTGTCATCGAGCAGCATGAGGTTGTTCGGGTTGCTGGACGTGGTCTTCTGACTATCTATGGTCGGGTCAGAGACGTGGATATTCAGGTGGAGGGTGAGTCTCTGCCGATAGACTTATTGGCCTGCGCGGTGGAGCTATACGATGGCATCCGGAGTATGGATTATTCTATACCGATAGACTTGTTGGTGTGCGCGGTGGAGCTGTACGATGTCATCCTGAGTATGGATTGGCTGGTTAAGTACAGAGTGCACTTGGATTGTCGTGGGGGGGGGGTCTCGTTGTATTCTAAAGAGTAGAGGGAGAGTTGGTTTACCATGGTGTGAGACCGACTTCTGGTAATCTCGTGATATCGACCATGTAGCCAAAGAAGTTGATCGCAAAACGTCATGAGGCCTACTTGGGGACGATTAGTACCCCGGAGACAGTTGGAACGGTGGAGGATGAGCAATTTTGGGTCGTTGCAGGGATTGCCACCGTCTCGATCGGATCCTTTCATGATTGAATTTAAACCAAGGACACCCTATCGCATGGCTCCAATATAGATGGCAAGGCTGAGGAGGCAGCTGGAGGAGTTTCTGGAAAAGAGTTTTATTCGGCCAAGTACTTCACCTTGGGAGCACCGATGTTGTACGTGAAGAAGAAGCACAGTAGTTTTTGATTGTGTATCAAATACCGAGGGTTGAACCGGTCACTATGAAGAACAAGTACCCTTTGCCGCAGATTGATGAGTTGTTGGATCAATTGAGAGGGGCTACTTGGTTTTCCAAGATTGACTTGGCGTCGAGTTATCAGCAAATCCTGATAGATAAAACGGATGTTTGTATGGGCACTACGAGATTGTGGTGATGTCATTTGGGTTGACAAATACATCGACAGCGTTCATGAGGTTGATAAACAGTGTGTTTGAGGAGTATTTGGACGTGTTCGTAATCATCTTCATTGACGACATCTTGGTGTATTTGAAGAGATCTGAAGAACAAGTGGTTCATTTGCGATATTGGAGGATCTACGGGAGCAGAAGATGTATGCTAAGTTCAGAAAAAACAGTTTTTGGCAGCGGAATGTTGGTTTCCTTGGTCACATTATCTCAGAGGAGGGGGTGTCTGTGGATCTTGAGAAGATTAAGGCCATCAGAGATTGGCCAAGGCCGACGAATATTACCGAGATCCGGAGTTTTCTCGGGTTAGCAGGTTATCACCGAAAGTTCGTTAAGGGTTTTGCGAGTATGGGTCAAGCGATGATTAAGCTGACGAGGAAGGATGTTTATTTTGTGTGGTCACCGGAGTGTGTACACGGATGCATATACTTCGAGACAACTGAGAAAGCATGAGGGCAACTATCCTACCCATGAGTTGGAGATGGCTGCAGTGGTTTTTGCCTTGAAGATTTGGACATCTTATCTTTAAGGCAAGAAAGTCCAGGTTATGAAGGATCATCAAAGGCTGAAGTATATCTTTACGCAACCAGAGTTGAATCTGAGGCTAAGGCAGTGGATGGAGTTCGTGCGGATTATGATTTTGATTACTTACCATCTTGGAACTTTTAAATTTTAGTTTAACGACAAATAACTAAATATTTAAAAATTCTAATTTTTGGTATTTCATATATAATATTTATATATTTGAAAAACGTTTTTATTTTATTTCATATTTTTAAAAATTTAGAGATTTTTTAGAGTTCATTTTATAATTATGAAGATTATATATTATCAATTTTTACTAAATCATTTTGATTATCCATGTTCTTATATCGTTGTTGTTAAAAAAATACTAAAATAAAGATTTTTACTCGTATTGAAGTATGAAATTAATGATATTTGTTTTTATTAATATCAATTCAAACTCGTCCTGTCTATCATATAATTCATTGGAAACATATTATAGCCCGTCATGTCATATAATCGTCAAAATATTAAACTCATGTTTAGCAAGATAGGTAATACTTCAATTTCGAGTTAAAATGTTAATAACAATTAAAAAAATTTAAAGTTCCAAAATATTTATAATATCTAAAACTATATAATATTAATAATACTTCCTACTTTTTAGAAAGTTTAAATATTTAGTATAATTGGACGCATAAAAATTTCAGCTTCATGTCATTCGTATTTGGAAACATATGGTGTTATTTATAAAAGTTATGAAACATTGTCAAAAACATTGTCAACCTGATATGAGACGTTAAACATACGTAAAAAATAATTTGTAACATACATCTATTTTCAAAAATTCAAATTGCAACATATGCGAAAAAGTTTTGTATTTTTATTATCCATATGTATTATGTAATAAAATAAATGAAAAACATATAAGATCATATAAAGTTAATGGAAAAATATTTGAGAGAAATAAATTGAAAAAAAAAATATTTTGTATTTATTATGGAGAGATTTTAGGAGGTTTGTTAAATGTGATTATATATATATATATATATATTTAAATAGAGTAATAATGTCAATGGCATAACCTTGTAAATAACTTCAAACTCTAAGGTTTTTTTCCTATAATACTGAAAAATGTTTATATAGATATATATGACTACCGTATATATCAATGATTTTTTTTTTCACAGTTAACGTATTATCAAATCTTCAAAATTTCTCAAAACAATTGAACAAGAAATTTGATTTAAATTCTTAAATAAAACAAATAAATATATTACATATACCTATGTCAACCTAATTTTTCTTTTTCTATTCACTCCATTTCCTGATAAATATATGAATAAAGTCACAAAGAATCATTAATTAACTTTTTTTAAAGATATTGTAGAAAACAGTAAATCAATTTGATACAACTAAATGAACATAAATCATCATTTATTTTAGATTTTGGCAAAATTATATTAATAGATTTTGTTAATCTAAAAATATTGTTCTAAAGCCGCTATTGAGAGGCGCTCTGAAGGTTTCCCCTGATCTCGTAACGCTGCTTCCAGTCCAAGGTAACCATCCCGTCGGTGATATGGGGCATCCGCCACTCACAGTGGGATCCTTGTCGCCCGTAAACGGTTCTCCCAGCTTGTCGACCTCGTAGAAAGACTCTTGGGTATTGGTTGTTCGCGATGACCCTCCCCGACGTCTCTCTTTCCATCCGATCTTGTTGTAACTAATGGAGTTGCAAGGGTTTCCTTCCCAGAAGAGCTCGTTACGGAGGCTCTTCCCCTGTGGAAGAAATTTATTATAGGACATTATATGGGAGATGTTCCTCATGCATGCAACATAGTTTTTATATATTACAACACTAGGTTTGAACCCGCGGTTTTTGTGAGAAATACAATTTTATTTATAAAATTTGTTTTTTCGGATATATTGTTACAAAACTTTGTAGTCCATGTTAATCATATTCTAATTTGTGCTGAAGTTCAAAATTGAATAGTTTCTATACATTGTTGTTTAGAATTATATATATTTATTTGTCAAGGCAACTAACATCTATGTTTTAAGTGCGTGTTCTTATTGAATTATATATATTTATTTTCAAGTCAACTAATGGAATAGTTTCTATACATTGTTGTTTTGAATTATATATATTTACTAGCAGTTGATCCGCGCTCCGCGCGGGAGGTCTATATTTTTGTTTCGTTGATTTTTTATTCATATTGTGATATTTTATTATTTTTTAAATTGATTTTCAAAAAATATTATAATTATTTTCTCTTTAATTATTATCTTTCAATACTCAAATTTGGATTAAAAGCATTTGATTCAATTTATGAAATATCATTTTTTTTCTTTTTGATCATGTTATAAACTAATATTTCACTTTCATATTATTTTTCCTCTTTATAATTTTATATGTTAAATGTTGTTTTATTAAATGTTGTTTTAGTCCACCATAAATTTAAATTTTACTTCCATTCTAAAACTCAGTAACATATTTAAAATATTAAATTATGATCAATTTAAAATGAAAGTTGAATTATATTATTACCACTAATAAAAAAATTAAAGTATTGTTTTTCTTATTTTAACATTTCATTTTTTTACATAATTTATTTTTATTTATATAAACTTTTTATTAATTAAATAAGTAACATAAATATCCACTAAATGAATGTTTTAATTTATTTTAATGTTTAAACAAAAATGTGGTTAGGTGGATGCTTAGGTGGCATCATGAGAAGAGAGAAAAAGCTAACTTTATATATATATAGATTTGTCAAGACACCTAACATCTATGTTTTAAGTGGGTGTTGTAATTGAATTATATATATTTATAAGAAGATTTCAAGAGCACAAACCACTTAGTTACAGATACCTATTTTATTTTCATTAGCTTATTAACTATATCATTACTAAAACACATAAAATAACAATAGCAATAATTATTAGACCAAGACAATTGGATTCACATAAGCATAAGCAAGGAGTTCTGTGTTCTGCTCGAAAGACATCATGTTCTCTTCTGGTAATGTGACCAACGCTTCAATTCCTTGTCCGTCCTTGGAATCAATCAACACAGTTACATTGTCAAACGTGATCGGAGACACATTGCCGACGACCCAAACCGGCGATCCCCATCCAAAACTTGCCTCATAAAGAGGAAATTTGCACCAACTACTCACGGCGTAAGGCTGGTGAGTCTCATAGCTAAGCAATGAATAATTACTTAGCATCAGATTTGCTAGTTTAGCACCAATCATTAAAGATGTCGACCCATCCTCATCTTTGATTACAACTCCTAATTCCTCTTTCATTTTTCGCAAGTCTTTAACGGCCTCTTCAATTTTAACATCCTCTCCTCCACTAACACTCAAGACTGCAGAAGAGAAAATAACATTTCCGATTAGGTTTTCTGGCAGAAGGGCAGGTATCTTGGGGCGCAAGTTAGCTGGCTGTATCAAGATTTGTGTGTCAGAGTTATTTGTGTTTGAGGATGCAGTGGCAGCAATGAAGGCTTTCCAGAGAAGCGCCGTGACACTCTCCACTCGAGTAGGTCTGGCTACGGTGTCTTCACTAGCAGCTTTGACCCTAAGCTCTTCCAACTTGGACGCACCAAACACGAATCTCTTTGTTATTTTCCTTATCTTGTTAGCATTTTCATCCACTGGAAGCTGAAAGGACGGATTGGCTGGTGGATAAAACTTTGCTGCTGCAAACTCGGGATCAACCACGAATTCGCCCTCTCCTCGAGCCATAGCAGCCCAAGATCGAATGAACGTTGAGACTGAGGCTGCGTCTGCGATTTTGTGGCTGATGCAAATTCCTATGGCCATGCCACCACAAGGAAAATAAGTTGCCTTCACGAGCAGGATAGGCCATGTATTTGCAGCCTCATTAGGGTTATCGATGACTTCAGGAGGAAGTAACTGTTGGATGGCTTTGAAATCCGGAGATCCTAGGAAATCAGAGAGAAGACAGTTATTAACACGAGCATCGACAAAAATCGCTCCTTCGTCGTTACAATCGATGGTGACGCCGTTGATTCTACCGGCAAGAGGGTAGAATTTGGTCAAGGTTTCGGACAGAGAAGTCTTGAGTTTGTTGGAACAATGGTCTTGGGAAATCACTTCATCTTTGGTGTAAAAGAGGAAGGCCACTGTATAAACGGGAGGGACGATATGGTCATAAATAGAGAGTTGGAGAGTTTTTTTATCATTTGGTGTATTGGAAGATGGTTTTATGATTTGTTTAGCAATTGTTTCAACCTTAATCATCTCCATGGATTCTTCCTTCTTTTGTTTTGTTTTATAAGTATGGTTCTACCTAAAACATAGAGAAGTATTCCTTTTATAGGGGTGTTTTACTAATAGGTGAAATTAATAATATGTCTTTATGGCCAAGAGTCTTTTAATTTACTTTATATTTTTGGGGAAAGAGTCTTTTAATTTACTTTATATTTTTGGGGAAAGAGTCTTTTCTTGTGAATGACTATAAATTATAGTATGTAAATTTTTGGACATTTTTGTTAAATATAAATTGAGTACAAAAAAAAAACAATCCTCAAGTATTGAAATATCTATATTTGAAGTCAAATCATGTACAATATCGTAGATTTTTTGTTCTATAAAAAGAGAAAAAAAATATTTATTTCATAATGTCTATTTATTTGGTTTAGATTACATGGTATACAAAGTAAATATTTTGCTATATGGCAAAAATAAAGTAATGAAAAGTGGAAAGTTACCACATAAAGGCCATTGTTAAACTTTATTTTTAATAGACAAAAATGTGATTTTATTTTCATAAATGTGTTTTTATTGTGATTAGATTGCACTATAAAAATTCTATTTTTTTAATATGGTCAAAAAGTATATGTAATTGGACATAGACTTTCTAATGTATTATTTTCTAAAAAATCATTTTCAATATATTAATTGATGTCTACTTTCATTTGATTTATGGAATCATTTTTAAATGATTTAATCTGGAAAGTTCTATGGAATTCTAATTTTAAAAGATTAAAACGTTTATTTCGTTTCATAAACTGAAAATTTATTGCTACATGATTACATTATATAACAAAAGTAAATATAATATGGCCAAATATAGTAAAAAATAAAAAATCAAAAGTGGACACATGGTAGATTGTGGATGGAAAAGATCAATAATGCCTCAGCAAAAAATGATGGAAAGAAAGACTAACCCGAGTATGAAAGCTAGTGTAAATCCAAGTATATCTTAAGGAAATTAATTAATAAAATTATTGAATATGTATGTATCTCATAGATTACATCTCTTGATGATACAATATTATTATATCGATTGTTCATGGAAATCATCAAATTATAATTTAGGCATGGGA
This sequence comes from Capsella rubella, assembly GCF_000375325.1. Classification (NCBI taxonomy): domain Eukaryota; kingdom Viridiplantae; phylum Streptophyta; class Magnoliopsida; order Brassicales; family Brassicaceae; genus Capsella; species Capsella rubella. Next base: position 4,219,918 of record NW_006238919.1, on the reverse strand, counting down.
TGATGGTACTTTTAAAGAACTTGACAAAGTTATAAGAGTTCTAACCCAAAGTTGTAATTTTTACACTTTTGCTACTTAACCCACATATCTTGTAATTTCACACTGCTTACGTTAAGTTTGCATTCTCGTGGTATATACTCTTGGTAATCCGTTTTGATTATCCTGATTCTTATGAAAGCACTTTCGAAGTTTCTGGAATCTGTAAGTTAGTTTATTGGTGTTTTGATGTCTAGATTTTAAAGTTTATATGGAACAAACACTACATGTTTGCTATAGTTTTTTTGTATGCTAATTTAGTGGTATGATTTGTGGTATTAGAATAGCCAAAAAAGAGTGCTTTCAAGCAAGTCTGTTTTAAGACAGTGAAACTAACTAATCTCTCTCTTTACTCAAGGTTCTTGAAACAACAGCTACTTCACAGGTAATTAAGAAAAGCTTTTTTTATTTGGTCCAAACATGGCTAACCAGGATTCAGTATCCATTCACATAATCTGACTTGATTTTAGAGTATGTAGCTAGAAGTGAGCTTTATAAAGAGCTACAAAACTACTTCAGCGCATCAACTGTGAGTCCTAGTGATATTGACCTTACCGTTACCTCTGGATCTGAACTAGTATGATTTTGGATGGTCTGTGTACACATTTAACCAAAGAAGGATTATGTCTGGCACTCTTGTTTACCTCCCACCTAAGATGGGTAAGTAAAACCTCTCTACTATGTTTTAATATCAGACACTTCTGCTCCTAGCTGATTTACTTTTTTTTTTGGATTTACAGTGGAAAGTGTTGAACACGATGCAAATGTCGGATAAATGGCTTGTTGTATTTCTGAGATGTTGGGTTTGGACAGTTTCCGTGTTGAACCGTTTCCACCCACATCTCGAGAGGCTATTAGATATCCCACATCGAATGATGGGATGAATCCTTGGGTAATATATATGTGATGTGGCAACCCTTCTCCCTTTAACTAGCTTTTGTTGGGATTAATTAGACCACATTACTAATAGTTCCCACTCTCATACCTCGTAACCTTTCATCCACGTACAAATAGAAGAAGAAGAAACGAAAAATAAAGCAAAAGAAAATGCATAAGACGATATATAATTTCTTATATTATGTGAGATTTAAGCTTTTCATTCACATAAAAAAATGTACATATACGTTCTTTTAGTATAATAAATCTTCCATGCAACACTCAACACCTAATACGCCTTCCCATTTCCCAATCCAGTCGTGATATGTGTAAGCAATTTAAATCCATAATTTCAGTTGTTACGATAATCCGAGACTAATTTTGATCAATAGACCAAACCAGAAACCGGTTCTTGTAGACCAAACCGAAAGTGTTTACAAGCTCTACGAAGTTGCCTAAAATTAAGGAGATTTCTCGTCATTGCCTTATTCCTATCTTTTGCAAGTATCTCTCACTTATAAGAACATCGATCAATCGACCATACAGTTGCCTACTAATCAATCTCATGGAGTACATATTATGATGAGAGAATTGAGAGTTTGAGACATGTGTGATCAGAGAGAAAAATAAAGATGTTATTTTCATAAGATCTTAGCCGTCCAAAAAAGTATTGAAAGTGCTACACTCTCAAAGGTTGACTCTTATTGGATTGTGTCTGTTTCTGAACATGTAAATGAATGACATGTAAAGTGCTATAGCACATTCAAAGCCTTTTAGACTATTCCATCAAAGTTAATGTTTGCCTCAATTCTATAATATCTACAAAACAATAATGATAACTAACTGTGAAATGACCACTTCATGTATCATATACAAAGAGTTTCTTATAAGCACAATTGAAAATTCTGTCCAAATGTTAAACTACCAGTGTGATCTTAGAATCTCGTATATTCTAGTTCTTGGTTTAAATCTCGTAAGAAACATTCATCTTTTTGAAAACTTAAATGAAAAAGAAAAAATCATAATTTAACCAATAAATCTGTAAAAAAGTTTCCCCTTCTAATTTTGTGTATAATCTATTATTTTTCATCTCTTACTCTCACACACATCTTAATTAAAATAGCATAAATCATACTAAATATTATTATGTTTAGTATGAGGACCAGTTCAAACATTGATGAAAAAAATTAATGTCTTATTTCTAATTATATTTATATATTAAAAAGGGATACAACCAGATTATTGTTATTATAGATTGGGTTAAGGACATAGTTCATAATGTAAGAAGAGAAAGCAGAGGAATGAGTCAGCAAAGAAAAATAATACCAAGGGAAAAGAACTTAAAGTAAGAAGAGAAAGGAGAATCATCGTTGTGGAAGATGTGGTGAAGCTGGCCATAACACTAGGGGTTGCAAGAAAAGTGGACATGTGGTTTATAGATGTCCAAAAAAGATTCAAAGGACCACAACAGAGGATGTGGGTGTGGGCATCGGATCAAGTCAGCCAACTCAAAGCCAAGTCATTGACTAGGAGACTCGTTTTTTGTTGATATTATTTGGAGGTTTGTGGAGGTTTTGTATTGTGGATTTTTTGGGAGGTTGGTTTAGGTTTTAGGGAGGTTTTGGATTAGATTTTATTGGGGTTTTTAGGTTTTGTGGAGGTTTTTGGCTTCTCTTAATGCATTGATACAATCAGAATCAGATTTGTTTATGGTTTCATGGTTTGAGATTTTTAACTATTGGTTTATGATGCGGACATCGATTCTACTGTCCAACCCGCTGAACCAGATCCTGTACCACACCCTGTACCAGTCGTCTTAGAAGGTCCCATGACTCGTTCAAAGTCTAAACATCTTAGAATTAGAAAGAGATTCAACTTAGCTGTACAAGACATTGTGAGCTCACTAGAGCTGAATGACGTAAACTGGTCTGTACCACCTTTACTCCATCACAACGGATATGATCCCATTCCCGAGGAAGAGCTTGCTGAACATTCACCTGAATGAGTCTTGAACGTACCATTTCCCAGGTATGAATTATCCTTCGGCAGGTCCAGAGACTGGAGATCAAGAACAAGAGAACAAGGACATCGAAGAGCTTCAAGAGAATGATCAAGCTACCCAAGAAAAACTCCACGAAGCCCTGTACTTGAAGAAACCAACCAACAAGCGAGTACCTGACAAGACCCCTGAAGTAGATCAGCGGGTAGTACAAGATGTAGTTCAGAGAACATCGATTGGGCCTAGATCGCATCCAGGTAAGTTCTATTCAGTATATTCGATCTTTGTAGGTCCATTAAGCCTCAGCAACGGCTAGAAGACGTGCACAACAAGAGGTTTTAAGTTTTTTTTAGTATTTGATTTATTTTCTTTCCAAAACAATGGTTTTGTGTTTGTGATTTTATTTGTTTCCTTGTTGCACTTTTTACATTTATTTCGGCCTTAGGGCTAGCTTAAGGACTCTTATAAAGTTCCCCTACTGCAGTTATACGAATTTTCTACCCTTGATTATCAATAAAGAACCGAATTTTCTTCACTTTTCTCTTTAAGTGTTCTTAAGAAAATAAACTTGTTCTTTGTCTTGTGTGTGTGATTCACCAAGGCTGAGTTTGTGTACTGTATCAGAGACCAATTACATCTCTGTGGTGTACTTCAATCCGCCAGCACTTCCGCTCCAATCGATCCCACACGAGAGAAGTGACCGCCATCGTGTTAGATCTACATCATTGACCATCTTTCCTTCACAAGAGAGAAGCGACCGCCAACTTGTGAAGCCATCATCTCTATCCTAGTACAAGCTCACCACCGAGTCTTGTATCAGTTTCAGTTTTATATATTGTGGTTTTTGGTTTATTGGTTCATTGTTACAAACCACAATACATTCCTTCAACCTTATGTACAACACAACAAGTTACGAGCCACTACACACACAACAAAAAACGATCAACACTACAACATTAAAACATAAACAAGAACCATCGCCACTACACACACGATCATGTTCTTCAAACAACGCATTTACGTCTTGCATGCTTGAATCTCTTTCTCAAAACTCGTTAGCTCTCTCTCTCTAAACGGCAATCCACAGTTTTACATGTTCGAGTCTCCATTGCAAGGCTTTCTCTCTCTGATTTGTAAGCTTGTTAACCTTTTTGTAAATTCAGTGAAGCTCCTTCAAGATCATCAGTTCTTGGAATCATATCTTCGATCTCTTCATCCATTGACTCCTATGTCCACTTGAACATGTGACTACGATTATTCTGCAACATATATCATCAATAAGTTACAATTTCAGAATTTCTATCTTACCTACAAAACAATAGAATCATACCTCTTTTCCATATGGTCATTAAAAAAAGTCTCCCTAGATTTTTAACAGTCTTTGATCTCTTCAAATATACATTCTCTCCATAGTTACATTTCTTTGGAATTCCTCTTCCTCTCTAACCCATTTTGGCCACAATCAAACTACAGTTATAACATAACATAATCATCTACAATCAAGAATAACTACGAAAGAAAAATATAGAGACATACCTTACACTCGCATCTATCTTCTCTAAAAGAACAATTTCTCTTCTTGTCGTCTCACTATCTCTCTGTCTCAATCGCGACTTCTTTCTCTGGGAAAGAAGAAGAAGAACACTAAATCGATTGAATCCCCAATTCATAAAATGACGTCGTTATGTTTCATTGTTTCGTCGTGTGGTTTATCGCCAAAACACAATCATTTTACTGTTTATGTGTCGTCCGACTCAGCACCCATTGACGGGCACAGTAACACTGTTTGATTTGTGGTTTTTAACCGGATTTGTGAATTTGGTGTATGAAATTCAAATTTGATCTTAGTTCATGGGGGAATAGGCACAAATCATTTTTTGTGCATGTTAACGATAAATCAACTTAGTTCATGTGTGAATAGGTCGTTTTCCCGAATAAATGGTCATCAAGTACATTAACTTAATTATAAAACTTATGAATTCCCTATTTACAAATAGTAAAACTTTGTATAGCTAATTGTTGCTCTTTTCATATCGCTTAACTAGCTTCTAAAAATCTTATATTTACAATCATATGCTATACTGCCTAATAAACGGTCAAATCTATGTTTTTCATTATAATTTGAAATGCTTTTTCTTAATGATTTCAAATATATTAAGCCAACTTCAATGAATCATAATATTAATTAACCAACAATTCAATTCCTAAGATATACACCAGCAACCTAGCATGCTTTTACACCAGGTTCCAACAACAATTAAACATAATCATCCTCCTTCTCATTGCCATCATTCAACGTCACACTTTACATGCACCACAAACAGAATGAGATGCGTGAGTATTATCACAAATACTCAGCAAAGCGATCCTCCTATCTACTAGGCTATACACACAAGCATATTAAACCAAACCAACATGCATCAAATTAACTAAATAAAAGAAACCATCCATAAAAAGACACGAACTACTCGCTGTCCATAAATTTCTTGTAACGCCCTGACTGACATCTCTCCAGTGGGCTCCATGTTCACCACCAGCCCATGAGCCCACCTCTCTTAATGAGTCTCACGTCCTCTCACTAGGCCCATGAGCCCATCAATATCTGACGGTCGGTTTGCTACGTCCGGGAGGCTTAATGACTTGTTTACCGACCCTACAAATCACCACATGATCTTTCCCTGTGTTTTGGCCTCACTCACACAGTTCCGACAACCACTTCCCATAAGGTCACGCATCCTTTGACTACTCCAGCATAAGCACGCTTAACTGTGGAGTTCTCTCAGAACCCTTGACCGAAAAGATAAGTACACTTTGGTAACATAGGTGGCCAAATCAGCTCATTTAAACCTCTCCGCAAACTGGGGTCTCACATTGCTATCCAGAAAAACTGTCCAGAAATTGGTGTCAATTGATGTCGACCGACACAGACACCAGATTGGTGTCGACTGACACTAACTCCGCAAAAGCTCTTAAATCTCCTCTCAACTCTCTAGAGAGCGAATTCACCACCTCCAAAGCAAGAACCCTAACACTCAATCATGCAAACAAAGAAACCAAAACACACAAACAAGCCACACGCAAAAAATTCCAGCCATCCAAATCAATCATATAACACATTAGAAGGGTTTAACATGCTCAGATCAATTATGGTCACACACTCACCTTTTGATTGGAATGAACAAGGACAAAAACAAGGAGAACAGAGGAAGGACATGACTCTTGTAACACCCACATCCATGAAACTCCCCTTCTCGTTGCTATATCGCTCGAAGAATAAGCCACATGAATCCCAGAAACCTCTTGAAACCACCTCAGGGAACAACTCTCCCTCTCTTCCTTTAATCTCAACATTTAGGTAGCGACAAAACTCTGAAAATGAAGAGAAAACATCTCAATTTTTAAGCCAACCTAGGTTTTCCCAAAACAAAAAATTAAGTTAAATCGACGTCTGAAAATTAAACAGTCTAGCCCAAAATTTGTTGGTGTTATCCACACCAACCCTTGGTGTCGATTGACACTACAAAATTCTGAACACGAGTGTTACAATTCTCCCCCATTAAAATGAATTCTTCTTCGAATCCCTCAGCATCGTGTATCCGCAACACAAACTTCACCAGCGTCGCAACAATTCGCCTTACTACCTGACCATCCGGTTAACACAACCAATCTTGAGATTTAACACCATTAACCTCGTACAACCATCACCATGGTATGTACTATTTATAATCCTCCGGCCAACATAACCATGGCCCACTAGCTAACACATTCCTGGCCCACCAGCCAACACTACTCTCGCCCACCGATCAACACAAACGTAGCCCACCATCTAATACAACCCTGACCCAACCTGTCAGCAGAACCCAAACCCGAGATTGAACCACCATCAACATTCGAGATCTCCATCTAGTCTCTATGCTTATACCAACGCTATAAACATTATATGCTCTCAAATCATCCCCTCTCAGGTCACAACCATCGAGCCATACCGATACTAGGGAAACCAGCATCCCCTCAAGAGAACCATCATCCCCTCGAAGAGAACCACCATCTCCCCTGCCACTTTCAGGACCGCAGCCCTTTGAGCCATCGTAATCTAAGAGAACCACAATCCCCTTAGAACCACCATCTCCTCTTGAGTTGCTCAGGACCCACCATCCTTAGAGAAAACAAGCTATAACATCTCTAAGCATCTCCCGATCAATACCTTACATAGTCCAAGTACTATCTCGCAATGTCATACCTCCCAGCAATAGAAACACAAACGAAGACCTCCCTCGAATATCACCCCTACCATGACTCAACTCCCAAACCATTTCGCCATGCAGGGTGCTTCCACAATACTAACCAAAAATAGACCAATATACCCACACATAAACTTTCTATTTTAAAATTCGCATAACCACATAACTCCATGACACACAAGTTAAATTCCATAAGATATTATCATCTTATTAAAACCTCCAAGACAGGTACTCGGCCTTCCCGTCTCCTTAGAAGAGTAAACTCACGATATTCCTACAACCTGAGCGATTGGCTAAACCACCGCTACCATCATCTTTTGAAACTCGGGAAAATTAAGCTTTATATGCCCTACCTCCCCGCAATAGAAACACAAACGAAGACCTCCTTGCAGCCCATCCTTCTTCGGACAATTCTCCAACTTGTGATCCTTTCCTTTGCACCCGAAACACCCTCAACCCCCTTGACTCATCCCTAATATATCCTTGCACTTCCTCTTCTACCCTGACACTGGCTCTACCGGCGAACTAGAAACAATCACTTGACTCCTCAGCTCTTCCTCAATACCAGCCGCGATCTCAACCAACTCCAATCTCAAGGCATAGGTTTGCACCTTGCATCACACCCTCATGTCATGGTTGAGAGCCTACATGAATCGACGCACCTACATTTGCCCTGAATCTCGCGCTCGACCTGAGTACACCAAGAGCCTGCTAAACTCCGCATCGTACTCACGCACTATCTGCTCACTCTGGGTTAAGGTCATAAGTTGTGACTCCATGCTGTTTAATGCCTCATATGGGAAACTCTTGGCATTAAATTCTACCAAGAAGTCCGCCCACCACAGCAACATATGCTCCCTCTTGGCCAGGACACTCCTCCAACACAAATGTGCATCACCGACCAAGTAATGAGCAGCTAGGTCCACCCGGCACGCCTCTAGGCACCTCATAGACTAGAAATACCGCTTCAATATCACATGCCTCTCATCCGCTACAGCAGGGTTAGAACCTCAAGGAACATGCTCACCCAAACCTCTACAGCTGCTCCGTCATCGGCAAGTTGTACGTGTGCTCCACCACCGCACCTACTCCCTCCCCAACCGACTCAATACCTGGCGGTACACCCGCCCCTACTAGCTGCACTGTCGCAACCCCCAGCACAAAACCCGTAATCCCTGGCACAACACCCGCTGGCTTCACTTCCGCAGCCCCCGGCTGCACTCCCGCAACCCTTGGTGGTCCAAATGAAGCATGCACTGTTTATAAATTGGTGTCGACCAATTCAGACACCAAGTTGGTGTCGATCGAGACTAACTCTGCAGAAGCCCTCAAATCACCTCTCAACTCTCTTGACAGCGGATTTACACCTCCAAAGCTCCAACCAAGAACCCGAACACTCAATCATGCAAACACATCAGCAGAAACACTCAAACAAGCCACACACAGCAAAATACACATCAGAAGGGTTTAACATGCTGAGATCAACCATGATCACGCACTCACTTTTTGATTAGAATGAACAGGGACGAAAACGAGGAGAATAGAGGAATGACAAGATTCTCTTAACACCCACAACCACTTGCTAGATCCCTCAAGAACAAGCCACATAAACCCTAGAAACCTCTTGAAACCACCTCAGGGTACAACTCTCCCTCTCTGCGTTTTCTCTCAACTTTTAAGAAGCGATAAAACTCTAAAAATGAAGAGAAAACGGCTGCCTCGACTTGTTAATCGACCTAGGTTCCCCAAAACCAATATTTAAGTTATACCGACGATTAAAATTAAACAGGCTAACCCAAAATTTGTTGGTGTCATCGACACCCACCCTTGGTGTCGATCGACACTACAAAATTCCAAACATGGGTACATCTATACACAATTTTACTTCTTACACTCTTTACTATAAACTATAAAAGCTATTTATATGAAAAACCATAATATAAAGACGATGTCTATACCTGTATAGTATACAAATATTAACCACCGTACATATAATTGTTTGTATAGAGACATACAATTGGACATGATATTGTCTGTACAAATATAGCTGACATAGACATACAACTGTATAATAAAGAGTTTATTACAACAAATATTTTTAAAAAAGATAGGAACTTGTACAAGAAATTTGTGTAGTGCTTTCAATCTCAAAATATGATCATGTCCTTATAAAAAATAATACTCTGTATTTATACGCATACATGTGGTAAATACAAAATAATTTTAATGATTCTCTAATTGATGTATTCGTTTTGATTATGCCTTACATAACGACTGTCTCCGAATTATCTTTAAATGTCTTCTTTAATAATCATTCCAGGGTCAACTCCTCTCCTCCGAGCTCATCAATATCTTCTCTCTCCATCTTGTTTTGCTCCTTTCTGATTCGTTTATCTCGGAACACTGACCTCGTGTACTTTCTCACATCTCGTAGGATATGTATCCTCTTTCGTTGGTGTTGGGCCTTCAGGATAAGGTCTATGTACACAAATGAGGGGGTTTTATTGTACACAAATGAGGGGGTTTTATTGTTTTTAAGGATCGGCTTTCTTGGGGAGCGAGTGTAGATGGGAGTTTCACTGTCTCGTCGGCTTATGATGTTCTCACGAAGAACCGCAATCCTCGACAGAGCTTGGGGAAGTTTTTTAATGTGATTTGGCGAGCTTTGATCTCTGAGAGGACGAAACTTTTCTTGTGGCTGGCGGCTAATCAAGCTCTTATGACTAATGTCGAGCGTCATCGTCGACATTTGAGTGACACTAGTGTTTGTTCCGTGTGTAAGGCTGGGACGGAGACAATCCTTCACGTCCTTAGGGACTGTCCTGCGATGGCTGGGCTGTGGGAGCGGGTCATTCCTCGTCGGAAAGTGAGGACTTTTTTCTCTTTGTCTTTGCTTGAATGGTTGTATGATAATTTAGGAGACACAGGAGAAGCTGCAGGTAGTCAATGGGCGACGATGTATGCGATGGCAGTGTGGTGGGGCTGGAAATGGCGGTGCGGGAATATTTTTGGCTCTAATGGTCGGTGTAGAGATAGAGTCAAGTTCATTAAAGATGTAGCGAAGGAGGTGATGGACGCTCATGTTGAGGTTAGAAGGACAAATACTAATACAGCCCGTGTTGAGAGGTTAATTAGTTGGACGCATCCTAGTGATGGTTGGTTGAAATTAAATACTGACGGTGCTTCGCGGGGTCATCTTGGGTTCGCCACAGCGGGAGGTGCCGTACGGGATTGTGCGGGGAGTTGGTGCGGGGGGTTTGCAGTGAATATTGGGATTTGTTCCGCACCTATGGCAGAGTTATGGGGGGTGTATTATGGCTTGTATATGGCTTGGGAGCGGAAAGCTACAAGAGTGGAGCTCGAGGTAGATTCGAAGATGGTTGTCGGGTTTCTTAAGACAGGGATTAGCGAGTCTCATCCGCTGTCGTTCCTAATACGTTTGTGCTATGGCTTCTTATCAAAGGACTGGATTGTCCGTATTTCTCACGTGTATAGGGAAGCTAACCGTCTCGCGGATGGGTTAGCGAACTATGCTTTTTCTTTGCCTTTAGGTTTTCATTATTTTAATGTTATTCCGCCGGATGTGGCGTCGATTTTACACGAGGATGTGGTTGGTCCTCCTCGGCCAAGAAACGTTATTGTATAATTTTATTTTATTTTAATAAAACATAGGGAGGGCACTATCTCCCGTCTTTTTACCAAAAAAATAATAATTTATTGTTTATGTATAGAGACACAGTATAGTAAAATGTTTGTATAGATACAACTGTACATATAAACCAGTGTACATAAGATATGTATAAAGAGACACATAACTATAAAAATTAAAATTGTTTGAATGCTATTTTAAATCATTAAACATAGCCTATATATATAATGTATACAGTGAGAGGTTTGTTTGTTTAACACATTTAAAATAATTTGTGAAGAACAAAAATTTATTTTTTTTCCTCTTTTTTGTCCTAATTTAAACTTTATTACGTATAATATATCCCATGGTACGTGCTAGTTAGTACATGCATTTTTTTTAGAAAGGAAATTTATAAAAAATTTCTCTTTCAGTTTAAATTTCTAAACCATACTTAAATAACATAAACTTCTTATTATAGATTAATCCACTTTATGTGTTGGATTTGAATAAATAGGTGTCAAGTGTCTACCGTCAAAAACCGTAGAATCCGACTATGTGTGTGTGTTTTTTTAATGTTTAAAATCGATTATATTATTGGCAATCAATTAGAATTAATAAAACAAAAAGTTCATCAATAGTTTTATTTATGCAACATAATGGGATTTCTTACAACTACATGCAACATAGTTTTATTTATTACAACATTTCAATAGCACAAACCACTTAGTTACCCATATCTATTTTATTTTAATTAGCTTAATTATTATAACATTACTAAAACATATATAAAATAGCAATAGCAATAACTATTCGACCAAGACACTTGGATTCATAGAAGCATAAGCAAGGAGTTCTGTGTTCTGTTCAAAACACATCATGTTTTCTTCAGGTAATGTGACCAACGCTTCAATTCCTTGTCCGTCCTTGGAATCCATCAACATAGTTACATTGTCCAACATCGGAGCAACATTGCCGACGACCCAAACCGGCGATCCCCATCCAAAACTTGCCTCATAAAGAGGTAACTTGCACCAACTACTCACTGTGTAGGGTTGGTGAGTCTCATAGCTCAACATTGCAAATTTACCGAGCATCAGATTTGCTAGTTTAGCACCAATCTTCAAAGACGTTGACCCATCCTCATCTTTGATTACAACTCCTAAGTCCTCTTTCTTTTTTCGCAAGTCTTTAATGGCCTCTTCAATTTTAACATTCTCTCCTCGACTAACACTCAAGACTGCAGAAGAGAACATGACGTTTCCGATTAGGTTTTCTGGCAGAAAGGAAGGTATCTTGGGGCGCAAGTTAGCTGGTTGGATCAAAATCTTCGTGTCGGAAGTATTTGTGCTTGAGGATGCAACGAAGGCTTTCCAAAGAAGTGCAGTAACACTTTCCACTCGGGTAGGTTTGGCTACGACGTCTGCAGTAGCAGCTTTGACCCTAAGCTCTTCCAACTTGGACGAACCAAACACGAATCTCTTTGTTATTTTGCTTATCTTGTTGGCATTTTCGTCCAGCGGAAGCTGAAAGAACGGACTGGCTGGTGGGTAAAAATTTGCTGCTGCAAACGCGGGATCAACCAGAGATTCGCCCTCTCCTCGAGCCATAGCAGCCCAGGATCAAATGAAAGTTGAGATGGAGGCTGCGTCCGCGATTTTGTGGCTAATGCAAATTCCTATGGCCATTCCACCACAAGGAAAATAAGTGGCCTTTACGAGCAAGATAGGCCATGTATTTGCAGCCTCATTAGGGTTATCGATGACTTCAAGAGGAAGTAATTGTTGGATGGCTTTGAAATCCGGAGATCCTAGGAAATTAGAGAGAGGACAGTTATTGACACGAGCATCGACGAAAATAGCTCCTTCGTCGTTACAATCGATGGTGACGCCGTTGATTCTACCGGCAAGAGGGTAAAATTTGGTCAAGGTTTCAGAGAGAGAAGTTTTGAGTTTGTTGGAACAGTGTTCTGGAGAAATCAATTCATCATTGGTGTAGAAGAGAAAGGCCACTGTATAAACAGGAGGGATGATATGGTCATAAATAGAGAGTTGGAGAGTGTTTAGATTGTTTGGTGTGTTGGAAGATGGTTTTATGATTTCATTAGCGAATGTTTCAACCTTCATCGTCTCCATTGATTCTTCTTTCTTTAGTATTGATTTATAAGTATGGTTCTACATAATACATCAAGAAAGTTTCCTTTTATAGGGGTGTTTTACTAATAGGTGAAATTAATAATATGGTCAAATCATCATCACTGCCTTTTGAAAAAGAGTCTTTTAATTTACTTTATCTTTTTGGGGGAAAGAATATTTTCTTTAGAATAACTATAAATATAGTATGTAATAACTCTTTGGACAATTTTTTTGTTAAACTTTATTATATAGTTTGAGTAAAAATATTTTATAAATCCTCAAGTATTGAAATCTCTATATTTTTTTGTTAAACTTTATTTCTATCGAAAATAATGTGATGTTGTTTCATAAATGGGTATTTATTGTAATTAGATTGCATGCACTATATAAAATCTATATTTTTAATATGGTCAAAAAGTATATATGCGATTGGACAAATGGCAACATAGACTTTCTAATGTATTATTTTTTCCAAAATATAATTTTTGATATTTTAATTGATCTCCACTATCATTTGATTTATTGAGTTATTTTTAAAAAAAATTTATCAAAAAAAGTTCTATGGAATCCTTATTTTAAAACATAAAAAAAAAATAGATTTCGTTTCATAAACCGAAAATTTATTGCTATCAGATTACATTCTATAACAAAAGTATTTATAATATGGCCAACTATAATAAAATAAAATTAAACTGGACAAATGGCAACATATATAGAGAGGTATAAACTAAACGATGACAGATTGTGGATGGAAAAGATCAATAACACCTCAGCAAAAACTGATGGAAAGAAAGACTCTTGTGTTTTCCACTTCAGTTTATATACATTTGCCGTAATTATGAGTGTTAACTAACCCCAGTTGAAAGCTAGTGTAAATCTTAAGGAAATAAAGTAATAAAACTTTGAATATTATAGATTACATCGATTGTTCATGGAAATCATCGAATTATAATTTAGGTAAGGGATGATGGTGCTTTTAAGGTGAGAACGTAACAATTTTATCACTCTTATAATTCAAATTAACAGGAAATAAAACATTTTCACTTTATCACGCTCAAATTAACATGTCATCTGGTTAGGCACTTAGTCGGAATTACAGTCCCGTTTTACTTATAAATTTCTGCATGCAATGGTTTCATTAAACAAGTCGTAAACATGCATAAAATAGATTAGTTGAATAAAAAATCGAGGTTTTAGTACAACAACAAGTTCGCTAATCAGCTATTATCTCGATTTAAATATTTGACCAAATAAACTATCAAATTCACAAGAAACACGCTTAATTATGGCGTTCTATCAAGATTTTTGATCAAAAGAATAAATTATTTTAGGAACCATGCCGGTGGGGACACAACACGGAAAAAAAATCATGTGGTGCTTTATATGATCGGTAAACCATTCTATAAAGCCTTTTGCACGTAGCAAATCGACCGATGAATATAGATGGGCTCACGAGTCTGAAAAAGACATGGGACCCTCTAAGAGAGGTGGACCTGTTAACGGATGTTATTTGATACGAATATACTCGTGAGTTGGTTAGAGATCTTATTGATATAGTTATGTAGATACGATATTATCTAGTGAGTAACGAGATCTTGTAGAGACTGTATAAATTGTAACCTCTGCACATGATGAATGATAACACAAATTCGATAGTCTGTACCCTGTTTTACATGGTAGCAGAGCCAAAATCTTAAACACGAACAAAAACAAAAATGTCTGGGACAGATATTGTGAAATCGGAGTCGTCAAAGGCGATGTCGGCGGCGTACCAGCTGGCGGCAAACGAGAATCCAGGAGCCATCATAGCTCAGGTTCAGTTCAACGGTGACAACTTCGATGAATGGGCTCAAGCGGTGAGAACGGCGCTGCGAGTCAAGAAAAAGTTTGGGTTCGTTGACGGAAGTGTGACGGAACCAATGAAAGAAGAACCAGAGTATGAAGATTGGGTTTCTGCAAAATCGATGGTGTCGTTGTGGATTCTCAACACGGTGGATCCTAAAGTGCGCAAGACACTAGGGAACAAGGAAGATCCAGCAGAATTGTGGAAGGAAATCAAGGATCGTTTCTTTGAAGGAAATGGTCCTAGGATTCAGGAGATCAAGGCATAACTTGCCTTGTGTCGCCAAGGAAATATGAGGGTGCTTGATTACTATGGAAAGTTACAGGTTCTGTGGGAGGATCTGAGCAACTATGAAACTCCCGTGGTGTGCACTTGTGGAGGCTGTACCTGTGAAGTCAATGCAAAGTTTGAAAAAAAGAAAGAAGAGGATCGTATTCATCATTTTCTTCTTGGTCTTGATGAGGCAGTGTTTGGAGCGATGCGTACTTCGGTTATAGGTACAGATCTGTTGCCTAACATGAACCAAGTGTACTCAAAAGTGAAGTCAGTTGAGCGAGTCAATACTGTCATGCGTGGGAGAGAACAACAACTGTTTCACGTCGCCTTTGCTGCTCAAAACGGTAACGCAACAGTGGGGTATGAAGACAAATCAAAGCTGGTTTGCACGGCTTGTAAGAAGACGGGACACACGGCAGAAACATGCTTCCAAGTCATTGGTTATCCACAATGGTGGGTGAACGATCACGTCAAAGTGGACGTGGTGGAGGTCGAGGAGCTGGAAGTGGGCGTGGAACAATTCGCGCAAATGCTGCAATTGTTCAACCAGACGGTGAATCAAGTGCAGAAGCCGAGAGGAATGGGTTCACTGGCTTGACCAATGAGCAGTGGGGAACATTGATCAAGCTTCTCGGTGAGAAACAGGGGACAGAACCACGCCTGAATGGTAAGTCTTTCTGTCTTGACTGGGTACTTGATACAGGAGCCTCGAATCACATGACGGGGTTTAGTGAGCTCCTAGTTGATCAGAAGTATATGTTGCCATGTTCCATTGGTTTGCCAAATGGAAGTCAGAGCTTGTCGAAAGCTAAAGGAACAGTGGTCTTTGATGTTGACTTTCAGTTGCAAAATGTCTTGTTTGTAACAGACTTAAGATGCAACTTAATCTCAGTTTCTCAACTTACTGCGGATTTGGATGTAGTGATGCAAATTGCTAACAAAGGTTGTGTACTTCAGGACCGTACAACGAGGATCCTGACTGGCGCGGGAGAGCTTAGAGACGGGTTGTACTTCTTTCGTCGCTTACCAACGTTTACAGCTATTCATTTGAATAAAGACGGCGCTGATGATATGTGGCATCAAAGGCTTGGACATCCGTCAAATGGAGTTTTAGATTTGCTTCCAGTTGTTACTAGTAGGAGTAGGGATGTTTCAGTTTGTGAAATTTGTGTAAAAGCAAAACACACTACAAGAAATTTAAGTATCGGTACCAGATCATTGTAGCACGAATTCGCTAACTGCTACTAAAAGTCCCAAAAACGAATGCCAACTCTATTATAGCATTAAATTCGTGTTAATAAAAGTTATGGTTAAGCGGGAACCTAAAAATTATTACTATAGCTAGAAATTCATTTTGGAGGCAAAACACTTAGCCAAAATTTTGGTTTTTTACAACAAGAGTTAAAAGAAAAAAAATTTCTTTTGCGTCCAAGGCTAAAAAAAATTTGTTCTTCTCTATTATTCTTCTCATCTCTCGCTCTCCCATAAGGGCTATTCTTCTTCTTATAGAAATAGATTGAGATTTTGATTTAAAGCAAAAATCGAATGTGTTTGGAGCTACATCTCGCCGCGGATCTGGATAGGGTGTTGTTATTTCTCGTTTATGGATGGCGGATTTGGAGGTAGATCCAGCAGCGGTGGACCTTGCTAGGAACCAATAGGAATTGAATCGCTTCATCTCGGCGAAGAAGCGACGACGACGACGACGTTACCTCTTGATAATGTGACGACGGGCAACTCGTGACGACGGGCAACTTCTGACGACGAGGACGACGTTACCTCTTGATAACGCCGGTGGTTTTTTCACGGCTTTGTTTAAAGGGGATCTATTTCACGGGCAACTCGTGACGACGAAGAGTTTCACGGATCTTCAAGTGGTGGTTCTTTTGAGCAGAGAGTTGAGAAGAAGAAATGCCTCTCTCGGTTTGCAAATCCACCGGCGATATGCGTAAGGACTAAGGACTCTAGTTTCTTCTGCTGGGTTTTGATTTCTCTAAAATTAGGGTTCATGTGTCTTTAGATTGAGAACATAAAAGTTTAGTCATTCAATTCCAAACTTTAGCGCTGTAGAACATAATAACACCATATAATTTATGAGCTCAGCCACTAAAACTTGGAATTTTTGTCCAATTCTGCAAAAATGTAAATTGTCTGTGGTTTGCCGTTTTGTGTATCCATGAGCTTTATTTGGTGTTTACCCATCTACTATGGTTGCTTGTTGTTCCAAACGTAGTTTGATTTTTTTCCTATATGTAGTTTCATTTGTGATGTTAGACATTGTTTACTGGGAGATCTATGGCGTGGCTGATGTGTTTATACTCCATTTTGCAGCTCACCAACGTTAATTTTGAATTCAGTTTTTACATAAATTTGAATTACCTGTATGGATTTGTAGCATTTTGTGTATGTGTTTATAAAGTGATCCTTTTTTATGTTTGTCTAATATAGTTTGTCACTTCTGTTATGGAACGTGAAATATGTCCTCATATATGTTGTTGTGTTTACGTATTAAGTTTCAGGAACTGATTCCATTTATAAATTGGGTGAGAAGCACTTTCAGCATCCCGGTTCTCGGTCTTCTACTCTTTGCTTGGGTGGCCTTGTTTCCAATCATTCTTCTTCCATATTGTCCTTTTATGTGGCTGGCTGGCCTTACATTTTGTTATGGAGAGGGGTTTGTATTATTTTTATCAGCAGCATCAATAGGTGTTACTCTTCCTTGCTCACTCTCTGGCTTGAAAACTTATTAAACTATAGATGATCAACTTGGCCCTTTTCTTCCTGGTCTTTTGTGCAGGAATTGCTGAAGCTTTCCCAAAAAGGGCAGCCATACTTAGAGCTGCAGGTGAAGGAACATGGTTTCATCAGTTTCAAGTAGTCACACTAATCCGTGTCTCTCCATTCCCTGTCTCATGTCTCTGTGTTTGTATGCTTCGTTTTGAATTCTCATCTGCTTCTTTCTCATTAAACTCAGGTTTATGTGTTTGTTTCTTGTGTATTGTGTCTTGGTTTATGCAGAAGGTGGGGTTAATTCTTGCTACTTGGTTCTGGAGCTTGGGAAAACGTTTTTCTGATGGTGAGATCTATGTTCAGCTGCAAGAGGGTGTAATGTGATGTGATTTGAGTTTGTCACAAAGCAATAGGAACCATGATTAAGTATGCTTGTGCTCACTTTGTATGCTTGTGCTCACTTTGTATGCTTGTTACACATTGTATGTTTTGGATCTTTAAGGGAAAAGTATTGGTTATTGGTATTTACGATTTTGTTTGCTTTATATCTTTAAAAATCTTGATTACGACTATAATAGGTGCACAATTTGACAGTAATTAATGTAATGAAACAATATTCAAATGCATTTTATTAGTGTTATTATAAAATATTTCAGAGCACAAGAAAAACGTACATTATAGCGCGAAACAAATGCTAGCTTATTTTATACTATAGCAAATATTTATCGCTATTATAGGTACATCTACAGTAGCATTTATAAAAAGTGCTATTATATGTAGTGAAGCTATTATAGCACGGCCAATACTAGCGTTTATGAAAACGCTACCAAATCGATAAAGTAGCATTTTCAGTGTGCTACTAATGACCAATATTCTTGTAGTGACATAGCCGTGAGGCTTTTCACTTAAGCAATAATAAAAGCGACGAAGTTTTTGATATGATTCATTGTGATTTATGGGGGCCGTACCGCAGTCCTAGCTTGTGCAACTCGTTTTATTTCCTTACAATCGTTGATGACTTCTCTAGAGGAGTGTGGGTGTATCTTCTTCGAGAGAAAACACAAGTGAAGCAAATACTGAAAAATTTCTTGTCATTGGTGTTTAATCAATTCGTGAAGACTGTCAAGGTAGTCCGAAGTGACAATGGCACAGAATTCACTTGTTTCACAAGAGAATTTCAAGAAAAGGGAATAATTCACCAAACATCACCGCAGCAGAACGGGAGAGTCGAGCGGAAGCATCGACACATCTTGAACGTGGCGAGAGCACTCTTGTTTCAGTCTTCTCTACCAATTAAATTTTGGGGAGAAAGTGTTCTAACAGCGGCTTACCTAATTAATCAAACTCCATCCCGACTCTTGAAAGGAAAAACTCCTATGAACTAATTTACGGAACTGCTCCGTCTTATGACAATTTGAGAGTCTTTGGTTGTTTGGCGTTTGCTCATAAACAAAGACGAGGAGGAGATAAATTTGAATCCAGGAGTAGACGATGCTTGTTTGTTGGGTACCCGTTTGGAAAAAAGGTTGGAATATGTATGATTTAGAAACAGAGGAGGTGTTCGTGTCACGAGATGTAGTTTTTGTGGAAAATACTTTTCCTATGAGATCTCGTGAATTCAGAAGTGTGCACACGGGGTTGTTAAACGACACTTCTGATTTTGGTGACAAATCTGAGTCAACAACAGACGAACCTACTCGTGCGTTGGCAACAATAGATGAAGAAATATCGGTTTTTGAAACAGCAGATGAACCTAGTGAAGAAATGATGGTGGTGAACCATGAAGCTGAAATAAATGAGATGATTAGTGATGTTGAGACCTTGTCAGAAGAAGAAAATGCTGCACACGATGATGTAGTTCATGAACCAGTTTTAGCTGAAGAATTTGGACCTGGAAAAAGACCAAAATTACTTCCAGCTCGGTTACGTGATTATGTGCTACAGGTTGTGTGTGATCCGGAAAATGATGGGGTAGAGTCGTGTGACGAGATTCACTTCCCACTCTCGAAATATATCGACTGCAGCCAATTTTCACCTAAGTATCGATCTTTTCTCGCAGCAATCATTGTCGGAACAGAACCTACTACGTTTCGAGACGCTGTAGCATACCAAGAATGGCGAGAAGCTATGCAAAAGGAGATTGATGCCCTTGAAAAGAATCAAACGTGGACTGTCACAACCTTACCACCAGGGAAGAAAGCTATCGGGTGCAAGTGGATTTACAAACTCAAGTATCGAGCTGATGGAACATTGGAAAGATACAAGGCACGATTAGTCGTATTGGGGAATAATCAAAAAGAAGGTGTAGATTATGACGAGACTTTTGCACCAGTTGTAAAGATGACTACAGTTAGAACGTTTCTTGAGGTTGCTGCTGCGAAACAATGGGAATTGCATCAAATGGATGTAAACAATGCGTTTTTGCATGGAGAGTTGGAAGAAGAAGTGTATATGCAACTTCCACCCGGATTTCGTAATGGTGCAGACAAGATTTCAGTTTGTCTACTAAAGAAGTCGTTGTATGGATTAAAGCAAGCTCCACGGTGTTGGTTTGCTAAATTGAAAGGTGCTCTCACACAATATGGATTTAAGGATTCACATGCTGATTACTACTCAATGTTTTATTTGCGGCAAGGAGCATCTGAGATATATGTTCTAGTGTATGTAGATGATCTGATCAGTGGTGGGAACGACACTACTGGAATTGCAAAATTTAAGAAGTATTTAGGAGAATGCTTTCATATGAAAGACCTCGGATCATTGAAGTGCTTCTTGGGGATCGAGGTAGCAAGGAACAATAATGGCATTTTTCTTTGTCAACGAAAATACACATTGGATATCATCAACGAAGTGGGCTACCTTGGAGCACAGCCTGCTGCTTTTCCTATTGAGCAACAGCATAAACTTGCTCTCTCTGATGGTCCTTTGTTGGATGAACCAGAAAAGTACCGACGTCTTGTGGGGCGACTTGTATATCTTCTTGCTACTCGACCGGATTTGACATATGCTATTCATGTTTTGTCGCAGTTTATGCAGAATCCTCGATCAGATCATTGGAATTGTGCATTACGTGTGGTGCGTTATTTGAAAGGAACACCAGGACAAGGCATATTACTGAGAGCTGATAGTGATTTGAATTTACATGGCTGGTGTGATTCTGACTGGGGTGGGTGCCCATTGTCGAGACGATCTGTGAGTGGTTGGTTTGTCACGCTTGGTGCATCTCCGATATCGTGGAAGACTAAGAAACAGAAAGTGGTTGCACGCTCTTCTGCAGAAGCAGAGTATCGGTGTATGGCGTTAACTGTTAAAGAGTTGGAATGGTTGCGTCATTTGGTAGCAGATTTTGTAGTATCTCAAACCGAACCAACAGACTTACATTGTGATAACCAGGCAGCCTTGCACATCGAGCCAATCCAGTGTTTCATGAGAGAACTAAAGGAGTAGAGATAGATTGTCACAATGTTCGTGATGCAATACAAAGTGGAGACATTCGGACAAGGAAAGTTCATACCAAAGACCAGCTTGCTGACATCTTTACTAAAGCACTCGGTCGTCGAGAGTTTGAAAACATCGTTGTCAAGTTGGGCATTTGGAATCCGCATGCTCAACTTGAGGGGGGGGGGTGTTAACGGATGTTATTTGATACGAATATACTCGTGAGTTGGTTAGAGATCTTATTGATATAGTTATGTAGATACGATATTATCTAGTGAGTAACGAGATCTTATAGAGACTGTATAAATTGTAACCTCTGCACATGATGAATGATAACACAAATTCGATAGTCAGTACCCTGTTTTTTATAGGACCCATGGATTGCAAGTGGAAATAATTACCCTTTAAGAGATTTGACATTGGAGTGTTATAAGTGGTATGAGAGCCGAACCCAGACGATTGTGGAGTCAAGAGAGCATGATTGTTTTGGTGCGCAACAAGGATGTTGTGGTCTATTAATAGGGGTGAATTGTGATATCCCGGTTTCATCATATATAGTGGTCCATGTGAATACGTTAGTTAAATATAATTGTTTTGGCCACATATGTCATCAAAGTTTATTTAAGTAAATACCCCAATAATATTTAATTACAGCCAACCGATACACCTACAACAAACCAAGATGCACATCAAAAATATACCAAGCCAAATCCAATTTATTATAAATTGATGTAGACTAGCTACGATAACACCACGATCTTGTTGAGTATATGAATTCCCAAGAGTTGAAGTCTTCTTATTGCGTTGAGAACACGTTTGCTCTAGCCGTAATAAGGAATTAAGAGAAGAAGAGTTCTTCAATAAAATTTAATAATAAAAGTTGTGTCTTACAATCAAGGAATCGAGTTCCTTATATAGAGAACACCAACACCTATGAATTGTTAAGTTTCTATTATCTAGATACTAAATAAAAGGAAAACCAAACTCTTTTGCCAAAAGAAAGAAAAGGAAGAAAAACAGAGCAAGAGAACAAGAAGGAAAAAACAGAGACACCGACTTATATCATCACCCTGCATCAGGTCACCCGGGGTAGAGAAAGATTCGCCCTCGAATCTTCAAGTTCTTCTGCTGGAAAATCTGGAACAAGATGCTTCACATTGAATACGTCAGAACATCGAACCTCTGGAGGAAGACGAACACGATATGCATTTGCGTTTATTTTTTGTAACACTTCCAATGGTCCAATCTTTCTTGCTTTCAGCTTGTTGTATTCACGACGTGCAAAGCGATCACGAGTTAATATTGCCGACACAAAGTCTCCCACACAGAATTGAACATCACGACGATGCCTATCAGCTTCAGCTATGTATTTTGCCGACGAAACCTTCAAATTATCATGAACCTGTGTATGAATAAAAGAGAGATTGACTACAAAGTCGACAACTTGACCGTGATCACGAGTAATATCTGGAGTGACACCAAGATCGACTGGACCTCGAGGCACAAGTCCATACACCACACGAAATGGGCTAAATTGAGTACTTCTGTTAACCGCATGGTTATGGGCGAATTCTGCCTTGCATAATATTGTATCCCAAGATTTTACGTTGTCCCCTACAAGACAACGAAGCATATCACCCAAAGAACGGTTTGTAACTTCCGTTTGACTGTCGGACTGAGGATGGTAGGCAGAGCTCTATCCGATACGATGGAGGAAGGCAGACCATGAAGCCTATAGATCTTGCGGAAAAACAAAAGAGCTACTTGAACTGCATCCGTTGTCTTTTTGCAAGGAATGAAATGTGCCATTTTAGAGAATCGGTCAACAACCACAAAAATAGAATCATGCCCACGTTGTGTGCGAGGTAAGCCTAATACAAAATCCATGCTAATATCCGTCCATGGTTGAGTCGGTACCGGGAGAGGCATATAAAGACCATTGTTAGAGGCATGACCCTTAGATCGTTGGCATACCACACAACAATCAACAAATCGAGCAACATCGCGACGCATGGAAGGCCAGAAATAAGATTATACTACGAGTTGAAGAGTACGATCACGCCCCACATGTCCTCTTCATGTAATTTCTTGAATAATTTTTAGCCTTAAGCTGCACTCGGGAACACACAAGCGACGATCTCGAAACAAAAACCCATCATGTAATGTAAACTCAGAGACAATACCAGCTTGCAAATCTGCCCAACCAAAGAAGACATCATGTGGATATAAATCCGCAAAAACAGAAAAACCATGCACCGAGACTTGTAAAGTCGCCAAAAGAGTATTATGTCGACTCAATGCATCATCCACCTTATTTGTTCTCCCCGATTGATGCTTGATAACAAATGTGAACTGTTGTAAGAAAGCTATCCAAGAAGCATGATGTGCTGAAATTTTATCTTGACTGCCCAAATGTTTTAGCGCATCATGATCCGTATAGAGAATAAACTCTTGGTGAAAAAGATAATGCCGACAATGTTTAATAGCGTGGACAATGGCGTAAAATTCTACGTCATAAGTGATATTATGAGCACGAGATCCTGCTATCTTCTCACTAAAAAATGCGACCGGTCTCCCTTGTTGACTTAAAACAGCTTTAATACCCATCTTACAAGCATCACAATGTAACTCAAAAACAATAGAAAAATCGGGAAGAGCCAAAACCTGTACCGATGTTAGCTTCTTTTTTATAGTCTCAAAAGCCTCATTTGCTTGAGAAGTCCATACAAAAGAATACCCTTTCATGCAGTCCGTGAGAGGGGCGGTGATATTACTAAAATGATGAACAAAACGACGATAGAAGGATGCAAGGCCATGAAAGCTACGAACATCGGTTATTGATTTTGGAGTTAGCCACGTTTTGATTGCCTCAACCTTACTAGGATCCACTGCCAAACCTTCAGCAGAGACAATGTAACCTAGAAGCACGACCAATTTGATCCAAAAGATCATCCAAACGAGGAATAGGAAAATGATATCGTACCGTGATTTTGTTGATCGCTCGACTATCAACACATATCCTCCAAGAACCATCTTTTGGAATAAGCAAAGCAGGGACAGCAGTGGGACTAAGGCTTTCTCGTACATGTCCATTGACTAACAGCTCCTCCACTTGGTGCCGTAACTCCTCGTGTTCTTGTGGGCTCATTCGGTAATGGAGCCGGTTAGGTCAAACCGCATTAGGGACGAGGTCAATGTGGTGTTGAATATCACGTAGCGGCGGCAATTCCGTTGGTAATTCATTTGGGAAGACATCCTTAAAAGTCGTTAACAATCCTTCAAAAGCCTGAGGAACTGGCGGAGTAGTTATACTTGATGACAAAGATGCAACTACTGCCAAAATCACATCAGATTCTCGCACTTGAGCCTCAAAAGCGGATTTAGGGAGAATCAATAATGCACGTGAAGGCACTGGATTTGTATGCGACACAGACGTTTGTGGTGAAGAACTAGGAACTGATGTTACTTCTTTAGAAGGTAACAAAGTGATTGTTCGATCTTCAAACACAAGACTATAAGTGTTAGCTTTACCATGATGGCGAACGTTACGGTCATATTGTCAGGAGCGGCCCAACAATAGATGACAAGCATCCATAGGTAGCACATCACAGCTCACAGAATCTTTATATGCACCAATAGAAAAAGAAACTAGTGCTTGTTTTGCAACAGAAAGTTATGTTCTATTATTAAGCCAAGCAAGTTGATATGGTGATGGATGTGAGGCTGGTTGTATTCTTAGTTTGCGCACAGCTTCCTCAGAAATAACATTAGTGCAACTTCCAGAATCAATGATGAGCTTACAAATTTTCCCCTTAATTGTGGAGATTGAACGAAAGAGAGAGGTACGCAGCCATGATTCCTTTGTTGAACGTGGGAGTAAACAATTACGGCGAAGAACCAATATTTGTGATCCATGACCTGTATCTCCACCTATACAATCAGTATCATGCTCTTGGTTAGAATCAGACAAATATTCATCAAAGCGAGGCTCGTCAGTAAATTCTGTTTCTTGAGCAAGTAAACCCCGTCGCGTTTGATTGGGGCAAGCGGTCTGTCGATGTCCATTTTCTCCACAACTAAAACATCTTAATGCACTTGTACGTGGCTGTCGAGATGCAGCTATTGAATCCACATTAGCCCCTGTTTTTGACACAATTTTACGTGTGGAAGTCGATTCTGTATTTGACGTGTTAGCAATCTCACTTTGAGGCTGAGATTGGAAGCGACTTCGTGAACCAGTACTTCCCCAATTTTGTCGATATTGAACTCCCATGGGCAAAGCACATTGATGTGCTTCTGATACTGAGGTGGGATTGAATTGTTGGAGCGGCAACTGAAGCTGTGTACGAAGGCCACCAATAAATCGAGAAACGAGTTGGTCTTCTGCTTCAAGTAATGTTGTGCGAGCAACCATCTCAAAAAAATCAGTAGCATAATCTTCCACAGTTCGTGATCCTTGACGTAGGTTCTGCAATTTGTTATACAAGGTTCTCTCATAATTGTAAGGTAGAAAACCCTTACGCATATGTTTCTTCAATTTCTCCAATGTATCGATCTTAGATTTGTTAGAACGACGTCGAGATTCTTTTAGCTGAGTCCACCATGCCATGGCTCGGCTCTTGAATCGAGTAGCTACCAAGGAAACACGGATGTCATCAGGGACTTGTTTAAAATCTAAAACCTCTTCGACCACGTTAAGCCAATCTAGAAACTCCTCTGCTTTGAGACTTCCTGAAAACTCTGGAATATCGAGCTTGAACCCAGATTCCCAGCGAGTAGCCATATTGTTGCGTTGGTTGTTGTGGCAAAGTTGAATTCGCTGGTCTCGGTCTTGTTGAAGGGGATTTGCGAACAAGTTTTCATGAATCTCTTCATCCGTTTCAGCATCATGGTCGTCACGTTGCTGATGTTGTTGCTGCAGAACTGTTTGTAACGCGGTTTGAACAGCTTCCTGCAACGCCGCTTTTAATTCCATAGTGAAAGTCGTCAGAGTTTGACGAAATTCTTCTTGTTGATCCGGTTGGTTTGTGTTTCTTTTAGCTGTCATGGCTCGGCTCTTGAATCCGGGTTCATGGTCGTCAAAGCAGGAAGCTGAGTCCACCATGCCATGGCTCGGCTCTTGAATCGAGTAGCTACCAAGGAAACACGGATGTCATTAGGGACTTGTTTAAAATCTAAAACCTCTTCGACCATGTTAAGCCAATCTAGAAACCCCTCTGCTTTGAGACTTCCTGAAAACTCTGGAATATCGAGCTTGAACCCGGATTCCCAGCGAGTAGCCATATTGTTGCCTTGGTTGTTGTGGCAAAGTTGAATTCGCTGGTCTCGGTCTTGTTGAAGGGGATTTGCGAACAAGTTTTCATGAATCTCTTCATCCGTTTCAGCATCATGGTCGTCACGTTGGTGATGTTGTTGCTGCAGAACTGTTTGTAACGCGGTTTGAACAGCTTCCTGCAACGCCGCTTTTAATTCCATAGTGAAAGTCGTCAGAGTTTGACGAAATTCTTCTTGTTGATCCGGTTGGTTTGTGCATGGAGCCATAGAGATGTGTGTAGGGAACATGGGATCAAGCTTTAATTGAGAAATTAAAGCTCCTGGATTCTGATACCAACTGATTTAGACTAGCTACGATAACACCACGATCTTGTTTAGTCTATGAATTCCCAAGAGTCAAAGTCTTCTTATTGCGTTGAGAACACATTTGCTCTAGCCGTAATAAGGAATTAAGAGAAGAAGAGTTCTTCAATAAAATTTAATAATAAAAGTTGTGTCTTACAATCAAGGAATCAAGTTCCTTATATAGAGAACACCAACACCTATGAGTTGTTAAGTTTCTATTACCTAGATATTAAATAAAAGGAAAACCAAACTCTTTTGCCAAAAGAAAGAAAAGGAAGAAAAACAGAGCAAGAGAACAAGAAGGAAAAAACAGAGACACCGACTTATATCATCACCCTGCATCATAAATACATTATCAATTATAAGTAATCAAAACCAGCAAAGCAACATCTCTAAACCAGGTTCCAACAACATAACATAACCACTCTACACAACCAAAATTCTATATCATCTTTGTTTTACCCTGGTTTGCGGAGACGTTTAAAAGATTTCATTTGGCAACGTATTCACTAAAGGGAACTTATCTTTGTGGTTAAGAGTTCTAAGATAACTCCATAGTTAAGTGTGCTTATGCTTAAGTAGTCCAAAAATGGGTGACTCTCAGGGAAGTGATTATCAGAGCTCTGTGAGTGAGGCCAAAGTACAAGAAAATATTATTTGATGATTTGTAGAGTCAGTAAACAAGTCTTTAAAGCCTTCCGGACATAGTATACCGATCCTTGAATAAAAGTGGGCCCAAAGATTGGGATTGGACAAGGGGCACGTTAAGAGTAGTGGGCCCATAGACTGTGAAAGAACATATCATCCGATAAGAAAGGTGGCGGTCGAGGTTGTAATAAGTGGTATCAGAGCCGAATCTAGACGAGTGTGGATCATGAGGGCTTACACTGGCAGGGGATGATGATTTTGGTGCGCAACAAAGACATTGCAGCCTATTAGTGGAGATGAATTATGACACTCTGGTTTACGGAGAAGTTTAAAATATTTGATTTGGCTTTCTATTCAATAAAGTGCACTTATCTTTTCGGTCAAGGGTTCTAAGAGAAATCCACAGTTAAGTGTGCTTATGCTGGAGTAGACTAGAGATGGATGGCCTTCGAGGACGAGAAGTGATTGTCAGATCTGTGTGAGTGAGGCCAAAATACAAGGAAATATCATATTATGGTTTGTAGGGTCGTTAAACAAGTCTTTAAAGCCTCCCGGACATAGCAAACCAACCCTTGGATAAAGACTAGGATTTGACGTAGGGCCCTTTAAGAATGGTGGACTGTGAGTTGACATGGGACCTAGTGAGAGATGTGAGAGTGGGGGAGTTACAACCCTCTTATTGCTATGCCATGTCACATTTTACCTCAAAACAAGGGTGATTCTCAAACCAAAAGCATGAATCCCGCAACCAACAATGACTCCTAATCACTAGTTCCACTTACTAGTTCACTTCCAATCTGCATCGTTGAAAGTTCATGATGATCATACAGTAGATGAACTCTCGATCTCTCTTTAAGTCCATCTTGGTTCAGATAGCGTCTTAAGAGAGATATGATTTGCTAGGTCGAACCTCTTTTCTACCGAGCCATGCCAATTATATCTCCCTCTCCCTTCAAAAAAGCTTCAACCTCCTGAATAACAAAGAAAAACGCTTAGCCTCTCTTCTCCAGCTGGGGTGACCAGGAAATTCAGAGAGAAAAAGCTAGGTTTATTTGCGATTTTGCACTGAAATAGTCTTTAAGGATTTGTTTCCGGTTTATCTAAATCAAGCCAAAAAATAAATAAACTAGAATTAATTTAACCTCCCTTAAACCATAAGATGGAATTAAACCATTCGACTCCTTCCAATCAAAAACTAGCATTTCTAAATAGCAAATCAGTATTAACTACAAAAATCTCTATCATAATCATACAAAACAATAATTTAAATAGCAAATCATCAATCTCCAACCAATTTACAGTATTGTCTTCTATGCTGAAATGTATCATTACATTGGCAAATCAATATTAACTCTAACTACCAAGTCTTTTTATTAACTTTGTTTACTATCTCTGTCAAAGACATACCAAGTTTTACATGTCTTTTTCATTACTTATACACAACCAAAATCATTTAAAATAGCAAACTATTGGGAGATAGAGACCGGAGATTGACCAAGATCGACGGTCGAGATGTCAACCCCAAAATATGGAAATCGAGAAGATATTATTCTAGAAAATTATTCATAAATGTTAATATTGTGGGGTCAAGCGGCTGTAACATCCAAATCGTTAACGACGTTTATACCCGGTCGTAGGGTCAAAGCGGCTACAATACCCAGCTGTTAGGTCATCGACGTTTATACTCGGTCGTGGAGTCAAATTAGTGGAAAATACAGCTTTTGTAGTTGTGTATTTCCATCGATTTAAATCACAAGTCATGATTGTTCTTCAAACTTCGTGTTCATGACGAAACTTGTGTAAATTCATCACCACCAGATTAGCATCGTATCCGTCGATATCATTATCTTCGTATCTCCACAGCATCGTTGG
Source organism: Capsella rubella (assembly GCF_000375325.1). Classification (NCBI taxonomy): domain Eukaryota; kingdom Viridiplantae; phylum Streptophyta; class Magnoliopsida; order Brassicales; family Brassicaceae; genus Capsella; species Capsella rubella. The sequence goes on along the minus strand of NW_006238919.1, from coordinate 4,190,577 downwards.
AGTCATGGTCAAGATCTCAAAACCATCATAACAAGTATTATAACCATCATTGGCTCGTAACTTGTCGCCCACTAGCAACTTTGCTAGCCAATAAAAACCAAACCACAAACGTGAATCACTTTCGTCGGTGTACTCTCCACAGCATCACGTGGTTGGCTTTCCTACACGACCAAGTTGAACACGAAAAACCTCGTATCTTTTTTTTAGTAGAGAAATTTTTTTAAAAAAAAAATGAAAATCATAAAGGCGGATGCAAAAACCCTAACCCATAGGAATATCGAAAGCTCTGATAAATTGATGAGAGTAAAGAACACAAAAGTGTTTAAAGGAAGAATTATATTAGACTCTCATAAATGTAATGTTACAACTTACATGCTCTTATATAGAGATTATGATAAACATAAATATAAATAATATATATTGTGATAATGTTAAAATTCATAAATTAACTCAATATTAACATTTATAAATAATTTTCTAGAATAATACCTTCTCGATTTCCATATTTTTGGGGTTGACATCTCGACCGTCGATCTTGGTCAATCTCCGATCTCTATCTCCCAATACCCTCCGGCAAGCTCATACGTGGTGACACATGTGAGATTGGACAAGTCTTCAAAATAACGGCTTTATACTCGGCCGTCGAGTCATCATTGACGTTTATACCCTGTCTAACTTTGCTAGCTAATAAGAAATTAAGAACCAAACATGGCCAAACCACAAACGTGATTCTAGAGAGATCACGTTTCTTTTCTATTTTCTCTTTTTTTTTCTTTTTTTTTTTGAGTAGAAAACAATATAAGCTAGTGGTACCAAAATAAGGCTTGTCTCTGGGCTAGTGCGATACATGAGATTCCCCGGATATGGAGAGTGTACAACCGAGTGAGGGGTATTGCATTGCCTAATGACCAGTTTCAATTTATTTTTGATTCGGAAGCGGAGTTGAAGACGGTGCTTGAGGGTAGAGCTTGGACATTCAATGACTGGAGTATAACCTTGGATCGTTGGGTAGAAAAACCACCAGCGGACTTTCTCCAAGTTCTACCAATTTGGATCCGACTAAGAAACATTCCAGTTCACTTCCTCACCAAGGAGGCGATTCAAGAGATTGCAGAACATATCGGAACAGTCACTCATGTCGCTTTTGATCCGCTTAAGCCACTGAGCAAAGGGTATGTTCTAGTAAGGATACTTTTTGATGTAAACAGGCCACTGAAAAATGCAAGGGAGCTTCAAACGCCAACAGGTGAAGTGGCTTCCATTGGTATTGAGTATGAAAGAATAAGACGTAGGTGTTACCAGTGTCTCAGGCTGACTCACGACAAAGAACGGTGTCCTTTTAATCCCTCAAACCGGCAAGTCATTGCTACGGGAGGTTTTAAATCGACAACGGTCATTCCGGCGAGATTAATTCCCAAGATTAGTGAAGATGATCCTCTTTACGGTGTGTTAACCAATAAAGATGTGGGAATTGACTTTGCAACCGGAAAACCAAAAACCGCAAAGGAAGTACTTGATGAAATGCAACAATACTTGTCAGTCGCAGATCCTGAGTTAAAGAAACTTCACATTGCGAGGGTCCGTAAATCTGTATGGGATTTAGAAGGAGACTTACAGGGGCAAAAGTCTATGCTCATGTTAGAGACACTGATGGAGTTCACAGCGGATGTGAATAAAGGGAAGGGTCTAGTGTTTGATTTTGAAGGAGTAGGCACGAGTTCAGGACAAGATGGAAACGGTATCGTTGCGGTTGTGGCTCAAGGGAAGACGATGACGCTTAATTCTCAGCCGATGTAGTCTCGCTCTGCTACTTATGCGACTGCCTCTCAACATGATTTGGGTTCTATGGGTTTCAGGGCTAGCTTCTCAGCTGGTTCATCCGGGACTAGGCCAAACAAATCAAAGCAGAGAAGACGTCCAAGACAGTGGAAGCGTAAGGCTCAAGCTTTAAAGGCAAAGGATGCAAATTCACAAGCTTTGGTTCCGGTTGGTGATGATAGTGTTTCTTCGAAGCGTAAAGCTGTTCAGGAAGTGGTTTGGTCGGCTAAAGTAGCAAAACACACTAGAGAGACGGTGGTTCCGGTGGAGGAACCGCCACAGCAAAGATGAGCTTCATGAGTTGGAATTGTCAAGGCTTGGGGGCAACTTGACAATTCCTATTTTGAGGAAATGAGGCGTGAACATTTCCCGGATTTTTTGTTCCTCCTGGAGACTAAAAACTCCAGTAGTCACGTCGTGAATTTGCAGCGCTCATTGGGTTATGACCATGCTTGCATTGTTGATCCGGTTGGTCTGAGTGGTGGGCTTGCATTGTTTTGGAAGGCATCATATGATGTTCAAGTGTTAAGTTATAATTCCAGAATTATTGATGTTAAAGTTAAGCTTGGCTCCACTGGATTTTATGTCTCTTGTGTTTATGGGGATCCAGTGCCTCATTTACGGCAAGGAGTGTGGGATCAAATAATAAACATTGAAGTTTCTAGAGATGAGCCATGGTTTGTCGTTGGTTACCTTAATGAGATTACTGATAATTCTGAAAAGTTAGGGGGACCAACACGGGCAAAGTCTTCTTTATTTCCTTTTAGGAATATGATAAGGGATTGCCTTATACGGGAGGTTCCGAATATTGGTAATAAGTTGTCTTGGGCTGGAGAGCGTAACAAGATGTGGATCTAATGTCGTCTAGACAGGGCATTAGGAAATGAGGCGTGGTTCCAAACCTTTCCACGAGTTCAAGCTGAATATTTGGAGAGAATTGGCTCGGACCATAGACCTGTATTCACTCGTTTTGTTAATGAGAATATCTCTCGTCGTGGTAGATTTATTTTTGACAAACGATGGATTTCAAAACCGGGTTTTGCTGATGTGATACGAGTCGGTTGGAGTAGTGGTGATGAGTTGGGACAAGTGTCTTTGATGCAAAGAATTGCAAATTGTCGAAGGTCGATCTCTTTGTGGAAGAAAGATACTAATCAAAACTCAAAAGAGAGACTAACGACACCACGTGAGCTTCTAGAGTTGGAGAGTTCTAAAGTACTACCATATTTTAATTTGTTAAAGTCCTTACGATGGGATATTTCTGAAGCTTACCGGGAAGAAGAGTTGTTTTGGAAGCAACAAAGCAAGGAAAGATGGCTGCGAGAGGGTGATCATAACACAAAATTCTTTCACGGTAGTGTACAGCAACGACGAGTGCAAAACAGAATTTTATCTCTGTTTGGTGAGTTTGGCGTGGAGCAATTTTCTGAGGGCTCTAAATGAGAAGTCGCGGTTTCATACTTCAGAAAATTATTTTCGAGTTCACGTCCTACGGTAGCTATGGAAGCGCTAGATGGGCTAGTACCAAGGGTCACTAATGCCATGAATGAAGAATTAATCAAGCCGGTCTCGGGAGAAGAAATTCGTCAAGCGGCTCTTAGTATCAGAGGTGAGAGTACTCCCGGGGCGGATGGGATATCAGGTCATTTTTACCACAAGTATTGGAATATAGTTGGGCCTCAAGTGATCCATGAAGTTCAGCAGTTCTTCCAGTCGGGTTCTTTGCCTTCGGAGTGGAATTTTACACAAATTTGGTTACTCCCAAAGAAGCCGAATCCATCTCATATGACTGACCTTCGTCCCATTAGCCTTTCTTCGGTATTGTATAAAATTATCTCCAAAATTGTATGCAATAGGTTAAAGAAGTTTTTACCAGCTATTGTTTCGGATACACAAGGTGCATTTGTTTCTGGGAGGTTGATATCAGACAATATTTTGCTGGCTCATGAGATGGTTCATGCCTTACAAACAAACCCAAGTTGTAATGAAGATTTTATGGCAATCAAGACGGATATGTCAAAAGCTTATGATAGGGTTGAATGGAGCTTCCTTGAAGAATTAATGATAAGAAAGGGTTTTGATATCAGATGGGTTCAGTGGGTTATGAGTTGTGTTAGTACAGTTTCATACTCAGTTCTCATTAATGGTTCTTCTTATGGTTTCTGTAAACCAGAGAGAGGAATCCGTCAAGGAGACCCACTATCGCCTTTTCTTTTTATTTTGTGTGCGGAAGCTCTTGTACACATCATGAAAAAGGCTGAGCTAGAAGGTCGTCTCACGGGGATAAAGCTTTCTCCTGCTTGTCCGTCGGTTCAACATCTTCTTTTCGCGGATGATAGTTTATTTCTTTGTCGAGCCACACTTCCCGAGTGTTCGGAGTTTCTTCACTGTTTACAGCTTTATGGGAGAGCTTCGGGGCAGGAAATAAATTTCCAGAAATCAGCTATAATTTGGTAAGAAGATTGATATGTATATGAGGCGATTGCTTAGTCTTTTGGCTGGTATAACTCAGGAGGGTGGAGCGGGTAAGTATTTGGGAAGCTATAAATAGTTTGGTCTATGCTCAGCGGGTAAGCGACCCTCACATTCTTTGGGTCTCGGCAAAAGATGATATGTTAGAATGGTGCCAACAACAAGAAAGCATTGCCTCTAATGCTGTTCCGGATGGACGACGGGTTGTTGGTTTAGGCAATCATTGGTACGGTGTAAGCCAGCCATTGGTAAGTTAAAATGTAATGTTCATTCTTCTTGGATCAATGATTCTTCTTTTTGTGGTGGAGCTTGGATACTACGGAATCATATCGGAGATGTGTCATATCATGCAAGAGATGCTTTCTTTCCCCGTGTTAATCGCATTGCATCGGAGTTGAGTTGTATTCTATGGAGTTTATGTAGTTTGCGGGATATGAGGTTCTCTTCTTGTGAAGTTTGGATGGACTTTCATGCAGCTTGGGAAGCAATATCTAATCCTCTCGCTTGGCCTAAGTATCGTTCTCAGACTACAAAGATTTGGCAGGTAGTACGGGTGATGCGGGAGGTTTCTTTCCACCTCTTTTCGCCGAAAGTTAATGTACTAGCTAAGGAGATTCCCTACAGCGTTACGAGAGATGGACGGTTAACGTCTTATTTGGAACTAGGAGGACCGGCGTGGCTCCAAGAGTGTATTGAATGGGATAAAAGATTAGGTGATTGAGTTCTTCTCGTGGTTATTTTGTTCCCTTTACCTTGTTTTTCTTCCTTGTACTGGACTTATGTGGTTATCATTCATGCAATGCAAAGCGTTAAAAAAAAAAAGAAAAAAAGAAAAATCTATAGAAGATCATAGAAGCGGAAGCAAAATAGAAACCCTAATCCATAGGATCAAGGGCTCTGATGCCATGCTAAATTGATGAGAGTAAAGAACACAAAAATGTTTAAAGGAAGAATTATATTAGACTCTCATAGATGTAATGTTACAACTTACATGCTCTTATATAGAGATTAGGATAAACATAAATGTAAATAATATATATTGTGATAATGTTAAATTTCCTAAACTCAATATTAACATTTATAAATAATCTTCTATAATAATATCTTCTCGATTTCCATATTTTGGGGTTGACATCTCGACCGTCGATCTTGGTCAATCTCCGGTCTCTATCTCCCAATATAAACCACCAAACCAAACAAAATTTTCTCTATCTACTCTACCATTGAGTTTTAAATACACCTACCAGCAAAATTCGAAATTATGATTGCATTATCAATTTTGACAAATGTTCTTATACAAATGATGATCATTCAAATGATCATAACCCAATAGAGCAAATATGTTTAAAAGGATCAAAACCTACAAACAATACAATCAATCTCCCTCTTAGGGTTTAACAGTTACCTTTTTTGCTATTCGATATCTCTCTAATCAACGCCGGGTTATACCCAAATATCTCCACTTTCCTCGCCTTCCGTTCGAAACCTATGAAAAACTATGTTACTATGTTTCCATTTCAATTTCAAACCGACAATAGTTACTGAACAATAACTCTACTTACATACTTACTGGAACTGTTTCTTGTCAAGAAACGCCAAATTTTCCAAACTCTACACGACCCAAATAACGAACTGTCGTCCTCTAACAAACTGCCTTTTTTTCTTCCCAACTAATGATGCTTGGTTGACTCGTCGCGTTCGCCTCGCCTCGCCGTCGATTGAAAAGCTTTCGTAAAAAACCTCTATCAGTTATCTATTACTTATCTTATCTCTTATACTACTCTCTATTCTAACGCCTTCGAATCAACTCTACCATATTCTTACCGGAAATAACACAGAAACACCAGTTAAACGAGAGAGAAAACGACAGTTCAATTAACTTCAGATTAGAAGTTGTAATTTTAGAACGTTAGCTATCCAAATACCGTTTGTTATTTTTATTTCCAGTTCCATATTATTAAAAATAATTTTAGTACTTAAATTACATCTTCCTACTGTTTTACGTTTTTTTTTTTAATTTGCAATATATATATAATTATATGTCTACACACACTACATAATCAAAATATCAATGTCATTATCATGGTTTGTGAGAACGAAAGAATGGTGTTCCATTTTAAATAATTTTTTCAAAAATATAGTTTAATATGTATATGATATACACTAGATTTTGAATCATACAAAATATAAAACTAGAGAATTTTTGAGAGCTGCCTTTTTTGGTGTACCCCTTCTAAAAAATACCCCATTTTCAATCCATTTTCAAAAATACCCGGTTTTCAAATATAAAAAATTATAACATTCTATATGGTTTATAAGGTACATCTAGATAATCATTACTACTGGGAAACTCGATCCATATATTTATAATGTTTTAAAAGGTTATAAACGGCTTTTATAAAAAAATTATAAGGTTTTTATAAGGTTTTTAAAAGGTTTACAATTTTTTATAAGATTTTTAAATGATTTTTATAAGGCTTTTAGAAGGTCTTTATAGGGTATTTATGAAATATATATTTAAATTTACACACATGTAAAGATCATTTGTGTCTATATATATATATATAAACTTACACATAGTTTTTTGATAAATTTCAAATATGTTGCGATTATTTGATTAAATTTGAAAAAGTGGGTATTTTTAAAAAGTAATATTGGAAAATAGGTATTTTTGAAATTCTCCTTATTTAAATAAGTAAATTTAATATAGATCGGTTTAAATTTTATTTTTAAGATTTTAATAAATGGAATATAGATCTATTTAAATTATTGATTTATTTTATTTGGATTATAGATCGATTTTATTTGTTTAAACATTATATAGTTTTTTTTAATTTGATGATATAATCAAATATATTGTATATTTTTGACAATATACATTTGACAATATATAAAAAAATGTAATTGATCTATATAATTTATTGTCTATCTAATTAAATTAGATAGATCTATATAATTTATTGTCTATCTAATTAAAAAAACTATATAATTTTATAGTTAAGATTTTAATAAATGGAATATAGATCTATTTAAATTATTGATTTATTTTCAGATTTTAAATTTAAACATTTTTTTAGTTATTTGTTTAACATTATATAGTTTTTTTAATTTGATGATATAATCAAATATATTGTATATTTTTGCACATTTTATGCTATATAGAATTTGATTAGTTGCAAACCCAACCGTCTCCACCATCCTTAGAAGCTTCATCGCCCGTTTCTTTTGTATCCTTTTTCAAAGCACACTTGAGATGAAGATCAAAATCACAATCACGACAGTAGTAAGACCAGATTTTCCCGGATTCATCACACTTATCACAGATATAACGCATTCGAAAAGACAGTTTTAGCTCGTGTTCTTCATGGAGAGGATGTTGCAACTTTTCAGGCCATCCTTTTGCCATCTCATACTCAACTTGAATCTCCTTCATACGCTCCACGGTAACAGGGTAAGCATCGGCTAGAAGGCATCGCACAAGGTCTATTGCTTCTTTTGTTACAGTTTTCCCAGTTTGTCCTGCAGATACTAGCCTTGGGATGCAATTTCCCTTTACCTTAAAGGTTTTTGCCAAGGATGGTTTCTTAGAATCACCAAATGGAAGAGCTAGCCATGGCATTTGCGAGTAGTACTCTTCGAATGCCTCTTGGTCACGGTCGCTCGAGATGAAAATCAACTCAAACGCTTGATCCTTGTTTATATGTTTGTATACTTCAACAAGAATTTGTGTGAAAGCCCGACAACGGAAAGACCACTGAGCTGAGAAGTACAATAGAACATCCTTCCCCACCAGATCATAAACAAGAACCTAACCAAAGAAATCCCAAGTTTCAGAGGTATGTTTATAAGATTCAAGAGGTATAAGAGGTTTACCTTATCCCCATCTTTTCCAAGAACATAGTTGAGATCATCCGAGACAAGAAGCGACTCAAGTGTTTGAGGCTCTGCTTTAGCCTTCTCTATTTCCTTGAGCTCTTCAAACTTCTCTGTAGTGAAATGATAAACGAGAACTCCATACTCATCAATAGCCTCAGCGACATTTGAGTGACGGGTTTTTCCATCAGGCCCGAGAATGACCAGTGTTGGTACCCTTGACACGTTAAAGTGCCGAGCCAATTTTAATGCGTTTTTGGAATCCAATGGTAATGACATCCATGGGTGGGTCGTTAAGTCCTGCTTAAAGTCTCCAGGAGCTATCAGCACAATCTCAAAATCTTCCCCATTCTTCAAGTTTCGGGATAAACTCTGTGCATTGTTTGTCAAAAGGTAGAGAAAAGAAAAGACCGATGGTTTTCCCTTCGAGTTTTGATACAGGTACCTAGATTAAAAGTCTTCCTTTTTAGTAATTTTTTCTCATTATACATTTTTTTTTAATGTGTATACAAGAGAGCAACAAGAAGCTTACCTTGTTTCCATCTTGTGAAATCACAAAGTCCCTTGAAGGAGTCACCAAGACGGATTCTAAAGATTGTTCTATCCGAGCTCTACCTTCTTCGTCTTTTACCTCCTTCATTCTCTCTGGTGTGAAAGGATAAGCATCAGCTCCATAGGTACGAGTAAAACAGAAAGCATCCTCATTAACAACTTCACCTCGATCATTGACTATCACCAAAGTTGGACTTCCACGAACCTTAAACATCTCAGCCAAATGCTTACAGGTTTCTGAACTAGTAAACGGGACAGCAAGCCACGGCATCTTAATGAAGTAATCTTTGAAGGACTCTTCATCTTCATCAAACGAGACAAAGACAATCTCGAAACCAACTGTAGGAGAGAGTTCGTTGTACACTTCCACCAACTGTGGAGTGAATTTTTGAGATAGTCCACACCTAGAAACCGAAAAATACAATCCAATCTTCTTCCCTTCCAAACTCTCAATTTTCACCTGAAACATCAACAAAATGCCTAATGAGGTCTTCTAGAAGTAATCCATAGAAAAAGCTAAACAGATACGCAAAGCTTTGTATTATCTGTACACCATCTTAGAACTAGAAGAATCGGCTGATAAGCAATCGAAAACTAGATGACAGTTGAGATCGACAAACATAAACGCAGAATCCTGGGAAGATATTGTTGGTTTAAGCTTGACAATAGCTTGAGATAGAAGTTATCCTAAATCCTAGTCTTATTATGGTTATTAGAGATAAGGTTTTATGTTTAGGAGTTATCTAAACATGGGTGTTTCCTTATAGGATTAGGATTGGTGTTTGATATAAATACATATGTTGAGTCATGACATATGTAAGTGGTTTTGAGAAGAGAGAACTTGAGAGCTTTAGGTTTTGAGAGAGTTTTCTAAAGCTTAATAAAGAGAGCAATTCTTTATAACATCTTGAAGTTCTTTTACAATTCCACAAACTAGATTTGGTATCAGAGCTATTGTGTAAACTCAAGATAACATGGGAGACTTGATCGTTGCGCCACCCAAACCAAAAGAAAAAGGAAGCACATCGTCAATCCAATGTCCCATGCTTGGTTCCACAAACTATACGGTATGGGCTATAAAGATGATGATGGCGTTAAAGGTTCATAAAGTTTGGGATGTCGTCGAAGCGAATCAGAATCCGGGTGATGGTGATGAAGCTGCTAGCGAACAAAACAGAGAGAAGAATAACATGGCTATTGCCTTGCTTTTCCAATCGATCCCGGAGACACTTGTTCTTCAAGTTGGAACTCTTGATACAGCAAAGAAGGTCTGGGAAGCGATAAAAGCAAGGTATGTAGGAGCAGATAGAGTAAATGAAGCAAGGTTGCAAACCTTAATGTCTGAATTTGAGCGTCTCAAGATGAAGGACAATGAGAAGATCGATGATCTTGCTGGGAAATTGTCTGAAATTTCCTCTTAATCCTCTTCTTTGGGCGTCGATATAGAAGAATCAAAGTTGGTGAAAAAATTTCTCAAGTGTCTTCCAAGACAGAAATACATTCACATTGTTGCATCATTGGAGCAAGTGTTAGATCTTAACACTACAGGCTTTGCGGATATCATTGGACGTCTCAAAGCCTATGAAGAACGTATTTTGTTAGAAGAAGAAGAGAACCAAGAGGAGCAGAACAAGTTAATGTACTCAAACACAGATGCTCAAACAAACCAATATCATGATTCTAATGGTAGCAGAGGAAGAGGAGGTCGCCGAGGCAGAGGACATGGTCGTAATGGAGGAAGAGACACTTCAAAAATCACGTGTTTCAGATGTGACAAACTCGGTCACTACGCATCAAGCTGTCCCGATCGTCTTCTCAAACTGCAAGAAGTGCAGGAAGTTGAGAGTTCTGAAACGCAAGAAGCAGACGAGCTTATGGTTCATGAGGTTATATACCTTAATGAGAAGAATTGCTTGCCAAATACGTATGACATGATAGACAAGAAAGAGAACGTGTGGTATCTCGACAATGGCGCAAGCAATCACATGACTGGTGATCGAAGATACTTTACAAAGATCGACAACACAGTTTCTGGAAAGGTGCGATTCGGGGATGACTCTCGCATAGACATAAGGGGCAAAGGATCAATTTCTTTTGTTGACATGAATGGAGAGGCAAGAACAATGGCAAACGTATACTTCATCCCTGACCTGAAAAGTAACATTATTAGCCTAGGACAAGCAACAGAAGCAGGCTGCGATATTAGGATGAAAGGAGAATGTTTAACAATGCATGATCGTGATGGCAAGCTCCTAGTCAAGGCTGAAAGGTCAAGGAATCGATTGTACAAAGTCCATATGGCGATCGAAAACCATGTTTGTCTCAATCTTAGTACAATTAGCGAATCAAGTAGATGGCATGCTAGACTTGGACATGTAAATCTTGAAACTGTCAAGTCTATGTTTCAAAGAGAGCTCGTCCAAGGCGTACCACATGTGTCGTTTGAAAAAGAAGTTTGCGGATCATGCTTGCTTGGGAAACAAGCAAGGCAAGCATTCCCTCAAGCTACAACATATCGGGCTGAGAAGATACTTGAGCTAGTGCATGGAGATCTTTGTGGCCCCATAACACCAAATACTTGTGCTGGAAACAAGTATATTTTTGTTCTAATTGATGATCACTCTAGGTATATGTAGACAGTTTTACTTAAGGAGAAGAGTGATGCCTTTGGAAAGTTTAAAAGATTCAAGCAACTGGTGGAACAAGAGACGGGTGCTAGAGTGAAAACATTTAGAACAGACAGAGGAGGAGAGTTTGTGAATCAAGAGTTTAACTCTTTCTGTGATAATGCTGGAATTAGAAGACATCTCAGTGCTCCTTACACTCCACAACAGAACGGAGTAGTGGAACGACGGAACAGGACCATGATGGAGATGACTAGAAGCATAATGAAGCACATGCGGTTGCCTAACTACTTGTGGGGAGAAGCTGTGAGGCACACGACATATCTTCTAAACCGAATAGCTACAAGAGCACTTAAAGATCGCACACCTTATGAAGCTTTTAAGGAGAAGAAACCAAGGATCGATCATCTCAGGATTTTTGGGTGCATTAGCTATGCGAAGTTAGAGAAGCCTCACCTGAAGAAGTTAGATGACCGTTCGAGAATGCTTATCCACCTTGGAACAGAGCCCGGATCAAAAGCTTATCGTCTTTATGATCCACAAACAAGGAAAATTGTGGTAAGTAGAGATGTTGTCTTTGACGAAACTAAAGGTTGGAACTGGAAGTATACGGATCCAGAGAAAGAAAGCAATGGAAACTTCACTATTGCGACTAGTGATTTTGGTAGTCATGAAGTAGGAGAAACGAATCGAGTTCGTATTCACAGAGACGATGAGAAGGAAGAAGAAGAACGAGTGCAAGAAGGAATCGAGACTAAGCATAAACAAGAACATGATCATATAGACAGTAATGATGAACAAGATCTCGAGAAAGAACAAGAAGGCTTTGATGATCTTGACCTACCTATTGCATTGAGAAAACAACCAAGACAGATCAACAAGCCAAAGTATCTTGAAGATTATGTGCTGCTTGCCATAGAAGAAGGAGAGATGTTACTTATGTGTTTGAACAATGAGCCAAGGAACTTTGCTGAAGCTAAGGAGATCAAAGAATGGAGATTAGCTTGTGAAGATGAAATTGCTTCTATCGAAAGGAATCATACTTGGGATCTCGTTGACTGTCCAAAGGAGGTGAAACCGATTGGTTTGAAATGGGTGTTCAAACTAAAGAAAAATTCCGATGGTAGTATTAACAAACACAAAGCTAGACTCGTCGCAAAGGGATACGTACAGCAATACGGAGTTGACTTTGAGTAGGTATTCGCACCAGTCGCACGAATTGAGACGATAAGACTCCTTGTTAGCCTGGCAGCAACACATGGGTGGGAGATCCATCACCTTGACGTTAAAACAGTGTTTCTTCACGGAGAACTGAAAGAGACTGTCTATGTAAAGCAACCAGAAGGTTTTGAAACAAGAGGAAGTGAAGGAAAGGTTTATAAACTTAACAAGGCGTTGTATGGGTTAAGGCAAGCTCCGAGGGCATGGAATCATAAGTTGAATGCGATACTTCTAGAACTTGAGTTCAAAAAATGTTCAAAGGAGCCATCGGTCTATCGCAAGGAGGTACGAGATTTTGTCTTAATCGTGGCTGTATATGTTGATGATTTGTTTGTGACAGGAACAAGCATACATATCATCAATGAGTTTAAACGCGAGATGGCGCTTAAGTTTGAGATGAGTGATTTAGGGAAGCTAACATACTATCTTGGAATCGAAGTCATTCAACATGATGATGGGATACTGTTACTTCAAAATCGCTATGCTCTCAAGATTCTAGAAGAAGCAGGATTGATGAACTGTAACCCAGCACACACGCCCATGGAAGCAAACCTACAACTAGCCAAAGCAGAAGGAAGAGAAGAGATTAATGCAACAACCTATAGAAAACATGTTGGCTGCCTCCGATACTTATTACATACACGACCAGACTTGTCTTATTGTGTGGGAATTCTAAGCCGATACATGCATAGCCCTAGAGATGTTCATGGAGCAGCAATGAAGCAGTGCTTAAGGTATTTGCGAGGGACTACAACTCTTGGGCTATCATTCAAGAGATCGGTTGCGAAGGTACCAAGATTGATAGGTTATAGTGACAGTAGCCATAATGTTGATCCCGATGACGGAAGAAGTACGGCTGGTAACATCTTCTATCTCGGTGAAGGTCCTATATCTTGGTGCTCGGCTAAACAAGCTACCGTAGCAATGTCTTCTTGCGAGGCTGAATTCATGGCAGGAACAGAGGCGGCTAGACAAGCAATTTGGCTACAAGACTTGCTTAGTGAAATCACTGGACTACCTAGTGAGAAGGTTACACTTTTAATGGATAATAAGAGTGCAATTGCTCTTACTAAAAATCCAGTTTTTCATGGAAGAAGTAAGCATATCCATAGGAGGTATCACTTCATAAGAGAGTGTGTGGAGAATGGCCAAATTGAAGTAGAGCATGTTCCCGGGAATGAGCAAAAGGCGGACATTCTTACTAAGGCTTTAGGAAGAGACAAGTTTCAAGAAATGAGGCAGTTCATAGGAGTTCAAGATATGAAGAAAACAAACTTCAAGCTTAAGGGGGAGAATGTTGGTTTAAGCTTGACAATAGCTTGAGATAGAAGCTATCCTAAATCCTAGTCTTATTATGGTTATTAGAGATAAGGTTTTATGTTTAGGAGTTATCTAAACATGGGTGTTTCCTTATAGGATTAGGATTGGTGTTTGATATAAATACATATGTTGAGTCATGACATATGTAAGTGGTTTTGAGAAGAGAGAACTTGAGAGCTTTAGTTTTTGAGAGAGTTTTCTAAAGCTTAATAAAGAGAGCAATTCTTTATAACATCTTGAAGTTCTTTTACAATTCCACAAACTAGAGATATTACCTGTTGTCCGTCTTTACGAGCAAGGAAATCTCTCTCCGGAGAAGAGAGAAGTGAGTGGAGAACCTGAGAATCACCCTGTTAACTTCAGCCATGGCTTGTACGGAAACGAAATTTGAGATTAGTAGTGGTATATGCTTAAAGCGTCAATCGTCTCTTTTAAAGACTAGACTATACAAATGAGGCACGGTTTGTGAAAACAAACTTATTTGTCTAAAATACTATGCGCTGTGAAAATGTTAGCCAAAATAGCAAAAATTGACGTAGAATAATTGCTAGCGATATTTTTATACCCAAACTATGATATCATGATTCATCGATGTTAAGTGGTTAACTAACACTGTTTTGGTATATGTTCATTTTGGATGGTTTCATATAGTTTTAGGTTGGGAATTTGAATTTTTTGTGAATTTAGGTTGCTATTTAGCGGGTATCGTAGTTTGGGTTAAAATACCATCAGCAAATAGTCTAAGTTGATTTTTGCTATTTTCTCAAAAATATTATTATATTTTTATTAATTTATTTTTAGACTAATTTTTTTTCTTTAAAATATTTTATTTCGTTATAGACCATTATCATAATTTTCCTTAAATTTTATCATTAGAATATCGTAAATGTTTATATGAAAAGTAACTAAGATTATTATATATTTTCAAAAAGAAAAAAAAAATCAGATAAACAATATCTATATTATTAAAAGGGATGGATTTATATTATTATTAAAAATCAGATAAACAATATCTATATTATTAAAAAAAATCAGATAAACAATATCTATATTATTAAAATTCAGACTGTATCCCAAACAGACTAAACTTTTTTAAAAAAACATGACTCCAAACTTGTTGCCAAACAAAAAATAAATAAAAATAATAATAATAAAAAATATCTATATTTTTTTAAAAAAAAAATCAGATAAACAATATCTATATTATTAAAAAAAATCAGATAAACAATATCTACATTATTAAAATTCAGACTGTATCCCAAACAGTCTAAATGTTTTTTAAAAAACATGACTCCAAACTTGTTGCCAAACAAAAAATAAATAAAAATAATAATAATAAAAAATATCTATATTTATGGAACTTATATTTCGTTGCCGTAAAAAGTAGACAATAAAAATTCAAAAAAAAAAAAAATATATATATATATATATATATATATATATGTAAATATATTTAAGTTTTGAAATGTTTTTGAAATTTAAAAAAAAAACCTTTTTAAATATATTGATTAGAGATGAGATATTTATGTAGTTCCATAAAATAAATAAAAAAACCAAATTAACAAAAACAAATTTGAGTCATAACATTTAAATAGATTTCCATAACAAACGTCCATATTTAAAGTTGAATAATAGTTATTGAAACAAATTACTTTTAGATCTTATTGTTTAATATATTTTCATATGTAAATATTTCAACTAATTTAGAATAATAGATATTAGAACTTTTCAAATTTATTTAAATGATAAATATCTACATATATAATTTTTGGTATTTCATATATAATTTCTTAATATATATGACTACCATATATCAATTATTTTCTTGATTTCACAATTAACATATTATCAAATCTTGAGGATTCCACAAAAAGATCTAAACAAGAAAATTGATATAAATTTTAAAATAAAAATAAATTTAGATATTATATTTATCTACCTATGCAAACCTAATTAAAGACATAAAAATAAATAAATGAATAAAAAAACAAAAAAAAACTATCTATACATATAGAAATTATATTCTGTTACCACAAAAAATGGACAATTAAATTCAAAAATTCACATATGTAAACATATATAATTTTGGGAAATTCTCTTAAATACCACAAAAATGGGTTTTTTCCAAAAATACCATTATGAAGTTTAGTTTCCAAAAATACCACTAAATTACAATTTTTTCCAAAATACCATAAAACTAAAACTTAAAGTTTTAACATTCAAAACTAATTTCTAAATTTTAAACACTACACCCTACCCCTAAAACCTATACCGTAAATGTAAATAGTCAACCCATACATAAAAAAAAAAAATTCTACATCTTTAAAATTCAAATTTTTATGTTTATAGTATTTATGGGAAAATAAAACTTTTGTGGTATTTTTGGAAAAAAAATGATGGTATTTTTGGCAAAAAGAACTTAAAAGATGATATCTAAAAGAATTTCTCTATAAATTTTTTGAAATTTTTTTAAAATAATAATTTATAGTTAATAAATCTAATAAAAGAAATCATCTTGTGTTTTTAAAAATATATATAAATGATCTTTTAGGAAAAATAAACAGAAAAATAAAAATATATTAGATTAGATTAGAAAATAAGCAGCTAAACAAATTGTGTGGAGAAATATTCAACAAAACTGATTATATAATAACAAATATAAAAACTATAAAATCTGAAAAAATAATTAAAAATGTTTAAATCAATAATAAAATTTTATTTTCTAAAATCAGCAGAATAACTTGAGTAAGGGTCAACTTTGAGACATTTAAATATCTATTTTGGAACAATTATTTGAAATTTTTACGTAATTTTGTTTTAAAACAAACACTAGATTTGGACCCGCACGTACGTGCGGGATTGATTTCAAAAACTAATTTTGCTATCATGTTTGCAATATATTATGTATATGTAGAGTTATATTTGTAAAAGACATTTCTTAAGAATGTTATTAGCATTCATAATCCAAACTCGTACCAGTTCAGTATTTGATTTGTTTTCAATTTAGTTTAAACAAAAGTGACGATAAGATTTGGTTTTGTTACCCGTAAAAACAACTATATTAAAAAGTTATATAGTAAAAGAAAAGAGTTTGTCTATTTTAGACCGGATAAAAACAACTAAAAATAATAAAAAATTCCTAACCCGGGTTAACACGTCTGCTATTCATACTCCGCGGGTTAACACGTCTGCTATTCATACTCCGCAACCGATTAAAATATGTTTAACTCACCAATATATACAGTTCGCATTCTCCACATTAGTAAATAATATATTTGCATATGTTCTATTTGAATTCATGTATTACGCTAAATTTCCGACCCCTCTTTTATTAGGAATACAGTTTAGATAATGATTTTTATTTACTGAATTACTTGTACCTTACCATATATGTTATTTCATATAGTCCATAATAGTATGTACGTATATGTCCTACTTGAGTTCCCGTTATCCCAAATTCCTTTTACCCTATATTTTCGTCGCGTATTTTACCAATAACAGTTTAGATAATGGTTTTCATTTTCTGAACTACCCGTTTTCTTCCCATACACGTTATTTCATATCCCAATATATAAGATAACCTTATATTGTTCGCTTCAATGATTAAAAATTAATTTATTATATTAAATTAACATATAGTTCTATTTTTCCGTTTAAAAAAATTGCAGATAACCCGTAAACCCGACGTTTGACCAGTAAATTATATAATCAGTAAAGGTATGAAATTAAATTTCTTTATCCAAATTTAAATTATCAGTAAAATTTCAAATTAGATTTATTTATCCAAATTAAAATTTGTTTTGTTTTTAAATATTCTTAATGATAAGTAATTTTAACCATGAATATTTTTTTATATAATTATGTTATTTATATATATTGCTTTTTGTTTTATTTGAAAGCCTTTAAATAAGCCACAAAACCGACGTTGATCCGGAAAAATATATAATTATCAGAAATAGCTTTAAAATTGAAATTATTGGTATCCAAATTATATAATCTGTTTTGTTATCCAAAATTCTCGTTATGTATTTTCTTTGAAATAGTTTGGATACTGTTTTTTTTTTTTCCTAAATGAACTTTTTCAGCGCTCTTTATGTAATTTCATGTCCTTGTATTTCAAACAAATAGGATTATAGAAATTTCATCTAATACATTTTAAAAAAATTTATTCTACTTCAAAAAAAATTTGTATTTCACATATAAAAATTATAATAATGTGAATCTTCTTTTCATATAAAATTATTTAAAATACAATCAATGATTAAAATATGAAATCTGAAATATGATTGCTCTATAATTTCGAATAAGAATTAAAAGTGGTTGGATTCAATTTGAGAAGATTGCTCAGTAATTTAGAATTTTACATTAGTTATTTTTGGAATTTGAAATAAGATAATAAGTATGTCTTAAACTTGAAAATTTTATGAGCTATATATCGTAATATTTAATAGGGATTTTCATACCTATATTTTCGTAATAATAAATAATTTCTTAATTTGAAGATTTTTTTAGCTATTTTTTAGGATACTTGATTTTAGGGATCACTGTTTAAACAAAAAAGAAATATTATGTTTCCTAAAATTTTGGATTTTTTTAAATTACCTTAACTATCCTTATTCTTGTTTATTGTTATAACTAAATGCATATGCGCTACACCTTTTAATTGTATACTATATGCTTACTTTATTCAAAATGTTTCCCTTTTAATAGTATAGATAAATATCATTTTATTTTAAATGTTTCAAAAATTCAAGTATTATAATATTTTGAAATATATTAGTTTAGATTAGGTAAAATATATTAGGAAAATCTAAAATATGTTTACAAATACACTATTTCGAATTTAATATGCCACATTTTATGGTAACAAATTTATTATGATTTCCAAATATATTAGTCAGTTATTAGTTTTGATTCATTATTTATTTTAAAACATATTTTTTCCTTTCAAAATCTGTCATTAATTCTGTTTGGTTATAGGTTTAGAATTACATAAAATGTAATTTTTCTTTTAAATCTGTTTGGCTACACTTATAAAACATGCTTCCCTTTTAATAGTATAGACTAGATTCGGACCCGCACGTACGTGCGGGATTGATTTCAAATCCAAAATTTGGTATTAAATTTTGACATATATTACGTACATGATTATGTTTGTAAACGTAACTTTTAGGAATGTTATTAACATTTATAATCAAACCCGTACCAATTCAATATTTTTTTTATTATATTAAACAAAAAAGCGATACGGTTTGGTTTAATTAAAGACAGTTGTACATTAAAACAAATAGTAAAAGAAATGTGGCTTGTCAATTTCTGGACCAAAACCTTCTCCCGTGCATTCTAAATATGTCATATTTTCCATCTCATAACCATTTTAATTATTTACCCATTTGAGAGTGTATATTTTAGTCAAACATATAAGAAAATAGGTCAATAATTTAGACTTACACATAAATATAAGGTTTTGTTTTTAGATATATATTCTCTATATCATTTATAACATAAACTAATATTAGTTTGCTTTCATAAAGTTTGTGAATATCGGATCGACATGATAGCAGACCCAAATTGAGTGTGAACCGTGAGCTATCAAACATAATAAAAACAGTAATAAAAAAAAAACATCTGATCCCGGATGGACTAAATATACTTGTCAAAAGGATCAAACACGTCTGCTATGCATGTTACACACTAAAAATATTTTTAACCCAATACAAATTAAAATATTTTGACCCGCAAAAAATACATTTCTTGTAATCCACATTAGTAAATAGTATGTCCGCATATGTTCTTCTTAAATTCACGTTACCTAAAATTTGTGTCTCATATTCTCTCAGGAATAGTTTAGATGATATTTTTTATGTTTCAAATTACCCGTACCTGTTATTTCATATTCCAATATTTCAAATTTGGAATAAAGTTGAATAATTAAAACGAAATATAACAATTCAAATTTCATGTTCATGTATCATAAATGTTATTTGATATTTAAAAATTGAAACTTATTTTTATACATTAAATGTGCACACTTTTATTTTTTCTCATCATGCTTTTTATGAGAAATAGTTTGGATAATATTTTATTTTTTTGAATTATCCGCTCCCGTCTCGTACCCATTATTTCCAATACAATTAGATTTTTTTTTATAAATAATACCATTTACATGCTATAAAAAAATATATACTTGAAAATTTTAAAATAATCGTCCCAAAGTTGACTTTTACCAAATTAGTGAATTTTTATAGTTAAAAGATAACTACCAATTTTTTTGCTTATAAGTGTAAAACCATATATTATTTTTCAGGTAGACCTAATTACGATTATGGACTACCTTAACAATGTTCTTTAATTGCATTCGTAATTGCTTTTTTGTTCCTATAATTACGTTAATTTTTTAATTAGAAATATCTATATTTTAGGTGATGGTAATTATTATTGTGTGCACATTTGATAAATAGCCATAGTTAATTAATTTTTATACAAATAATTCAAAATATGGTTAGTACATTTAAACTTGTATATAAGATTCATATTCTGAAGTTTTATATTGCTAACTATTTAAACGATCTCAAATATAGTTAATATTTTATTGATTGAGCTGTTATATAATATGTTCTAATTAATGAAGATTAAGATTATTTTTAAAAGATTTTCTTTATATTGATTATTTTTTTAAAATAACCTGCAGAAATTTAGTTGGGAAGATCTAAACAGAAGATTTTTACAATTTTAAAATCTGAATTTCTTTAAAAAATATTGGATAGATATGTTTTAAGGGTATTTGACTACAAATTTGGGTTTACGTAAAATGCAATTAGTTTTTAAGATTATATAACTTTTAAGTTTACATAAAATGTAATTATTATTTAAGATTACATATTTCTTTTTCTTTTTATTTTTCCTAAAATATCATTTTTTCTAAAATATATAATAAATTTTTTATTAAATTTTATAAACATAAATTACTGTTTTTAAAAATATCAAAAAAATATATAATTTAGATGAAATATGTTTAATTTCGAATTTAATTGTCTAATTTTATGGTAACCAAATCTATATTATGGAAATAATATAGATTGTTATTATTATTATTATTATTTTTTAATTATTTTTTGCTGTCTTTAATTCTGTTTGGCTACATGGTTGAGATTACATTTTATTTCATTTCGAATTTTTAATTCTGTTTGGCAACACTTACAAAAAGTGCTCCCCTTTTAATAGTATAGATTGTAAATGGTGTTATTTATATAAAAAAAATATATGATGTTATTATTCAAAAAATATATATATATATGATGTTATCTTATAGGGAAAGAACGGGTACAAAAAGGGAACAGACGGTAATTCGAAAAATAAAATAAAAAATTATTTAAACTATTTTTCATCAAAAACAAGACGATATAGAAAAATTAGGAAAGGTAAATTCAATTTCAAATTTCAAATATCAAATGACGACTGGTATGATACATGTATATGAAATTTAAATAGCAAAAGTAAGTTTCAAATTTCCTAAATATTTCAAATATCATGACAAGAAATAACGAATACGGAAAAAGAATGGATAATTTAGAAAATAAAATTTACTATCGTAATTATTTTTAATAATATACATAAGGAAATTATGGGTAACGGGAAAGCAAAAGAAAATTTTTTATATTTATGTGGGTGGGCCAAAATATTTTAATTCGTTCCAGGACATGCATAGTAAACGGGCTTGACTCTCTAAATATCTATATTTAGGTAATTTTATTCAAAAGTTTTAATTTTTTTCATTGTTTTTATCTGGTGTGATAGTTCACAAATTTAATTGATTTCTAACTTATCACTAATTCGGTTCACACTCGATCCGGGTCTCATATCATGTCAATCCAAATATTGCAAAATTTATAATAAACTTAGTTTTTGAAATCAACTCCGCACGTATGTGCGGTCCATCCCTAGTATATCTTTAACTAATAATTTTTTATTATATATATTTGAAGGTTCAGCTGATAACTTCATATTTCTACTCTTTTAATCATATGTTTTGTGCATTGTTTGCATGTTTAAGGTCTTGTTTCTACTAAGTATCAACCCCTTTTCTTTCATATTTCACATATAGGATATTTAGCATAGGCATTCGCATATCATTTGCATTTTAGAGTAAAAACAGGTACACTCGGACACTTCAGAGCATATCATATTGCATTTTCAAACCGACTTTGTAATTTGTCTTTTTCTGTTTTATGGCTTACAATAGAGACATTGGGTTATTAAGCCAAAAATCCAGTTTTCATTAGGGTTTTTCTTTGTAGCCACCAAACATTTCCTGAAACTTATAATCTTAATATCTTTTGATCTATTGAGTTTTTAGTGTTGGTTCTTTATATTATCTTGCTCCTTAATTCATTATCTATCTAGTTATGCATGATTTATCAATTTCTGGGTTTATGTTCTTCATTATGAATTCCAGATCTAAGTAGTTTTATGGGTTTAGAAGATGGGTTAAGTGATGAGGAATCTTAGTTTCTAGGGATGCTTAAGTATAGAGTCAGGTAGATACCTTCTGGATTAGGAGATTTAATTGCTAATGTTAGCATTAACCATGTATAATTAGATCTTAGACATTCCAGCACTCAAAAAGTGTTCAATGGAATGTCTCATCCACTAATACTAGAGATCTATTTACAAACACTTCCTAATGGCTGTTAAGGAGTAGATTGACATTAATGAGCTTGTTTTTTATGCCTATCTACTGCATGTTCATCAATGAAAGTTGAGATTAGGAAGTGTTTTAGATTTGATAATCTTTGCCTATTGATGATAAGGTATACCCGCAGTTTATTTTCTTTCCGACAAGATTATTTATTTATTTAAGTATGTATCCTTCTCAACTATATCTTCATCTATCATGTTTATTTCAGGGTTGTAGGATTGATGCTACAATTAGGCTACAATACCCTTCATCAGATATGCATCTCCTTTCCATAATCGTCTTCGTGATGGTTTATGTTATCAATTGACTAACTTCCAGGTACTTGATAATAGTTTATCTATTAAAAACTCACACCATCATCTCACAATAACAATGGTGCACGAGACAACTATGCATGAACTGCCTTCGTTAATCGATAGTCAATTTTTCAATTTCACTTCCGCGATAAAAATTGACGTTGCAAATGAGGAGGACCGCAAATACTGTGTTGGTATGTATTTTTATATTTTTATGTTTATTAACTTACTATAAAACTAAATTGTACTCCACTATAATTAATTTTAGTTAAATTATGTGATAATGTGTTACTATTTCAATACAAATGCAAGTGGTATTGTGTCAGACGTTTCTGATATGCGCGAAATCAACTTTGTCGATGGGGAATATGGTTATGCAAATGCTAAGAGTGTAGTCACATTTACCTTGACAGATGAAACATATACTGAATTCTTTCATAATTTATTAATCATATATATATATATATATATATAAGGAAAATTGGCCAAAATCGACCCCAACTATTCTCCTGCAACCTTTTTATACCCAAACAATGACCCTAGGCTAAAACCAACTTCATACCTCAATAAATTCAAATACCCACCACTTAGCTAAAACCAAATACAATGTAATACCAAATCTTACATAAATATAATTTGAAATTATCTGGAAAAGTTATTCAGTTTTAGTGAATTACGGGTCGTATGAGTAAATCAAATTTTTGCGATGGTTTATACAAAGTCTTATTAACAAAATATACTATTCAAATATTGATTAAATCAAATTTAATACGAATAAGCTTTATCAAAGAATTATATCTCTTATATATTAAAAGAGAAATAAAAAAGGAATTCAGATCGGGTTATTTGATCTTCTATAACTGTATACTCGATTTTAAAATTCTTGATTAAACCAATAAAACCGGTAATTTTCCTCCGCGCTGTAGCGCGGGTCCGAACCTAGTATCTAATTATTTTAAATAACAGATAAAACATTTGAATTAAAGTCCAAAATTAGATATTATCCGATTTTTCAGTCATAAAATTTAGTTTCAAGCCTCTCTTACTCAAATCTTCCACGCTCTGCAGAAGTTTCCTGCTCTCAAGGTACTTGTTTCTCCGATCTCTTCTCTTCAATCTTTTTTTTTGGTCTGATCTTTTTGGTTCCAACCATTCAGAATCCTCCGTTGAGATTGTTCTCTCCCAATTAAATAAAAAATAAAAAAATTGTTTACAGATGACAATCCAAATCTACGCAAAGACTCTTACAGAAAAGACCATAACACTTGATGTTGAAACCTCCTTCTCCATACATAATGTCAAGGCAATGATACAGGACAAATAAGGTTTTCCTTTAGATCAGCAAAGACTTATTTTTTCCGGTAAACTGCTTGATGATGGTCCTACTTTGGCTGATTACAATATCCAAAAAGACTCAACTCTCTACTTGGCTATGAGGTTGAGAGGTGGTATGCAGATCTTTGTCAAAAGTCTTACAGGCAAGACCGTAACTCTTAAGGTCGAAAGCTCCGACATGATCCACAAAGTTAAGGCAAAAGATCCAAGATAAAGAAGGAATCCCTCTTGACCAGCAACAAATGATCTTTGCCGGTAAACAGCTCGAGGATGGTCGTACCTTGGCTGATTACAGCATTCCGAAAGAGTCAACTCTCCATTTGGTTCTAAAGTTGAGAGGTGGTATGCAAATCTTTGTGAAGTATGTTTCGGGGAAGACCATACCCCTCGAGGTTGAAAGCTCAGACACCATCCGTAACGTCAAGGCCAATATCCAAGATAAAGAAAGGATCCCTCCATACCGGCAAAGGCTGATCTTTCTCGGTAAAGAGCTCAAGGATGACCTAACTCTTGTGGATTACGGCATCCAGAAAAAGTCAACACTTCACCTTGTCCTTCGTTATCCCCGTCGTATGCAGATATCCGTCGAGACCTTTGAAGATGAATTCCTTCTCGGTGAAACTATTACCCTAGAGGTTGAGAGCTCAGACTTGATTGGCGATGTCAAGGCGGAGATTCAAGATGAGGCAAATTTACCCCCGGACCAGCATAAACTGCTTTTTCTTCATACAGAGCTCATGGATGGCCGAAGTCTTGAATATTACCGCATCCAGAACAAGTCAACCCTCAAACTTGTTCGTCACATTGTCCCTTGTATTAGCCATGATATGCAGATATTCGTTAAGACCTATTGATGTTACACCCGCACCGATAAAACCATTACCCTGCAAGTTGAGAGCTTAGACACCATTATTAATGTTAAATCTAAGATCCAAGCCAAGTAACGAATTCCTTTTGAACGACAAAGGCTGATATTTGGCGGAAAACAGCTTAAAGATTGGAGCACTTTAGCTGATTACAATATTTAGCTGAAAATTTTACAGCATCTTTTCCTGATAACTTGTCATCCATGGTCTCTAATGTTCCAACCCTCAATTGGAACCAACTTCTCAAAATGGAAAGAGAAAGTTGAGTTCACATTAGAAGTACTAGATTTGGACTTGGCACTTCATGAAGAGGAGCCAAGTCCACTTACTGACACTAGTAGTGAGGAAGAAAAAATTCTCCATAAGGCTTGGGAGAGATCGAACAGACTGAGCATTATGTTCTTTAGCATGACAGTTGCTAGTAACATCAAATCTTCCCTTCCACCTAGTGAAAAAGCTAAGGCTTATCTTGATACACTAGCAGAACGATTTAAGACTGCAGACAAATCCCTTGCTGGGAAACTTATGGCAGATCTTACCACTATGAAGCATGATGGCACAAGGTCTATGCATGATCATTGCATGGATATGATTAACCTTGCGGCTAAGCTTAAGGGTTTAGGAATGAGTGTGGATGATTCATTTCTTTTCCAATTTATCCTAAACTCTGTACCTCCTCAATATGGGCCATTCCAAATTCATTACAACGCCATAACTCAAAAGTGGACGTCTAATGAATTGGCTAATAAATTGGTACAAGAGGAATCTAGACTTGACCGTGAAGGTATAAAAGTTGTCCATTATGCCCATGGTGCACTACAAGAAAACAGACTATTTACGACTACAGTTGGCGACTACAAACGCAGTCGCTAAATTTGGC
The DNA here is from genome assembly GCF_000375325.1 of Capsella rubella. Classification (NCBI taxonomy): domain Eukaryota; kingdom Viridiplantae; phylum Streptophyta; class Magnoliopsida; order Brassicales; family Brassicaceae; genus Capsella; species Capsella rubella. The sequence goes on along the minus strand of NW_006238919.1, from coordinate 4,164,622 downwards.
GACTATTTTATGACTATGTCGCGACTTTGTTACGACTACGTAGATGTAGTCGGTAATTCGTCGCTAAACGGCGACTGAAACTTGCAGTCACTAATGTAGTCGTAAAATGGCGACTGTTTTATGACTAAGTAAAGGAAACGGTGAAATAGTCGCTATGTAGTCGCTAATTGACCGACTACATAGCGACTAATCGGACGAGTCGTTAAATAGTCGCAAAATAGCGACTGAATTGCGATTCTTGCGGCGAGTCGTAATATGGTCGCCATGTAATCGTAAAACTAACGCAAAAAAAAAACAAGTTTTTTTCGTTCGTGGTAGGTGAGCACGAGGAGTGGTAGGTGTACTGGTTTTTGGCGACTACACAAGTTGTCGCTACATAGTCGCTAAATAGTGGCTAAGCAGTCGCTAAATTGTCTATATAAGAAAGTTTCGATCCATAATTCTCTTCATTCATTCACAACACAAACAACCAAAAATAAGAAGAAAAAAACGAGATTTGAGAGCTTTTCAATAATGGCTAGAAATTATAATAATATTCGAGAGTGGATGTATAAGAGGATCGACGAAGAGACGGGAAACTTCTCAGAAGAATTTAGAGCGGGGGTAGTTGCAGCCTTTAGCACAAGATAATGGGGGTAAGTTTTACTGTCCATGTAGTAAATGCAGAAATGATAGGCGTATTCCTGGGGCTAGAATTCGGAAATATCTATTTAGTTATGGGTTTATGGAAGATTATTATGTTTGGTATAAGCATGGGGAAGAAATCAACATGAATTTAGGAACGAGTTATGTTGATGCGACGTATATAAGTGGGAGAGAAGAAGTGGGTAATGTAGAAGATAGATATGTGGATATGGTGAATGATGCATTTCCTAATGATAATTACATGAGTTATCATCAACATGATGATAGTTATTATAATGTAGAAGAACCGGTTTATAACCATTCAAAGAAATTTTACGACTTGTTAGAAAGTGCTAAAAATCCGCTATATGAAGGTTGTCGTGAAGGTCACTCTCAATTATCTTTAGCTGCTAGAATGATGCAGAATAAGGTAGATTATAATATGAGTGAAAAGTGTGTGGATTCGGTATGTGATGTGTTAAGTGAGTATTTACCAGAACGAAACCAAGCTACCGGTTCACATTACGAGACAGAAAAATTAATGCGCAATTTAGGGCTCCCATATCATACAATTGATGTTTGTATCAACAATTGTATGATATTCTGGAAAGATTACGAAAAAGAAGATAAATGTCTCTTTTGTGATCATGAAAGATGGAAGCCTAATGAAAACCGACGTCGAACAAAGATACCATATAGTCGTATGTGGTATTTACCTGTTGCAGACAGATTGAAGCGAATGTATCAAAGTCACAAGACTGCAGCAGCAATGAGATGGCATGTCGAGCGTCAAGCAAAGGATGGAGAAATGAGTCATCCTTCAGATGCGGCTGAGTGGAAATATTTTCAAGACCAACATCCCCAGTTTGCTGAAGAACCCCGAAACGTGTATCTTGGATTATGTACCGATGGGTTCAATCCTTTTGGCATGTCCCGTAATCATTCTTTATGGCCTGTGATCTTAACTCCATATAATCTACCCCCTGGTATGTGCATGGATACAGAGTACTTGTTTCTGACAATTCTGAATTCAGGGCCTAATCATCCGCGAGCTAGTCTTGATATCTTTCTTCAACCACTTATTGAGGAGTTAAAAGAGTTGTGGTCTATTGGAGTCGATGCATACGACGTGTCGTTGAGTCAAAATTTTAATTTAAAAGCAGTGCTTATGTGGACGATAAGCGACTTTCCGGCGTATGGCATGTTATCTGGATGGACCACCCATGGTAAATTGTCTTGTCCAGTTTGCATAGATGATACAAAGTCTTTTTACCTACCGAATGGAAGGAAGACGTGTTGGTTTGATTGTCATAGAAGATTTCTTCCCTATGGTCATCCTCTAAGGAAGAATAAAAAAGATTTCTTGAAGGGAAAAGACGCTTCGAGAGAGTATCCACCGGAGTCTTTGACCGGGGAACAAGTTTATTCCGAGCGGGTGAAAGGTGTCAATCCACCGAAAACCAAGGATGTCGGTGGAAATGGTCATGAAAGGAAGATGCCTGGCTATGGGAAACAACATAATTGGCACAAGGAAAGCATATTGTGGGAGCTGCCGTATTGGTGGAAAGCATATTGGTGTGTACCAAATGATGGGAAAAGGCATCAGGTGAGCCATAAAATAGCACAACCCAGAATGAATGATTCTAATAAAGGTAACAAGAAGAAAAAGGCAAGGAAAGATGATAGATGCAACTTCTGCAAGAAGTCTGGCCACTTTCAGAAAGATTGCCCTAAAAGAAAAGAATGGTTTGAAAAGAAAGGTACTCCTATGTGCTTCGTAAGCTTTTTCGAATCTAATCTTACTCATGTTTCTTCTAAAACTTGGTGGATTGATAGTGGTGCTAATGTACATGTAGGCAATTCCTTGCAGGGATTCCTTACAACCCATACCATAAATCCAAGAGAAAACTACTTGTTTATGGGGAATTGAGACAAAGCGCCAGTTGAAGGTATTGGCACTTATCGTCTCATTTTGGATAGTGGATTTTGTTTGGATTTATTTCAGACTCTTTATGTTCCATCTATTTCCCATAATTTAGTTTCATTAAGCAACTTGATTTGGCTGGTTTTAGTTCAACTCAAAGAGATGGTTGTTTCAATTTATTTATGAAATCTAATCGAATTGGTTTTGGAAAATTAGTTGATGGTCTTTATATGTTAATATTGGATGATCAATATTCCGAAACACATCTCACCCTGCATGGTAATGATGAACTTAAAAGCAAAACATGTGCGAAATATTCATATAACTTGTGGCATAAAAGGTTGGGACATATTTTCAGCGAAAGAATAAAAAGATTGGTAAAAGATGGAGTCATTCCAAATCTTGATTTTACCAACAATAAAGAGTGTGTAGATTGCATTAAGGGTAAGCAAACTAAACACACGAAGAAAGGTGTTACAAAAAGTACACAACTTCTTGAAATCATACATTTAGATATTTGTGGACCTTTTGACGTTCCATCTTTTGAAGGTGAAAAATATTTCATTACCTTTATTGATGATTATTCACGTTATTGTTATCTCTATCTATTGCATGAAAAGTCTCAATCTGTGGATGTTGTACAAGTGTTCATTACTTAAGTAGAGAGACAATTAGATAGAAAAGTAAAAATTATAAGGTCAGATAGAGGTGGTGAATTTTATGGCAGGTATGATGAAACAGGATAACATCCTGGACCTTTTGCCAAACTTCTTCAAAAATTAGGAATTGTTGCTCAGTACACAACGCATGTATCTCCATGGCAGAATGGTGTAGCTAAAAGGCGTAACCGTACATATATGGGAATGGTTAGATCTATGATGAGTCATGCTAACTTACCTATATTCTGAGAAATCCAAAGGATATAGAACTTACTATCCAACCGATAGTACAAGAATAGTGGAAACTGGTAATGCTAAATTCTTTGAGAATGGAAAAATTAGTGGGAGTGATAAAGTTCAAGATGTAGTCATTCAGGAAATTCGGGTGCATATTCCTTTGCCCTTACTTCCAAAGTTGTTGGAAATCCTCCCATTGTTGAACTGTTAGACAATGAGGAAAATCCAGTGAATGATCATACACTCCATGAAGAAAACGTCGCTAATAATGAGAATCAAGTACAAGAGGAACCAGCATTAACAAGATCTACTCGTCCGAGGAGATCTGCTATTTCTAATGACTATGTACTTTATCAAGTAGAATCTGGAGAAGTGAATATTAAAGATCCGGTTTCTTATTCACAAGCCATTAAGGATGTTAATTCTGATAAGTGGGTTGATGCCATGAAGGATGAAATGAACTCTATGGCTAATAATGAAGTTTTAGATATTGTTCCATTGCCTGAAGGACACAAATCAGTTGGATGTAAGTAGATCTTTAAGACCAAACTCGATTGTAATGGCAATATTAAACGATATAAAGCTAGACTTGTAGCTAAAGGGTTTAATCAAAAAGAAGGTATCGACTATAATGAGACTTTTTCTCCCGTGTCAAGGAAAGATTCTCTCAGAATTATCATGGAATTAGTAGCTCAGTATGGTCTCAAACTACATTAAATGGATGTGAAAACTGCCTTTCTTAATGGTGACTTAGAAGAAGAAGTCTATATGCGTCAACCTGAAGGCTTCATAATCGAAGGTCAGGAAGACATGGTCTGCAAGTTAAAGAAATCAATTTATGGACTAAAACAAGCTTTGAGACAACGGTATCTAAAGTTTGATGAAACCATTACGAAATTCGGTTTTAAAGAAAACATTGTAGATCCATGTATATACCTCAAGATCAGTGGGAGTAAGTTCATAGTTTTGGTTTTGTATGTTGATGATATTTTACTGGCTAGTAGTGATCTTGGTCTATTACATGAGACTAAGGGTTATCTCTCTAGGAATTTCGAAATGAAAGATATGGGTGAGGCATCCTACGTGATCGGTACTGAAATATTTCGTGATAGATCCCTTGGAGTTTTAGGGTTGTCTTAGAAAGCTTATATTGATAAAACTCTTGAGAGATTTGGCATGATGGCATGTTCTCATAGTATTGTTCCTCTGCATAAAGGTGACAAATTTATTCTTAAGCAATGTCCGCAGAATGAATTGGAACGTCTAGAAATGCAAAAATATCCTTATGCATCTTTGGTGGGAAGTTTGATGTATGCACATGTTTGCACAAGACCTGATATTAGCCATGCAGTTGGCATGCTGGGTAGATTTCAGAGTAACCCAGGACTCGCTCATTGGCAAGCTGCAAAGAAAGTATTAAGATACCTCAAAGGACCAAGAAACTACATGCTTACATACAGAAAATCAACACATCCACAGATGGTTGCATTTCGGATTCAGATTATGGTGGATGTCAAGATTCTAGACACTGCACTCTTGGCTATGTGTATCTCCTTTCTGGGGGTGCCATCTCATGGAAAAGCCAAAAGTCGCAGCTATTATATGAAAAACCGGATGAACTCACACTAATAACCAAAACTCAGAACCACTGAGTTATACTCTTTATTAGAAATCTGATTAAGAAGTTTACAACTCTCTTAATTTGTTTTACACACATCCTGAACCGATTCAGCTTGTCACCTGAGATTTCTAACCTTAAACAAGAACGGATCTAAAGAACAACACTCTTTCTTATCCTTCTTGTTTTCCGATATAGAGTAAACACTACTTTCTCAAAAGAAAAAGCTTCACAACACTTTTTCTTCACTTAAACGGCTAACCCTAGCAAGCATCACAATAGCCCCTTTTATACTCATAAGGTTGCTCGATCTCCTAAGTTAGTGTTTCGATCTTGGATACCACCAAATCTTCAAACGAATATCTTCATTCTTAAGACAGACTCTTCTTTCCTTAGGCCTCCACGTCATCAGGTCTGTTAGCATATTGTCCACGTCAGCTTCGGCTCCTTGCTTATTACGCTTTCATTCTGAAACAGCTACCAACTTGTTCAAGCAAGTCCACGCATCCTTGTTGCACTTACATTATACACATCCACTATGGAGGCTGAGTATGTTGCATGTTATGAGGCTTCTATTCAAGGAGCATGGTTGCAGAATTTTGTCTCTGAGTTTGGGGCTTTGAGTTATGTTGACAAGCCGTTGACTCTTTACTGTGCTTCTCTAAGCATGGTATGATATCTAAGGGAGCCAAGCATATGGACCTTAAATACCTATCACTAAAGCAAGATGTCAAAAGAGGAAAGTTTGCCATTGAACATATAGGCACTGAACTTATGGTTGTAGACATATTTACAAAAGGGCTACCTCCTAAGACTTTCCAGAAGCATGCTGAAAGTATGGGTCTTGAGAATAGTTCCTATTTATGTAGTTTGTCTTAATTGGCCTATATTTGACATTTATGTTGAGATCTTTTATGATTTTTTCATCCTTTTATATTCTGTTTCCAATGTGCATACACATTATTGTTGTTGGATTTATAATAATAGAATGAGTCTTTATTTTATAGACATTAAAGGGACCATTATGATAACTCCTATTATGTTATGGTTTATCTAAGAAGGTAGTCAATGTAGAAGTACATGGAAGGGATCATGTTGCAGAATGATATGTGACCGCCATGACTCCCATTGATTACTAGATTAGTCAAGCCACTTATGATGACCAAATGAAAGATATTAGTAATAACATATTATGCCGGCCTTATGATTCCTAAGAGAAAACATTAATGGATTCTACTAACGACCAAGTGGGAGACTGTAAGGAATAATTTCCTTCCCCTATTATGTGGTCTTGTAGTTATCCGTTTTCTATAGAATAATGTTATTTTTAATATATTTGGTAACTAATTAAATAGATAATGAAGGAGTTTTTCCTAATCAATCTCTACTTTGATGGACGGCTGAGATTAAATCTTAAGGAAACCCTAAAGATGAACTAGGTACTCTCTCCGCCTATAAATATATGCCTTTAGTCCATCATAAAGGCATCCCAAAAAGAAATCACAAACACAACACATAAAGTAAGTTTATAGGCAAGGGGAGAGAAACCTAATCACCTAACTAAGAGATCAAGACTTCAGGAATCCGTTCATCAAGAATCTCAGCTACAATGAATGGAGGTACTCCGCTAACCCTCCTTTACAGTTTTATCATGTGATTAATCATGTTGCTTAAAGATCTTAGGGTTCATGTAAATTGCACTAACATGTGGTATGAGAGATACAATAAGTTTTCGATTAGGCTTCAAAACATAATCAACACATAACTTTCAATTATATAATAAACATGAAGTAAATTATGATGTTCCTGTGCGTAACCACCATAATCTCATTATAATCATGCTATTCAAAATTGAGTAATGTATTAAATTAATTAGACTAAGTTATCCGTTGATATCCTTAATCTACACATATACATACTCATAATTCTTTTATATCTAATGTGGGTAACTTATTATCACAAAGATATATCAAAACAATGATTTCATTATGCAATAATTTATAAGGGAAGGTCACTGTAGTGAAATCTAAACCTAATTATGCACTCTTATTGAAATCAGATTTCTGTACGAATTATGCACAGATTGTTTGTGTACGAATTATCACAAAATAAGTCTGTACCAGTTATGCACAGAACGATTTAATATGATGTACGAATTTTGCACATATCTATTTCTCTGATAAAACATAATTCAGAAACACACGAATTTTATCATAAACTAAGGTTTTATCTTTAAGAAACCTGATTCCAAAGACCCGAATTATGCACGCCCGGATTTTGCAAATACTTTCAAAATAAAACGCGAAATTTGCACAGAAAAATCAAACATAGATTTATATATGCAGGTCTCTAATTCTATCATACTTAATCAATTTATCATATGCTTATAACCTGGCTATGACCGAAGGTATTTTCTTTGGTTAATTGCCATACCAAACTATCGAGCTTCATTTTGAAAACTTTACACATAACATCCGGCCTGTCTTCTGACTTCAAAGAATGTTTTTGAAGATATCTTGTAATTTCGTGCCATTTGGGATTGCAAGTAATGGTTATGAACTAGTCTGGATAACCATAATACTTACATGTAGCCATCGCATCTAGATAATGCTGCATCATGTATCTAAAACCACCAGTGAAAGAAGAAGGTATGAATATTTTCTGGCCTTTATTTTTAAGATTCGGATTAGCGCTTTCAGATATCTGTTTGATCTTCTCATAGTTTTCGCATCGCAAATTCTTCTGGTTGTAATAGATATATCGCAATCTATTTGATTCTATCATAGTTTAAGCATCCACTAGAAACTGTTTGAAAAGCCTACCTGACATTGGGATAATAGGAGACTCTCCATGCCTCGTTTGTCTACGATATGCAAAAAACTCATGCATAGTGACATTTTTTCTTTTCCTTCCATTAGTATCGACAAAACCAATATCGATTCCTAATCTGAAACCATCTTCACCATAAGGAAACAACAATGGGTATTGCAAAGGCAGGTAAGGTGGATGTAGCTCACTGATTCTATGCAATTTCCCTGACTTGATCTCGATAAAAATATCACGCGCAGTATCACCTCTACCATCATTCACTGTGTTGTCGATTTTACCTCCCAAGGAAGTAAATGCAAACATCATATTGTATGCCCTTATCAATTCCCAGAAGTTGTTACTTCGTGTGTCACCGTTATACATTAGCGCTGCCAAAGTAGCTGGCGGATCTTGCATGGTTGGTAGGATAACTTTTCCCTTCTTACAACACGTAGCGAAAAGAGGTTTTCTACTGTTTACCCTTTTGTTTATTCTTTCTCCAAACCACATGTATGCAGAACAATTAGGACAAATAAATGTCGGATCCCCATGGTCATAATAACCTACAATAACATTATGTTAGTAAATTAAATACTTGATAATTTATTATGTAGATCTATATAAACTATATAACCATTATCAGCATATCCTGGTTTGACGGTTGAACTTGAATTGGAACCACTGGAAAATGCACGTATCTTTAACTTGTTATGACGATTCTGATTATGCATTAGGTCCTCGTTGTGATCAACGTTGACGTTGTCAAGTGTATTCAATTCTGAAAGGTCATTACTGTCAAATACTTCTGTTGTATCCGAATCAGAGTCTGTAGCGACAAAATACACAAAATCTTCCGGTTTCAACGTTGAATTTATAAAAGAAAGAATTATATCAGAATAGCGAATGGTTTATATATCATACTTTTAAGATTCATCATAATTAACTAACCAGCGTGTTTTTTAATTGCACCTATGCGTTTACGTTTTAAAATATCATTTCGATTCCTCCTTGCTAATCGTTGAACATGTTTTTTGTTCGGGTTATAAGCCCGGAGACTCATGCAGTAACGCTGATATGTCTGTGGAGCATAAATCTCGTTCTGGAATATGTGTCTTACAATAAAAAGCGATAACCTCAATAGAACGTAATTATTGAATAATTTTTAAAAAAAGAACATATAAACAATAATGACAAACAAATAGTAACAAAATCAAACATAGAGTTATATGTATGTGTTTAGTCTTCGTACGCACTTTGGTTTTGCTTGATACTAGAGTTTTTTGGTTTCTTCATTCTTTCTAAAAGAACAGAAGGTTTGTTCAGCAAGTAAATTTAGCCCTAAAATTAAACCTTGTGTTAGGGTCTACTTATATCGGTTTATATATGTTTTTAAGTAACCTTGCGTTAGGGTTTACTATTTCTAAATATTGTAAGATTTCCAAAAGATTAATTCATGTATTTACTGCAGGGTTTGTTCTATCATTCATATCAATATCAATTTATTTTATAAATCATATATCTGAAAATACATCAGAACGTAATATGAAAATATCGATAACAATGGTTTTATTTTTTAAATATATAAGATAATAATATGTAAATATAAATAATTTACAAAACTGTATAGATAAATTTGGAAAATATCGATATGCCTATGAAATGTCAACTTGCCGGGATCAATGTTTATGTATAATTTTTACCGATAGATATTATAGAAGATAAAAGTGAATGTTAACTATTAGATAAATTATTTATAATTTGTATATGATTTGATAATATCCCGTTTGAGATAAAGCGAAGGAAACATATATTTGCATTATATAATATTCACTCAAATGCATAAATACTGTTAACATGTATACGCTAGATATGCTCGCTATCACGTTTAATGATATGTATACATAATTTATAATTTACCACGTACGATTTATGCAAATATGAAGTTCAACAAAAACCTTAATATTAATTATTAAACGAAACAAATGTCATATAATAGGAAAACTCAATTATAAAGCTGCATAAATTAAGATGTGCAAAGTCTATTTTTGCTCAGTTCTCGGTTTCTTCTTAGCATAAGTCTTGACATCATCATCTGCACTAACAGCTCCATTCTTCTTCTTCTTAGGCGGTTCATCAATAGTTGGCGTCATGTTATGTCCCGTAGTCACATCATCATTAGATGAAAACCAATGCTGCATTTATTATGTTCATTGTTGAATATTAGATACAATTATGTGTATACCGAGTTTAAAATATAAAATATAAATTGAAAATTACCCAGATAGAAAGTCTTCAACCATTTGTTTGTTATTAGAAAATTTCTGCACGACATATGGAGTATTCTTGTTTTGATGATTACCAGAGCTGACTCTAATTTTAAACAAAATGGTCTTTCCGATCAAATCACTTAACGCAGTCGGCATCATATGGGGGTTTTCCTATAACATACAATAACTGAAATTATCTAGTAGAATATGAAATTAACATTATATATAAAGAATATTTTATACCTGAGAAATTTCTTCGAGTAACACATCATCACTTTTTGAGTAAATTCTCAGCCATTATGTAATAAAAAAAGCAATTTAGTATCAACCATCTCATGAGATACACGGAGCACCAACCTATATCTGTACATATTAACGTTTAAAAATATGTAAACATAAGATATATACAGTCAAAATATACATGCAATAAAAATAAATATTAAACTGTGAACAAAATAATAAATGATACAATAATTTACTACCTAGCCACAACATCAGTAGTTTTCCCACATGTTTCACAACTGTAGGTAGGAAGTCCAACATAACGCTGTTTTTCAGGAAAAGGATCAACCCTTTTGTTACATGTTTGGCATGTAGGATAACACCAACAATATGGATTATCTAAGGCAGTTACTGTTCCAGCGTTAACACAAATGTATTCCTACAATAAATTTTTTAAAAAGTTAGGATATTTTGCTATCAACTCTATATCATAACGTCAAGATAAATTAAAATATCAAACTTCATTAGATGTAATTATTTCTTGTATAGTTTTCCGAATGTTCCTAATGAAGAATTCGTCATGTAACGAAACGGTTTGTGTAGACGGTACAGAGAGATGCTCAAAAGATTCTACTTGATTTATATCATCTGATAACCTAAAATGCCGAATAATAGACACGCAACGGATCACGATAGTACACAGAATATGTATATCTATACACTAAAGCGTTAAAACAATAAGATAAGGAAAATTTATTTATGGAATTTCAAAAATTTATGAAAACATAATGGTTTCAATTGCGTCAATTAGCAATCTTGGTATCTGGATCAAGTAGTATTTTGGTCGCACTGAAAGCGTTAGATATAGTCCAGTTTCCTACATGTTGTAAATACCGCATAAGTACTATATGGTATACATAATTCGCTAGAAATATATATGAATGTTGATAATTTAAATTTATAATGTCTCGGAAGATAATTACCTCTATATTCTTTGACTTGTGCTAGACGCAATACGCATATGATTTTTGTAGTACCCTTATTTTCTGAATAAGTTTTCACTTGGTCAGAATATTTTCCCCATAACGTTCAAATCAAACGCATCCCACTGCAAACCAATCAAACTAAATTTTTATATAACAAACACGTAAATATGTATTTAATATATGTGGAATTTAAAGAGGCACGACTTACACATTATCCCATAACTCAATATCAACTTTAATATTAGTTTTACCCCGACAGTGATATCTTCAACCGATCCAATACTAACTATTTCACCGATAACATCTGAGAAAGCAATGAATCAGTAATCTTGATTTTATGATCATAGTAATTATTAGTAAGGTAGCAATCTTACCAATCAAGATCTTGGGATCGGTTAGACCACTTACGATTTATGAAAATTCGACGAAATAGTTATCAGGGACGTCTGCAGGTATAACATATACGGGTGTTACAAGCGTTGTCCGGTAGAAACTGATCTTGAATGGCTTAAGACACGTCTTATATTTAACATTATTATTGATCAACTGAAAAAGTATCAATATTCACCCATACATCTTCCTTTAGGAGAGTTTGATATTTGGTGATGTGTTTGTCGTCGACAGTTGCATGAATCCTCGAACCCTACAATCAGAGACAACATTGTATTATAAATAAAATTTTATTTTGATGAATATTATTAAAGGTATTAATTGTTTCTCGTTATACCTTCTCATCGACCAGAACCATCTCTAAAGAACTTCCAGCTTCTTTCTTGAAACCTTTCCATAGTCTAACGATCTGAACCTTGATTTCATATCTTTGGAAAAGAGGATCAATGTCGTTGATGAAAGCGAAAGTACTGCTGTTTTGCTTAAACATAATGTATTAATTTGTATCTAGCTAGGTATAAAAAGATGAGACCATGCTTTAGGTTGAAGCTATATATATAACACGGCCCGAAGATTTTCATGTGTAAGTTTGATATTTTTCTTTAACGAATTATCATTATTAAGGATATTGACAAAACAGTATCAGTATTTGCCATTATCTATATGGATTAATAATATGCTAGATTCATTTAAAGGTAAATATATTTTGATTTAATGACAAATTTTACTTTTTTATTAGGTAACTTAGTTTAAATATATCACTGATTTTAACGATATAAAATTCTTTCTTTTTATTAGTAAAGTATGATACCATCTTTTAGGGTTAATTTATATATTAAAACATGTATATATAAAAAACTATTTCGAAGATTTTCATGTGTTAAATTAGATTTTTCTAAAGATTTATTATTGTTACGGATTTATTATTATAAGAACGCAAAATCATAATATTAGCCTAATCTCTAGATATCGATTTTAAAATTCACGAATAATTGATTTAAATTATTATTAATTGAAATGGAAATTAATAAACGTACAATAAGGATGATATTTCTCAGACTAAGGATTCTCATCTCCTTCACGATAAAACAATTCCATCATCTGATTGGCTTGGTAAATAATAGGATTAAACAAAACTTCCATGCTATAATCATGAAACATAAATAGTTTTAGAAACATACCTTTAGAAATATATATATAAATAAACGATTTAATATTTGATAATTATTGTAACATGGACACATTTTATAAACCAACCTTGATATACTTCAAGTTTCGCAAATCTCAAAACACAGGTAACAATTTTTCCGATAGCCTGTCTCCAACCATCAAAAAAATGCTGAGCATATAATTTTGGTAGTCTACATGGCAGTCTACTACCGCTAATGTTGATGGGAAAAATATAATTTAGTAACCAAAGTTGATTGAAGGTATACCAATATAATACTTACAAAATAGCTGCTAACAAAAATATTTGAGATGGTGTTAATTTAAAAACTTACTTTGTATTTTCGAGCTCAAAGAAGAGCTCTTCCCATTGATGATCAGGAGGACCTTCTTCTTTAAAATTATACACATTGACCACTTTGCCAATCAGATCTATAAAGTATATTATGAAGTTAAGTTATGAATATTAATTTTAGGAATTAACAGAAAGTAAATATATGAAATTTATAACGTTAATCTTACCAACCCATATCGAAGGATCTAAACAGCCACTTTTGATTTTTTCGAAAGATACAAAAGAAAGATAATCTTCCGAGCTCAAAGGATATATCTGCTTAAACCAAGTTGTCGTTTTCCAATGTATCATAAAAAGATGATCCGTTGGTCTAAAAGTCCCAATAACTCTACTTATTTCAATCGACAAACTGATCCATGATCCAACTTGAAGCTTCGAAGAGAATATTTATATGAACTCCATATCCAACACAGCATGAATTTTTTGACCCTATATATATAAACATTATAATGGTATAATTAGACAATTTTATAACAATATATAATTCTGAGGAAAATTTTGAAAGAGGTGGATAATAGACCTTAACATCGACAAAAAAATAAATCAAATGTTTCATAATAAGGGTAGGTGCATCTGAACTTTCTTAAAATTTTGACTTTAATTTTCCACTCATGCACGTAAGGATTCAATGAACCTACGTCAAACAGATGATCTCTCATACCGACAGATTTTTTGATAGCATTAGAGAGGAGGTTGGCCATGTCTTAAAAATCGAGAACTGTACAATAAACCTTATTTTCAATACGACCTAAATTTAAGTATTCAAGAACTCTATATATATATATAACAAAGTCTAGAGAGGAAAAAATTATATATATATATATATAAATAATGATAATCAACGTAATGTATAATTACCAAATTTAAATTAAATTAGTTTATTAACTGTTCAGTCAGCTATATCACAAAAAAAGGAATTATCTAAATAAGTATATTTTAGTCAAATTTAGAAGATAATACTGTTTATTTATGTGTTTATCAGCATTAATATAAACAGTCAAAATATAAAATTAACATATTTGATGACATAGTTATCCTTCATCTTGTCAGATAATATTAAAATAACTGTTGACATGTGTATTTATATATCTATATCTATATATATAGTATAAAGTTTATTATACAATAACATACTTATATATTTATATATATTTATAATTTATCAATAATGTACTCTTACTATTTCGATTGTAATGGAATATCAAATTAATACTCTTTACGTATTTTACGTTCATGATCGTAATGGAATATCAAATTAATACTCTTTTCGTATTTTACATTCATAAATTAGAATCTTAATAAAGACTTCAATATCCAAATGAATTTATAACAATTTCAAATTTATTAAAATATAAATCTCAAAACCATGTTCATATAAATTTTGAAATTACAAGCACTCATGCTCCGATAACAAATCTTAGTAATAGTTATTAAAAATATAAAGGACTTAGGTAAATTAAAAACTGGAAGCGCATTATTATGAAACCCGAAACATTCATCGTTTTCTTGCAATAAGAAGTGTCCTACATCGTTTTGATGGGATCCTGTAATACATAAACATTAGTTGGTATTAGTTTTGGGCAAGTGTAATAACGTTAGCAGTGGTAAGCTTTTATATTTTGTAAATTAAAGTTAGACTTACATTTTTTGAATTTTTCAACTTCTGGAACATCAGGATTCAACCGTACTTAAGTGCTATGAGTAGTAGTTATTGTTATTCGATCTATATCATAGAAGCGTAAAAATTCGACGTAAGTTCAAACAGGCCAGGAATTATATAAACATATATGCACTCGTTTCCATAAACTTGTATAAATACTAACCTTTATAAGTGTCGTTCAAGCCCCAACGAATTATATATACACAAGCATCGAGTTGGCAACTTTTCTAGGAATTGTAAAACCTAACATCATCTCCTCCATGTAACTCACACCGTAGAAGAACATTCCTACATGATTGGTCAACAATTATACTGCGAAAACTAATAATTCAATTAACACAGTTACATTTTAGGTATTAAAATCACCTGTTATCACGGAGGTCAAACATTATTCGATGATGTTCTACGTAACGATCACCTTCGTCAGCTAATGAGCTTTCGTGGTACTCGCTATCTTCTGCTGACCTCATTTCTTCGTCTTCTTCATCTTTTTCTATATCTTCTTCATCCTTTTCTATATCTTCTTCATCTGTCTCAAATTCTTCATCTTCAGACTCTTCTTCTTCTGTCTGGTACTCGATCTCCTCTTCTGTTTCCTCGTCTGCTTCTATATCCTCGTCTTCTTCATCTTCTGCATCAGAATCTTCATCGTCTCCTTCGTCTGACTCATTGTATTCGTTATCCTCTTCATTAAGTTCGCTATCTTCTTCTATAAATTCTTCATCTGACCGGCAACCATCTTCATCACCCGTTTCATCATCACTACATTCTTAATTACTATCATATCGTAGTAAATCTATCGAATTATCATTCATTATTTTTAGCAATTTTTTGATATGATAGAGGTTTGGTATCTTTTTTTTAATAAACCCTCTCGGCTGATCCGGTCAGCCCCGATAGGAACACACCGAAGTGCTTCAGAGTGGACTTCTCCCCAAATGGCCACCACACTGTCTATCCCGAGTTTGGAATGCTTTCCGACTAATGCCAGGGGGTAGTCAGGCCGCCTGCATTTCTGACTACCAGGTAAACCAACTGGGCCTTGGCCGAATTGACAGACTTCTCACACAACCATGATTTTTGTTTCCAGGGTGGATAGAACCTAAGTTAGTTTCTTCCAACCTTTTCCCAATTCTCCCTTACCACTGGACCACAGCTGTGCGGGCGAGGTTTGGTATCTTTCCGTGTTCTTCAACAATAAGTTTCTCTTCAGCAGGCATAAGCGGACCCACATTTATTACCTAACCAATGAGATCTTGCTAATATAAGACAATACACAAGACATTAATATACTTCCGTTTGTTTTATATATGATATATATATATATATATATATATATATATAATATAAATTATAAACAAAAGTAACTTACCAACCAAGTAATCATCGCAATCGACACCATGGTTAACACGTTGAATATCAATGAAGTCAAAGAATTCATTCGTGCACTTGTAACCAATTTTGGTAATTTTAGTTCGACGAATAAAAAGTATCTTATATTGATGGTCAGTAGCTCTGCACGTTCTAAACTGTTCAACCAATTTGAAATACTCAATATCAACCCAATCATCGGTATGAATTTCCGACAAAGACTTAGAATCAAGACCGAGCCGCAAAGACGCCTGAATTTTATTACCCTGTTTTTAAAGGGAGAATTACTTAGATAGACCACAAAAATATGTTTATTCCTTAAACATCCAAATTTTTTTTTTAATTCCTTAGATGTTTAGTGAGATGAGTGTAATTACAATAAACACCCTTGATCTGTTTTCACTTAAAAATTGCCACGTCAGATTCGACATGCCACGTCATACCTAAAATTGCCACATCATTATTCTGTCTTTAATGATAAAAGAGGAAGAAACTGAACATTTTCGTCACTATTCACAAACAAAAAAAACTGTTTTTTCTCTCTCGAAGCCAACGAAGAACCCTAACTCTCGCCGCTTTTCTTTCTCGTTTCTTCCGGCCGCTTATCCTATTATCAGTGTGTCTCTCTCTTTCTCGTCGTTATTGTTGTCGCATTTCTTCTCAACTTGGATGGAGACTTTTCGTTTTCTGACAAAAATAACAGGGAAATACGAAACGTCGTTTACGGCTGAGTTATGGTACATTACGGCTGAGTTATCACACATTGCGGCTGAGTTACGGTACATTACGGCTGAGTTATATTATGACTTATTGGAAGTTACGGCTGAGTTATGGCGAAAATATTTCTACCTCGGTGATTCCGGCGAAGAACCCTAATTCTCGCCGCTTCTCTCTCTCTCATCTCTTTTGGCCGCTTCGATTCTCAACGAGTCTCTCTCTTTTCGTCATTCCTATCGCATTTCTTCTCAAATTGCGTACATCCAATGTTCTAAGAAAATAAAAGAGTTCTTGGTCCTCACATGTGGTTCTGTTCATGGTGAGAGTTGCTTTGAAGATGACAATAATGAAGACGAAGAGAGTGAACGGTAAACCTATGGCACTAACTCGTAATCTCATTACTGTCTTGTTATTTTGCCACTATATCGAAATCTCATATCCCATTCTCGAGTTTTGTTTCATTTGTTGCAAAAAAGGTGTCTATGTCAGATCGGAATAGGCCAAGGAAAAGGCAGAAGACTAAAAAGAATAAGAAAAAAAACTGTTCTTTCTCTCTCGAAGCCGACGAAGAACCCTAACTCTCGCCGCTTATTTTTCTCGTCTCTTCTGGCCGCTTATCCTATAATCGGTGCGTCTCTCTTTCTCGTTGTCATTGTTGTCGCATTTCTTCTCAACTTGGGTGGAGACTTTTCGTTTTCCAACAATAAAAAGGGAAATACGAAACATCGTTTACGGTTGAGTTAGGACACATTACGGCTGAGTTATATTATGACTTATTGTAAGTTACGGCTGAGTTGTGGTTTTTTTTTGTAATTGTTCACGTAAAGGAAAAAATATCTCTACCTCGGCGATTCCAGCGAAGAACCCTAATTCTCGCCGCTTCTCTTTCTCTCATCTCTTTTGTCCTCTTCGACTCATACCGACGAGTCTCTCTCTCTCTCTCTCGTCGTCATTGCAATCGCCTTTCGTTTCAACTCGGCTGGAAACTTTTCGTTTTCCGACGAAAAAACAAAAGGGAAATACGAAACGTCGTTTTCAACTTTTTGTCTAAGTTATGCCGCATTGTGGCTGAGTTATGCTATATTACGGCTGAGTTATGGTACATTACGGCTGAGTTATGCTACATTACGGCTGTGTTATGATATATTTTCTCAAGATTACAAAAAGTGTTTTCCGGGAAAGACCAACAATAATTACGTACACATATTCACACGCACACGCATAATAAAGTCATAGAGTATTATGTTTTTAAAATATTATTCAAAATAGTTCAAAATTTGAATTCAAATTTTATAAACAAAATATTCAAAATAATTTAAAGTTTTTGTCTAAATATAGAATAATACGTCACGGCTGAGTTATGCTACATTGCGGCTGAGTTATGCTACATTACGGATGAGTTGTGATATACATTCTCGAGATTACAAAAAGTGGTTTTTGGGAAAGATCAACAATAATTACGTACACATATTCACACGCATATGCATAATAAAGTCATAGAGTATTATGTTTAAGAAATTATATTCAAAATAATTCAAAATTTGAATTGAAATTTTCTAAACAAAAAATATTTCAAAGTTTTGTGTCTGAATATAGAATAATACATCACAACTGAGTTATTTACTTTTCAAGGTTGACTAATGACTAAAACTTTAATTTAAAGGGACACTTGAATGTTAACATTAGCACTGGTTATAATAATGTAGAGATTAAATATATTATAATACAATTAACAAAAATAAATAACAGCTCTTTTACATTCTATATTTGATCAACTGTGTAGGAATATAACATAAGTATAGGGTTTGGGGTTTATCGTTTTGTTGGATAAGTTTTAAAAGGTACAAACCTGAGCGAATTTCATGATTTTTGATGGAAAGTTAATAAAAGTGTTAACTACATATTATTAAAGTGTTTTTATTACATGAGTGCATCAAATATTCACATCTACCATATTTGAGGTTTGGCCGAGTTATGCCAATGACATGGTTGACTTATTGTAGAATAATTCGAGGTTTGGCCGAGTTATGCCAACGACATAGCTGACTTAACGTAAATAAATTTGTGGTTTGGCTGAGTTATGCCAGCGTCATGGTTGACTTACACAGACCATTTCGAGGTTTGGCTGAATTATTGTAACGATAACATGTAGCTCATTGTTACATGATGGCTCAACTCATTCAATCTGTAGTCATCGAGAACCAACTTCACAAGCTTTTTGTGTGTTCTTTCAACATCTATCTGCACAACTCTACACCCTTTATCGTCGGCTTTAAAATACATATTTGTGTTTTTTACCCAATTACCATAAACAACAATTACTAGAACCAGATCCATCAACAAAAATGAAGAACAGAAATGAAGAACAGAAGTGAAAATGAAGAACAGAAGTGAAGTGAAGAACAGAAAATGAAGAACAGAGTGTAAGAAAAAACACGAGCTAATGGGGGACCTTTCGTATTTCCCTCGTTTATGCTGACGTGGAATGTGCATTTGAAGTCGTAAGTCAGCCACCAAACAAACTTTAAACTCAGCCAAAATAAATCAGCCATCAACACAAACTAAATCAGCCACAACATGAAAAATATTTAAGTAATTACTAAAATGTTTTTTAAGATGCCAAATTCAGCCGTAACGTCAATAAGTCAGCCGTAACGTAAAATAAGTCAGCCGTAACTTGAGGCTATATTAGCAATAAATCTTTTGTCTATAAGTCAGCCGTAACATGGTTGAGTTTTCCGTTAAGTCAGCCAATTACGACTGAGTTATGTCTTTGATACATAAGTCAGCCGTAACGACATTTGATAACTCAGCCGTTGTCGATAACTCAGCCAACCGGAGAAAGTTAAGTCAGCCGTGTCGATAACATAACTCAGCCAAACTTCTGATAACTCAACCATCGGACTATAACTCAGCCGTAACGGCGGCTGAGTTATTAGCCGTTTTCTCATAACTCAACCAGATTTTTATAAGTCAGTCGTAACTGTTGGCTGAGTTATGATTGTAAGTCAACTGTTGATCCGAAACTTAGCCGTTGTCCCAGAAATCAGCCGTAACGTACGTTATGGCTGAGTTATTGGTGGCACGCGCCTTTTTGTCTGACGTGGCAGTGGCATTTTTCGTAATTAGTTTTTTCCGGTAACTTGTAAAAAGGGCACGCTGGTAATTAAAAAACATTTAAGGATAAAAAAAAGTTTTGGATGGTTTCCGTCAATACACCTAAAATGTAGTCCATCTAAGTAATTCTTTCGTTTTTAAAAACACATATTAGTTATAAGTTATACGTGTGTTTCACTATATATAAAATCCAAACTCTATAAACATAATTAACCTGTTAATCAACCAGTATCATCTCCAAACTGGAAAACACGGAATCTATGTTCTGTTTCCACAAACATAAGACTTTCACACGTACGAACCATTCATATTTGGATTCAGACGGCATACGTCATCTAGACGCACGAATGTCACCATAGTCTTATGCAAAAGTCAGAAAGTATGTTGAATTAAAAACTGACGTGTTTATATATAGATACAAAAACAAAGGAACGATTTAGATTTTAGGTTAAGAATATTACATTATTAAACATTATATACGTAAATAAAGGAAAGATAACATTTAATATTATGTTGATATTATCAATTAAGAAATTTAACTTTAATAAATGGTAGAGCAATCTAAAAGATAGCAGAGTAATATATTAAATTATATGACATTATTTGTTATTAAGTTATTATGAATAATAAGTCTTAATTAACTTAACAACAACACATTAAAATTAAACAACAGTTATTTAAAAAAAAAAAAAACTTAAGTAGCTAACGATAAAGACGTCTTTCTTAAATCCTTAATACGGTTTCAGAAGTTATCACCCACCACCTCGTCAATCTCATGTGCTGCCAGATAATAGATGAACTGAGTCCTGTACATTTATTATGATACAAAGTGTTATGCAATATCTTAAAGAATATCGAAATTTCAAAATAAATAAGGTTAACTCGCAGGAATGATTGTTGGTCGATTTCGGGAAACTCTTCATTGAGGAATATTCTAGAACATCCCATTCCAGAGAGCAGGCAGTGTTTACCTAATCGATTTCATAACAGCCAATTAGATCCGTATACGATTATAACTAACAAATGGACACTACTAATCTAAGTAGATTACCTTTGTATTCAGAAATCCTAAAAAACCGTAGCAAGCACGTTATAGGGTCCATGCCATAACTCCAGCGATAACCAATATCATATCCTAGATTCCTCAGTTTAACTAAGAAATCATCACAGTCTCTTTCCGACAACCACACAAAGCATGTATTCCCCTCTAATATAGTCACGGTAAGACAATATGTTTTTGTCTGAATTAATTACGTAACATAAAGCATATATAACTATATATAAAAAACGACACACCTGGCATCTTTTAGGCGGAAAGAGATGGCATTACAAACGCCATGAGGTTCATTTTCAGTAGCCACGTACGGGATGCTTTCCATGCGTCCGACATCTAACTCAAATTATACAACAAATTTATTAAACCATAAATATAATAAATACTAAAAAAAACAATAATTGTGTGTGTAACGATTCTAAACATACCTTGACAAATATTCCGGTTAGGTCGCCAGCCACGGAGGATGTTCCTAAATAAGACAAAGTTGAAGAAAGCACTCTCAGACAGTGAATTGATTTCATACATCATAGTGTCCTCAATAAACTTGATATGGAAACCATTGTCTGAGTTTAACTGACCATCAGAGAGTACAGGAATCACTCTGAAGTCTTTTATATAAAACCAACGTCCTTCAACCAGTTGATGCCTGAATTCTCTTGTGTAAATTATGCCTGGTACAGAAGCATCGATCCTTGTGCCCTGATTTCAATTAAACACGAGTAAGAATACATCTATAATCTAACGATCAAGGAGTTTGTTTCCGTGAATCTTACCATCTCATCTGCTAGGATCATCCAAGGCACTTGCCATTGACTATAAGCAGGCGGATACCAAAGACTTAATATCTTGACAAATACCATAACATAGTTAATTCCAGGACGGAGATCCAAAATAAAACGTAAATTAGGGATCAGAACACCTTGAATGGTTCTCATTGCCATACCGTGGTTCTGATTTGGCAAAAATAAGAGGAGACTTTTATTTTTCTTTAGGTAGGAAGAAGATAAAGAGGTTGAAATAGCTGTTGTAATTTATTTTATGTAACAATGAGAATTTTTAAATCGTATATATGTCTTTCAGATTGAACATCTATGTCTGTTACCGATAAAGTTTTTTTTTTCTACTCAGGCGTGCACATCTAATCAGTAGTTATATAGCTTGGATAGGGTGATAATTTATGTCCGAGAGAGGGTTAGTCTACATTATATAATTTTATGTAACAGGAGTCAAAATTTGAATCATAACATATATTTTTTACAATATAGATTAAAAATTGATGTTTACATAATCCATTATGTCTAATATAAATTTTGATTTTCATAACATCTTTATATTTAGATGATAATAGATATGGTCGACAAAAAATAAAAGATGATAATAGATATGAAATACCCACTTCAGTCGATTGACGAACCAAAATGATGAGTTATCATCTTCTGTATCGCAAAAGATGAGGCCAGTATGAGTTATCACATCAGATTGTCACAACCCTGAATCTCTCTACATAATCTGACAAAATATGAAAATGTAACGTAACCACATATCTAGATTCACCTTCTCGTTTGATGACTAATATATTTTTTTCTTTCCGTAACATTGATTAAAATTATAAAATATCAGATCATAATTTAGTTAAATAATTTTAGAATATAGAACAAAATAAGTCTTTAGATTTCATAACATAGTAAGCATAGACAGTTTGAAGAAGTTTTAAAACAACAACCACAAAACATCTAAATGGTAGATGCCTTCATGCCCTCATCTTCAACACTCCTTGCAACACTAAGTTTGATACACGAACAACATACGAACTACACGTATCGAAAAGAGGTTTTCTAATGATTATCCTGATTAAATATAAAACTGTAACGTAGCCACATATATAGATTCATTATTTAATTCTCATCTTCTCGGTTGATGACTGATATATTTTTGATGCGTGTTATTGTTTAAGATTATAAAAATAAAACGACATCATAATTTAGTTAAATATTTTGAAAATCTGAAGCAAAATAAGTCCTAAAATTAGACAACATAATAAGTCTTAACATTACAAGAAACTTGAAAACAACATCCACCACATATCTAGACAGTAGTTGCATTCATGCCTCCATTCTCAACATTCCTTGCAACCCTACGTTTGATTAAAAAGAAACAGACGAATATAGACATTAATTATAATTTTATATATGTACAATATGTTTATATCAAGCTTACATTTCTTCGATTTCTAGTGCCTCAAGTATGTTGGGGTCTGGAAAGACAGTAGAGACTGGTCCATGTGTACAGAGCCTGAGGTTTCTGGGGCCATCGAAAAATCGATCAACCTTCCACCAACCAAGTACAGCAACGACAACAACACCAGTATACTGACGATAGTTACGTTCGAAATCAAGTGCCTCACATTGCGTGGCCACACATTCCAAAAGTAGACCGCTTTAATCCAGAAATTTCCAAATCGAAAATCATTACATGAATACTGAAACCATATAATTGTGTTAAATATATATATAAGGTCTTACTCTCTGTCTTTCAATTTAAAAGTGAGACGAAGACCATCAATATTATGACGGTTACGGGAGACGTTCTCTAAGTCACCTACTTCGTGAATAGCACCAACAACACCTATTGTAAGAATAAATATCAAATGTTACTAAGAAAACTATATATATGCATGTTAACTTATGGATTGTCGGGAGAATAACTTACCAACCAAGACGGAAGTATCCACTTTATCAACCATAATATCAGAGAAAGAGACTAAGGAGCTAACCGGATTGGCAGGAATACCGAGTGCTGGTCTTAAAACAGTGCTTTCGAGGAAGACGGTTTTAAACTTGTGGTCAGTCGCTCTGATGAGTTCAGAGTTCAAAATAACACCAAAATTCATGATTGTCACCCAATCACCTTGTTCAAGAACAACATCGTAATAAGCAGAAAATTTCTTGCCAATTACCGCCTCTATCATCATCCCCTAAGTACATATTTTTAAACCTAAACAGATATACGGAAGTAATAAACATAGGGTTTCTAAAATTAAGTTATATCACAAATTATTAGCAAACATGTTCATTAGATAGGATTAGGCCCAATATCTTCTGGGCAGCAGGTAGTGGACGCCTGAAACAACGCACTACTTTCAGACGAACATACCAACCAGTAATGGTCGGATCGAGAGAAGCTAGATGATGAAAGCTTTTAAAGATCTTGATTAGAATAAGTTTTTAATGACTTATTATATATGAAAAGGGAGAGGCGTGAAGGAATGTAAAGAGACGAAACAATGTATAGAGACGACGTTCAGAGGCGTCGTTCGAGGTAATTTATTACGAATTTAAATTTATATAATATAATTTAGTCGGTAATTATTACTGTGTAGGTATGTAAATATGCATATTTTTGTCCGATTCGATTTGTAAATATTCCATATTCTAGGGATATTCTAGGGATATATATATAAGTTTTCATAAGTTTTCAAGTAGAGATAATTATACATTCATATTATCAGGTTCAATAATGTATTAATTCCATTTTTAGGGCTAACAGATTATTTATTTTTTGTTTATTGTATAAATTATCTTGTTAAATATAAACAGAACTAAATTATAATACACTTCTAGATAATTATCGTCTAAATATAAATACTTTGTCTATTACATATTTCCATAACATCATAAATTATCAAATTTCGATAATGTAAAAATTCCATAACATCAGAAAAAAGTTTTATCGTCTTGATATGTATTAATATTATAATTATGCAGGTTCAATAATGTATTAATTCCATTTTTAGGACTAACGTTTTTCTTTTGTTTTTTTTTATTGTATAAATTATCTTGTTTACATATAAACAGAATAATTAATAATAGACTTCTAGAAAATTATTTTGTAAATATAAATACTTTATCTATGACATATTTCCATAAAATCATTAATTATCAATTTTCGATAATGTGAATATTCTATAACATCGGAGAAAAGGTTTATCGTCTTAATATGAATTAATATAATATTAAATATTATTATTGCAATAAAGAGTTCTCTGTCATTGTTCCCGAGTTGCGTGCATGATGTTCCCGAAACCATCATGGCTAAAGCCATTAGAACGAATCATATCTTTGATAACATGATGACAATATGACTTCAGTTCCAAATTACCTATCTCCTGACCTATAAAGAAAATATAGATTAAGAACGATAACTGACAATTAGGTGGTATAGGGTGAAAGAAATAAATTTACCAACCAGTATTTCGACATTCAACTATTAATTGAATCCGTAAGTCCCTGCTTAGAAAAGTCCACGTTCTATCCCAAACTCGGGAACATATTTCCAAACAGGTGAAATATTTCATGTATAAGATGAACAAATTTCGGAGATCTTGGGGTTACGCAGTGACCAGATTGCGTGATGATATTGTAAATACATTCTTTAGTAGAGAGGACATTGGCTCGAGGAAATATGATTTTTCCATGCTCAAATGACTTGTTGATTGACACACCCTAACACCAACTGCGACAGAACGATATAATATACGTAATCAAATTTATTAGAAACAGTTATGTAAAGTAGAGATAAACATGGATATCAAATTTTATCAAGCACTCGGAGTATATATTAAAAATAACAAAATTTATTAAGCACTCGGAGTATATATTAAAAAAATCTAAATACTTAAATTCTTACCACATCATCAAATATTTTCAGCGCAAATTCCGCAGATCCTAAATATAACAACAAAAGTGGTAAGGATGATAATTTATAATGGGCATAGAAATTTAAAGAATATCAAGGGCGAAATTTGAAGTATATCAAGCTATTAAATAATATTTTTTACAAAAATATTTACCTTCTCAATATCGGGACCAGACAGCAACAAAGTACCATCCTGTAGTAGATAATAAGTTAATATGAATGACTATATGTAATTGAATTAATATACGTCAAGATTTAGTAACAACGACATTAGTTAAATTAAACCAAACTTCTCGTAGATATCCATCAAATATTCTGCATAAGAACCTCTTCTCACTTTAGCAGCAAGACAGGGATGGAGTTTAACTCAGATGGATGTCACTAATGCTTTCTTGCATAGTGATTTAGAGGAGGAGATCTATATGAGTCTTCCTCAAGGGTATACAACAGCTTCAGGAGATCTCCCATCTAATCCAGTCTGTAGACTTCACAAATCAATATATGGATTAAAGCAGGCTTCTAGGCAGTGGTACAAGTGTTTATCTAAAGCTTTGTTGGATGATGGCTATACTCAGTCCTATGCTGACAACACATTATTCTCAAAGCTGTCAGGTACTTCTTTCACTTCTGTTCTGGTCTATGTGGATGACATCCTGATTGTTAGCAATAATGATGAAGCTGTGATAGCTGTTAAGGATGCTCTTGCTAGACAATTCAAAATTAAAGTTCTAGGTCCAGCTCGTTTCTTCTTAGGACTTGAGATTGCTCGCAATTCACAAGGCATTTCAGTTTGTCAGAGAAAGTATTGTCTAGATCTTCTGGCTGATTCTGGTTTACTTGGCTGCAAGCCAAAATCTACTCCCATGGATGCTAAAGTTCCTTTATTAAAAGATACAAGTATTTTGCTTCCTGATGCTACACCCTATAGAGAATTAGTTGGTTGATTACTATATCTTTGCATCACAAGGCCAGACATTACCTTTGTTGTGCATAAGTTGAGCCAATTCTTATCTTGCCCTACCGATATGCACTACAAAGCAGCTTTACAAGTTCTGAAATACTTGAAGAAAAATCCAGGACAGGGATTGTTTTATTCAGCTAAGACTGATCTATGTCTTAATGGTTTCTCGGATGCTGATGGGGAACTTGCAAAGAGACTCGTCGATCTATTTTTGGTATGTGCGTGTTTCTTGGTACGTCTTTGATTACATGGAAATCCAAGAAGCAAGATGTTGTTAGCAGCAGTAGCACAGAGGCAGAGTATAGGAGCATGGCGATGACCACAAAAGAACTTCTATGGCTGAATCAAATGCTCAAGGACTTACATATCACAGTGGAGGCCAAAGCGAAGTTATTCTGTGACAACAAGTCAGCTATACACATTGCTAATAATGCAGTCTTCCATGAACAAACTAAACATGTGGAAATTGACTGTCACATTAGTTGGGATCAGGTTAAGAATGGGTTTCTCACTGTCTTACATGTTTCTACACAGAACCAACTGGCAGATATACTCACTAAACCTCTTCATCCGGGTCCATTTTACTCCATCCTCAACAGATTAAATGGTTCAAGCCTCTTTCTTCCACAAGGAAATTCGGCTTGAGGGGGGTGTATTAACATATAATGATATACGTGTTATAGTATAAGTTTCCTTTTGCTTAGCTATAATAAGTAATCGTATATATACTGTACATTGTACACTTTATTGAATAATGAGAAATCTATTTCACAATAGTTAATAGTCTCTGCTCAGGGTTGACAACTTTTCCTCAGTTTTCAACGAGAATTGAAAAGCTCTATCTCTATGGCTTGCAAGAGGTTGAAAAACATGTCGACACACTTTTTTAAATCGAGAATTTTTTGGGACGCAG
The DNA here is from genome assembly GCF_000375325.1 of Capsella rubella. Lineage (NCBI taxonomy): Eukaryota > Viridiplantae > Streptophyta > Magnoliopsida > Brassicales > Brassicaceae > Capsella > Capsella rubella. Next base: position 4,136,874 of record NW_006238919.1, on the reverse strand, counting down.
ATTTTTCAAACTGCGTAGGACTCACATCAATCAGTGATGAAAGTATGGTAGCACGCATTACTAGGGATCATTTAGCAGTAAAGGATGATGTTTCCCAACTGCAATTACATCAACAGCTACAAAGTTTTGGTTTCAAAAAGGTGACGAACAAAACGAAACATTTATAGCTACTTAATTGCTTCAATTGGATGGAGCTACACAGGAACTCATCCTACGATCATATTTTCCCATGGTTACAGTCTTACCAGGTGAAGAAGTTCCTACCTACTTCACGCATCGAGCTTGGGGAAATTCCCTATCTTTCACTTTGCCTCAGAGCTCTCTTTCTCAACAAGTTCTGCGATTTAAGGTTTGCATTGTAGTTGAACCTATATGTTTAGACGAGTATTATTATCCCACAACCTTTCGGGTAGACTGGCTATTCAGAGGCGTAAAGGGTGCGGAAAGTATTGAACCAGTGGAGGACTTTGGCTTAGGTGACAGGGATCATCTGGTCGTGTTTAAACTTGATTACCTTATTCCATTTGGATTGTGTAACGAACATTACTGTGGGCAGGACATTTTTCTTCAGTTTACTAGCCTTTACAAAACTGTAGATAAACAGATGATCCTGCCCAATATAATCAAAGGATGTGGTATAAGAGTCTTAAATGCCTCTATAGATGCTAAAACAGAGTACAACCAACAGTCTGGAGAAAACAGTGATGCGTATGAGGTATGCTTTTGGCATAATTCTTGGATACACCATAGAAGTGAACTAATTTGATTTAACATATTGTTTGGTTCATTATGCAGGTCGAATTTGGATTATCTCAAAATCCTTCCGACTCAGGATCTTTAGCCCAGGATTCTGTCCTGGAAATGAACCTTTACGATTTCATTAAACGGATGTCAGCTCCAGATTTGGAAATTAGGTCTGCGCATGGAGAATCTTCGGACCAGGTTTCTCTCTTCTACATTGCTTTTGTTTTTCAGGATCAACTATATAAGGAATGAAAATAGGAAAAAAGATAGTTAGCTACATCAGAATACATTGATTACACATCTCAACTATGAAAATATGTAGCTAGCTATACAAACTATATGTATTGCATGCCCACATATATCAACTATATGTCGACATGTGGTCCACATCACAATCATTTTATTCTGGTACATCGTTCGTCGGGATCCGGCGTTGACCAACTTTGACCGGTGTTAACCAAAAATAAAAAATATTAAAATTAGTGGTATATTTAGAAATAATATTAGTGGTATATTTAGAAATAATATTTATTTAGTGGTATTCAAATGATATCCCAAAATTATATTATATATTAATTAAGTAAAGCAATATCTTAAATTTTATACTTTCCAACTAAAAAGGAAATGTTTTAGAAAAAAGATTTCTCTATTTTCTAAAACTCATGTAATTTATATATATATATATTATATACGTAAGAGTTAAGAATAAAAGTAAAATAAAAGAACTAACTAATTATAAGAATAAATTAACTAGAAAGTATTTTGTAATTATCTAACACCATAATCGAGTCAATAAGATAATAAATTGTTGATTAATTTAAAACTTTATTTTCAAAAGATAATTAATGCTTTTATTTTCACTTTTATATTAGTTTTGAAATCGAAAAATAACTAATTATAAAAAAATACATCATATAATACCATAAGAGTTTAAATACAATTTTTTAATTTAATTCAAAAAATTTTAAATTTTTTAAAAAGTTTAAAAAGTGTTATTTTAATATTTTTTTGGTCAATGTTGGTCAACGCCGGTCAATGATAGTCAATGCCGGATTCCAACGAATGGTGTACTGGAATAAAAGGATTGTGATGTTGACCATATGTCGACATATAGTTGATATATGTGGACATGCATTAGTTTGTGTAGCTAATAATACATTTTCATAGTTGAGATGTGTAGTCATCTATTCTGTCATAGTTCGTGTAGCTGGCTATCTTTTTCCATGAAAATATGTAACTGAATAGATGGTTTTATTTCATTATGCAGATGACAGAGGAAACAACTAAAGAATCTTTCAACCCACTCTCTGTCAATTTAGGAGCAATCCCAGGATTGACAGCTCAGAATGAAGACCTTTGGTTAGAGCAACCTCATTGCAGAGATTTAATTATGGTATCTTAAGAGTAGTTTATTAATTAATTGAATTAGTAGAGAGTATAAGATATGATTGCTTGTTATATGTTTTTTTGGTTGATTAATGGTAGGTTCTTAAGTATAGTATTTTAGGAAAAAAAATAATTATTAAAAACATAATAATATTATTGGATTATAAAAACTTTAAAATATACAAAACATAATAAGAATTTAATTATTAAAAACATAATAATATTATTGAATTATTAAAATTTTAAAACATACACGTATCTGTATCTTACCCTCTCTTCTATGAGAAATGAATTATTGTTTTTTTTTTTATTTCTTCTTCTAACCAATAGAAACGTGACATGTAGCTGTATCTTACCCTCTCTTCTATATCTTCTCCAAGATACGATATCTTGGTAATTAATTATGTTTTTGCTTTAAATTTTTTTGATTAATTAGCTAAGATATAACTTAAATCTCTGCAATGAGGTTGCTCTTAGGGTTAGGACCATTACAAAGAACTAACAGAAAATCGAATTCTGGTTCAAGGGCCAGACCGCAATAATATCGAGCTACCTAAACCTTAAAAAGGGCAGTTAATATAAAGTCTGTCATATTAAGATTTTTTTTTATGATATATATAAAAAATTATGTAATCATTTAAAAATTAGATAATATAGAAATAATCAAAATATTAAGTTTATTCTTTTTATTGAATTTACAAACGAAAATATATAAAACCTAATTATAAATTTATTTATCATTATACAGAAATAAAAATTATAAAAATGTAAAGTTCAAAAATGTAATAAATTTTAATAACATTAAATTTTACAAAAATTTAAGAATTTAAAAATAAAATTATTTTAATCAATCATTATTAGTCTCACTAAATTTGTGATAACATAAAACAAATATGTTGTCACTATATATACATTTATAAATCTGATATCAAATAGCAGATCTTAACCAATCGCCTTGGTCTAGTGGTAAAGGGAGGTAAGTCCCGCCACCTGAGTTCGAGTAGCATTGGCCACGGGGATTCGAGATTTAACATGGTTTTCCCTAGTTTTTTTTGGGCCTAGAAAGATTTTAGGATAATTCCTGAGTTATATATAAAAAAAAAATAGCAGATTTTTAAAAATAAAAACAAAGCTGTCATAACATCTCTAAATTTGCATTAACATAAAAACCAAAAATTGTCTCAAAATAGGTTATTCTAGCAATATTTAAAGAACTTTAACAAATAGCTCACGCCAAATAGAGTGTAGCAATTTTAGCCTCTTTCGCATATATTGTACCAAATTTTTTTATTGCTAGAATAACCTACGTAGGTTCTCCCATATATTGTAAAAAAAAAACGTTTTTTGGTTGAATAAATTTTACATTTCACTCCAGAAAAAAAAAATTCTAAAATAAAATATAAAAACTCACATTAGACATACAAGTTTGAAACTTGAGGGCATCTAATTATGGTTCTAGTTAAGATTATCAAAGCATAAGATAATTTCTTGTATTCGGATAAATTATTCCATTACTTTATATTAAGCACTGAAAATTAACAAACCAAAAGGGTACTTATTCTCCGGTGAGCCTGGGCATCCAATGCGGCAACGTTGTATTCGTATTCCGAATTAGGGTTCCGGCAGCTACTCCCTCCACTCCATTCCTTTGTGACGTTTCCCTATACATGATAAAATAAATATAACTCTAGGCTACTCATCACTGATTAAGGATACAAACTATAATATGTTAATGTTGATAATAAGTAACATTGCTTATTATCATTAATCAGCATTATCACATTAAAATTTCTGTTACAAATTCATCATAGTTATGTGAAATGAAACTATATAGTACCCAAAAGATATAGGAGGAGGAGGAGATATAGGTCGGGGAAGCGCTTGTGGTGATGCACATGGAGGCGTAGCCAAGTCATGCCTGAGGTTTTGTGGCTCAAAGTCTTCTCTTTGACCAGCCTGCCATATTGAATACTATTAACCATTTAAAGATTGATAAAGATTCAAACATAAATTATATATATATGTAAATGATTGTGAAATGTTAAACTAAAACCAAGACTACAGTCTCTCTTACAAAGTTATGTGAATTCTACATAAAATAAGATTCTAAAACAAGTTTCACCTTCTTTGTTAGTTGTTTCTTCAGTTCTTTTAGTTCCTTTTCCTATGCAATCAAAAGAGAACTTACACATTATTTAGTTTTAATCATTTTTGTACTCAAGTAATCATGATGAGTTTTGAAAAGTACAACCATAACAACGATGAAGTGTCTCCAAGGTTAGTATATTACCTTTTTCTGAAGTTGTGCTATGGACTCTATCATGAGCTGGTTCTGTGCTCCCAAACCAAAACAATAGCTACATGATTAGATGCAGTATATACTGTATCTATGCATACGCAGAGGATACAGACATACATATTTGTATATATATATATAGAAAAAAAAGAACCTTTCTAGAGCGAGTTTTTTTTAGGGCAGTATCAAGTTGCATCTCCAGACCCTGAAGCTCTCTGATACTTAGAGCATCCACCTCTTCCCCTTTTAAATGCCTTATCTCATAAAGTAAAGAAATAAAATAAGTGAAGATGCAATTTATTTTCTTGTGTATATTTACATAGGGATTATTACGAATTTTGTTATTTTCTTACTCAAATCTTGTGGATGTGCCATTTTCATACAACTCTTATATTTTTTCTATTTTGACAACATTTAAAAATGTACATATTTGATTTTTTTTTTTTTTTGCTGAAATACATACTTTATAACAAATATGAAAGACTAAAAAGAAATGCAATTTATTTTCTTTTGTATATTTACATAAGAATTATTACGGATTTTGTCATTTTCTAACATAAATACTGTATACGTGTCATTTTCGGATTTTCTAGTTTTAAACACTTAACAATGTACATATTAATGATTTATTTTGTTAAAATACATATTTTATAACAAATATTAAACACTAAGTAAAAATAAAACCCACTATATAAACTCTAACATAACGAGTATAATATATGTATTTTAATAACCTGAATGATACCAATTCTATAAGATTTACACCACAATGACAATTTCAAAAAGACCACTGAAAAATGGTGTTCTCATAATTGATTCATTAGATATCATATATTAATATGTATGCATGTATGTTTGATTTGATGATATATTTCTAACCTTACGCTTCTTTGCATGACATCAATCATCCTCAAGAGCCTAGAACATTCTGTTGAACATTCGCCCTACAAACAAGAAAAAGATAATGATTAGTTAAGTTTATTATAGGCAATTCTAATATATACTCATTTCATAAAAATATTGATTGATGAGCTAAGAACCTGTGAGTCTAGATTTGGTGTTGGAGTTTCTTGACCGGCGTATGAAGATCTCTCATATCGATCTAGAATTCTCTCCATGCTAAAATATAAAATCATTATATAAACCTAGAATCAACACTTGATGAATATACATACAACATATTGTACACTCCATTTTTGCATTTCTAGCACTATCTAAAACTTTAGTCTACATCTGCAAACCATTTTATACTATATAAGTAGATGAAGACTTTTAATTTATTTTTGAGACTATAGAAATTAGTAGCTGAAGACTAACTAATCAAATTTATCAAAACATATGTCATTTTTGAACATAATTAATACTTAAGCTGAGAAGCTAGAACACTAGCATCATGGGTTTTGCATATTTTTCTTGTTAGGATCGAGGTTAGTCCTAGGTTCGACCAACAAAAAGACAAAACAAAATGCACAAAGCTCCATGACAACGACTTGTCATGCTTCCAATTTCTAACAATATTTTAGCTGTATATCTTAAATTTTTTTTTAAAACATAATCAAAATCACAGTTTCATGTAATTACAATCATGATCGAAAGCTGACTCTTCCTATTTATAGTAGATTTGTTTTCCCTCTTTAGTATTTTTTGTGTACATTGAGATCATTCTTTCTGTATGTGGTTCACTTGAAATAATGATACTGCTTATCAAAAGACTAACATTAGAAATTATATGGACCTAGGACTTAATTAATTTTGGATGGTTTCATCACCAATTAGTCTATTTGGATTATGTTTTTTATATTATTTTGCAATTATTAGTTAATTTATGTTCATTTAATTTTTATATTGAATTGTCTGATATATAACTTTATGTTATTAACAGGATATGTTAATTTAGTTTAAACCTCATCAACAGTTTTTGTATAATATATACTTTTCAACATTTTATTTTTATTTCTAAAATTATTTTGATTCAAGATAGGTCTTTTAAAAAAACTTATATACTTAAATTATATCTTTCTTTGAAATAAATAAAATGAACTTCAATCTCCCATTAATAATAGCCAAAAGTAAACTACCTTTGAGCATTAGATCTACTGTAAATCTGAAATAAAAATTGTAGACTTTATATTAAATGTGAAGAACATAGAAATGAAATAAAGATCTCTGATTCTTCTAGGTATGTTCTCGAGTATAAAATCTTAATACACATATTTTTCAGGATAATATATATATGGAACTGTAATATTAATTATTTTTTTTTTTGCTTTATTATATATTGGATGATCACTTATTTTAAGATCTTCTCTAACTTATCGATGTAAGATCTAACATATGTATTTAAGTCTCATAGCCACATAATTGGCTATAAATTGATATATTTAATCAATCAATCTCAGCCAATTTCAAAGAAATCTTTACTAGGTGAAACCTACTACTTTCCCCAATCTGTCAAACATGAAATATAAGCTGATATATATATATATTAATTATCTAAGGAAAAATTCCAAACCTGGAACCAGCAGAGTACTCAAAGAGTTTGCCTTTAGGGGAGAAGACAATCAAAGCAACATCAGCATCACATAAGACTGAGATCTCTTGAGCTTTCTTCACCAAACCCGCCCTTCGCTTCGAAAATGTTACTTGTCTCCTTATCTTGTTCTCGATCCGCCTTAGCTGAACTCTTCCCCTTCCCATATCTACAATTTCTTCTCAGGTTTCTTGGAAACTAAAGAGAGAGCTAAAATAACACCTTGGAAATTTAACCACAAAGGAAGAAGAAATAGAAGAACTAGAAGAAGAAAACCCTAGATTCTCTTAAAAAGAAGAAAAGTGGAGGAAGATGAGAAATTACGCAAAGATTTGATATATGTTTCTATTTTTCTGAACTTATTCATATACATATATTTATACACACAAAAGGCATAAAAATGGAGGAAAAAGAGAAAGAATCAAATGATACAATTAGGGAAAGTAATATACTTATATATGTCTTTATGTCCAAGATAGTCTTGACGATCAATTATTATTATTAGAGAATGAAGTTAATAATTAAACCCTTTTACTAATTCAATATGAAACCAGTAATTTTCAAGACCAAAATTCTACTAACAAATGCTGTGACACCATTGGTTCTTTTGACCATATGACATAAAGTATAAGAATGGATAAGAAGATGCATATTAAAATATCAATAAAGAACTTGACCTATCACAATGATATCCACCACATGATGATAATAATTCATCTATTTCTATACATTAAAGACAAAAAATTTTAAAACCCTTAAATGGTATTATACAAAAGAATTGAGTTAAAAAAAAAAACAGAAAGCCAAAGAATGACCAAAACTTATTGAACGTAATAAACATTTTCATTTTAATAGAGGAGACAAAAAATTTCTGTCGCATTATGTTCATAATTGTTAAACATTATGTTTATTATTTACGGAAATAAGTCGTATTATTTGTACATCTATAAGACTATAACAAATATGGAATTACCAACAAATACATGGAAATAGATTTTAGAAAAATTAGATTATAAAATAAACAATAAATATGGACTTATCATCGATTTTAATTTTTTTTACTATACACTGCAGCATGTTGCATCTTATTTCATTTATAGTCTAGTATACGGGCTTACGCTCGACTACACGTGTACATTAGGGACGAAGATACTAATTTCGACCCTCTAAAATATAACCAAGAATTTGATTGACCGGAAATAGGAAAAACGTCAAAAAAATCCCGAATAACGTTAAAACAAGAAGTTATTTTAGTTACACATTTTATTTTTTTGAAAATTAGTTAGGTTTCATTGATGACCTTGCTGATTTAAGCACGACGTTTAATATATATTAAAATCTCGAAGACGAAGTTAACTTCCGCAATGTATAACATAAAATCAGCAACGACGTTTAATATATATTAAAATCTCGAAGACGAGGTTAACTTCCGCAATGTATAACATAAGTTATATGATACACATACCATGAGAGAAGAATACACCAGAATGTTTAGTCCAACGAATGACCACAATATAACAGAAGCATCGATGAAGCTGTCTCTCTTCGATGTTTTTTTTTTCATTTCTTTTTTTTTTTTTTTTTTTCTAGAAAGGGTTTCTCTTCTATGATATTTATTGTATTCTAAATTCTGAACCTCTAAAATATAAACAAGAATTTAATTGACCAATACATAGAAATACTATTATATTATTTTTCTGAAAATAGATTACTGTTTTTTATAATAGTAAAAATAAAAACAATAGAATTAGTATAAGTTATCTTAATAATATCTTCTGTAAGAAATTATATATTTTGTTGTTTGGTTTTTGCAGGAAACGGTTACATAGATAAATTTAGATTTTGAAAATGATCAAGCATGTTGGCTAAATAGATTAGTGAGGGTTTAATAAATAATGAATGATGTTAAAGGTAAATTGAGTGAATACTTACTGAGAGTCTAACATTGAGAAATCCAAATTTACGCGAATTAAACCTTAAATAATCATTCTAGAACATGATGATTCTAAGTAGATACTAATTTTTAATTTTGCATGAATTTCGTTTATCAAATATGTGTATATATAAATATTTTAAAATATTACTGGAAGAATTAGAGAAATCAGTCTAATCTTTTTCAATTTGTAGATTGGATATATATAATAAATTGTTTTTATTTTATTAAATTATGTTAGTGGTAAATTCAACAATTCCTTTCCTTCCACCATCCAAGTGATATTTTTTAAAGTGTTTCAGCTTCGTCAAACTACCACAAAAAAACTCTCAAATCAAAAGTTTTGCAAAAGAAAAAAGAAAAGTATCCTAACTTCATATCAGTTTGGTTTTGTAATTTCGCAAAACTAGAATGCTAAGTTAGAAATTTAACCAATGTACTTTGTTATTTTTGAGTTCTTAAGAACTTATTTGAACCTCATACTTTATGAAGCCCTAATTTTCTGAATATGATTCGAGATTAGTACCGATGGAGTTTCATTTTCATGAGCAATCATCAAAAGGAGGCAGAGATTGATATTTTAAGATCGATTTAATAAGAACAAAATTTTGTTTAAGCAAAATTGAGCATAAGAAAAACCACATGCTAGTCTTCCAAAACATATATACAGTAACTACGATTGCATGTATTGATGTATATGTTTAGACATGTACTCGTACGTTTCTATGTTGTATAAGAATCCAAGAGAGACTATATATACATTTACATATGTAATGGTCATTTATAGAAAATAATGTAAGTGCCTAGTTCTCTGTATATACGTTCGTTCCTAAAGTAGTGGTCCATTGCAAATAAAATATAACTTAGCTTGGGGTAATGGGATTTAGTACTAGATTAGTAATAAAAACTTGAGCGCGATAGACCTTTCATGGGTTCACTTTCAAATGTGGTCAGTTGCAATAAAATATATTGAAATTTAGTTACTTTTTGTTTTTGTAAATTCATATATTTAGTGTACTATTACCAACTTATATAATGAAAGATTATGGCTATGGGGACCATAATGCATAAATTAGGCTTCCAAATTGTACTAAACCCTAATATTCAAATCTCACGCTGAGTTTTCAAAGGTTGGGGACCATCCGATTTCGCGGTCACAATAATAATTTTTTTTTAAAAAAAAAGTAGTAAATTTTGTAAGAAAATTTAAAAGATAATAGAATTTTAGTTAAACAAAGAAAAGTTAAAACCTCAGAAAATACGATATATATTTTTACATTAGTGGGATTATAAGATATGGGTTACTAGGATGATAGATGACATGCTCTTTGGGAAACAACTAGTGGGTATAGAAAATATATATTTGAAGAATCAAGTAGATGTGGTACCACAAATGTAGGCCAAAGGGGAACTCTTACACGATGTCGCAATTCTTAAGACAAGTTTGTATTTTGTAATTGACCCTTTGATGAGATTTAGGGACATGGCTCTTTTTTCTTTAAATTCCCAATGCTAAAGTAAAATTTTAAGTTCTTTGCAGTTGAGGAAATCACGCAAATATCCAGTTCTGAATCGGTGGTTATTCCAATCACACGAATTTTAAATTCGTTGGGTTTCTGTTTGTATTTCCTTGTTGTTTTTGTTGTACGTTTGATGTGTTCTTTAGTTTTCTATATTTTTCTCCTACTTGTATTTTTCGGTAATTTTTTTAAAACAACTAGCAAAAATGGTATAAATATAACGATCAACAACAATATTTGATCTATAATATGAGGGTTTGGATTTTCCCAAAAAACAAATATGAGGGTTTGAATTACATATAACGATCCGACAACAATATTTGATTTTAAGTGATACGTGTAACTTCTGATGCACTCTGAATTGTGGTGTAGAATGTTGATGCCAATACGAACAATTAATTTTTTAGACTAATCTGGTTTTAAATTTGGTTATTAGACAATTTTATGTTTACTTATAAAACCCTAGCAATTTATTAGAGGAAATAAATAAACTTTATGTATTGAAAACTTATTATGGTTGAACTATCGTATTATTAAGCTTATTGGATTAAAAAACAGTTTTAAAAAGCAGAACTTCTTTAATATATGAACACATAACAAGAAAAAAAATTCTAGATAGTATATATTATTTAATAATTGGAGGATGAAAAGATTCTTATTCCCAATTGAAAAATAGATAGTTGAGGATTGGGGAAGATGCTTTGCATATAATTGGGCACCATTCTTGCATGCTCCAATTTGCACCATCAACCTTTTTTCAACTTTTATTTTTCTTTTTTCAATTTGCACAACAATAATTATGAATTGATCCTAAGTGGGGTATAGGATGGCAACAAAAGACTAAACTATTGAAACCATTGGCAAACTTACAACGTTTTATATACAATAAGAACTTACAACAATGCATCAACCTTAAGATATCAATTAAGGATAATTCGGTATGACCAAAATTTAACTGTAATAATATTTTTAACCGTAACTGGACGGTCTCTCAACCATAACTGGACCATAATCGTATAATACATTTAAAAACCGTAATCATTAACTGTAATAATAAATCAATCACGGTTTTTAAAAAATACTTACCATAATCGATATTAACTGTACCGTATCAAAACCGATGGTTAACTGTATGGTTAACCACATAATTTACCGTACAGTCAATCCTTTTAATTTTTAAAAAATATTTCATTAAAACAATGTTTTTAATGGTTTGATCTGTCAGCTGTTAACACTGATCCACTCCACTACTCATTTCCATGAATCAAATAAAAATGATTTTAATTATTTGTAGGTCCATAACCATTAATTTATTTACTTGTATCAGTTGTGTTTGATTAAGAAAAAATTATTTATTTAACTAATTTACTATAAATATTTGAATCATATAATTAAATTTATTTCATATTGTAAAATGTATATTATTTGATATGGTAAGAACAAAACAGCTAAGAAAATATTTTTAGTAAATAATATGATTTAGGAAGTTTTGGAAGAAACTATTAATGGTTAGCAAAATAAGAAACAGTAAGATTTAGTTGGGAAGTTTCCTTGTAATGTATTCGCTAATAATAAACGAGATGCATTATATATGCACCTACAGGTTACACAAACTATGTTGTTGTCTCCATTACCTACCCTATATAGTAAAAGAGAAGTACATTTTTATATGGGTAATAATGAGTCAGGTCAAAAATTAATAATTAACCCGAAATTAAACAATTGAATACTTCAAAATCGGATATTTATCTGGGTTTGAATTTTCTAATATTTTTCTAACTAATTTAAAATAATAAATTGCATATTAAATATTTATTATTCTCTTTTCATTTTTATTTGATATTATTTTAATTTATTATATTAAAATATATAATACAAATATAGAATAAAAATTTATTTTTTGTATGAATATGTTGCAATTTGTATTTTTCAAAACGGATATATATTACTCAATTGACAAAGAAAATACTATTATGAACTTAAAATCTATTCAAACAAAGTTTGGATATCTAAAACAGGTTGGTTAAACCTAAGCGGGTTGGTTTAATATTTTCATGAAATTTTATATTATACTTTATTGATAGAAAAAGGTGTAAGACATACCACATCAGTTAAATATTTTGAACAATGATGTTAAATCATTATAAACATGACCAGTATGTTAGAACTAGTAATCAATAATATTTTTACGAATGCAATCCGTTACAGATTGGCCATTCTAAACATATATTTCCGTTACAGCCATATGTATGATTCACTATAATCAACTCCATATATTTAACATAGCTTCATGCACTAACCATACTCGCTACTGTTTTTAGATAATATTCAGTCAAACTTATTAGAAAACTTAGTTACGAAAATAGCAAAATCATAATATAAAATTGATATATTTGTAAAGAAAAACAAAAATATATTTGTATGACTAAAACATATTATATTTGTATGAATAATACTCTGATAAGTTTGTATGACTAATACTCTGATAAGTTTTCTCCGCATGGTAGCGCGAGTCTGATTCTAGTTGGCTTAGTCTTTTCACAAACATGTACTTCCAAGGCCTACCTTATATGTAACTCAAGTTAGCATCAATGTTTTAAAGTTCATAGATTTTTAAATCTAAATAAATGGTCTCAATGGTATGTGAACAATTATAGGAAATCTTCGTATTGTTATCTCAATTAATGCAAACCCGATTCCAGTAGGCCAAAGCCCACATGTTAAATGTCCCATAAGGATATGCTGACTTATTGTTCTCCACTGCAAAGACGCTGGTCAACTACTCATAAAACTCCCGTAAAAGCATCCATTTTTAAATGTTAAACCAGTCATTAAAAATGCTCGAAACAGCAATCCCATGCATCCTCAAACACCCGCAACCTTGATCGCTGCGTTTAAGGCATAACTGGTTTAAAGGTACCGGTTGCGGTTGCGAGAGCTTGTGGAAGCGAGCAATTTGCGGTTTCAAGCGTTATTAAGCGGTTTAAACGACTTGTTTTAATTTTATAAAATGAATGCGTTTGCGAGAGTTTTATGACTGGCTGACCAGCGGATACAATAGCGATTAAGTAAAAAATTTGCAAAAATAAATGTAATGTTTATAAAAATCTATAAATGCACCAAAAACTATATTATTATGATAAATTAAAAATATGATAAATTACTAAATAATTATTTAAAAACAAATATTTTTTATTTAAATATATGTATGAAAAAGTATATTTTTAAATTTTTTTTAATAATTAAAAACATAAATAATTACTAAATATACATATTAAATAATAATTCAAATGTCAACACATATAATTTTTATAGTGAAACACAAATAACTAATAATATTAGCAAAATTATATTTAAAGAATGTTCTTTTTTGAGAATTAATGTCAATATATATATATATATATATATATATATATATATATATATATATGATTTGATAAAATATATTTCCATTCACAGATTGTGCTTTTTTAAGTTCTTTCCTTTTTTAAACCAATCCCAACCGCTCGCAACCACAAACGCTTGTGGGAGGGAGCTTTTGAAATCTAGCGATTTCGAGCGATTTGAACCCGTATGAAGAGTTTTCTAAGATTGGTACCAACCGCTACCAACCGAAACCTCCCGTTAAGAACCGCTAGGCGGCTGAAAGAGGGATAACCAATCAACACCTTAAACCAGTCAGGCCCTTAGGTGTGGATTGGTTCTCCCACTATCACCCGCCTAACGGTTGGTAGCAGGCGATTGTGGTTGTTAGCAATTGGTACCATTTGTGCAAAATGCTCCACACCGCTCTAGATTGCTCAAAATCGCTGGATTCCAAAAGCTTTTTCCCGCAAGCGTTTGCTATTAAGAGTGTGTGCAATTGGCTTAAAAATAGTCAACTTTAATTAAAAAAAAATATGGCATATATATTCTTACACATCTCCATCGTACGCTCGTTATTTTCTGCAACCGTATTGTCTGAAACCCTATTTTTTATAGTTTTTTCCTCCATCAAAATTATGGCATCCACCCAAACTGATGAAAGTCATGACGCAAGCGTAAGTCATTTGTCTCTTTACTCATTCATTAGCTCTTATGTATGTCTTATAGAGGTTGAATATTGTGTATATTGAATAATAGTGACTTACAAGTATTTATACAGTAAAGGAGACTAGGGTAAAAGATATTCAGAAGAAAATTCCTAAACTATACTTATAATAACATCACTCCTATACGCCCCCTCAAGATGGAGGTAGAGGAAAAACTCCAATATTGGAACAAGCGTGTTGAAATTATGTAGGTGATATGGAGAAGCAATGTAGAGAAAGAGGCGAGTGAGCATGAAAATAAATAACATGTGTGGAAGTTCTAGCAAGATAACGTAGTACACGTTTAGCAGCTTGCCAATGAACATGAATTGCATGATGCATGAATTGCAAGAGACGAGTCACAACATAGGAGTTGTCTGTGAAGGACAAAATATTGTAGGCTGCCTACAACAGAGCGATATTGGGATTCATCGTCAAGAGGAAGACCATTGAGCATAAGTTTAGGCATTGTTAGCAGTGTTGTGGAGACTGGTTTTGCATAAGACATGTTGTTCTTGATAAGGAGAGTAGTGATGTACTTCTGTTGCATAAGATGTAAGCCACGATTGGAGCGGATCAACCAGATCTTTAATGGAAAATGGTTCAGCAATCGACGTGAGTACTGTGGTAACAGTTAGAGAGTAACTGGCGATGACAATGATATCATCGACATAAACAAGGATATATGTGAAATGAGAGCTGGAAGCATAAATGAACAAAGACGCATCAGCAAGTGAATTGGTAAATCCGCTGTAGAGTAAGTGTTGTTTAAGAATCATATACCATGCAGGAGGCGCTTGTTTCAGTCCATAGATAGATTCCTTACTCGAAAAACATATAATACTTCTTCAGTGGGATCACCTTAAAGAAAAGCACTGTTGACAGCAAGTTATTTGAGAGGCCAGAAGTTTTTTACGACAATATCAAAAACAACATGGATCGTTGATGACAATGATACTAAAAGTTTCTACATAGTCTTTTCCATATTATTGATGAAACCCCTTAGCGACCAAGCAATTTGGTTGTAAACACCCACGTGCATCCAACAATATTTTGTACTGAATTAAGAGAGACCAAATCCCACTTATAATTACAAATTAAGGTATCATACTCTCGTGAACAAGCCAGACTCCAAATGGAGTTTTAAAAGCTTGAAAATTGTTGTAGGTCCCTTGGAATGCAGTTTGCAAGCAGTGACGATGAGACCTTGTTTTGGTCTGAGTTTTTGTATTTTTTTTTGGCACGAGTTTTCATATTGTATGTTTTGTGGTGGCTCATTCTGTTTTCTTTCGTTTTGTGGTCTAGTTGAGAAAACTTGGTTTAATGGTTGGATTTGTTGTGGTTGTGGCTGACTTGTGGCTTGCAAATCATTACAAATTCGAGTAGTGGGCTCGTGTGATTGAACGTTCAGCTAAGTCGTGGGTTGCGACTCTTTTTCACTTAGAGCAGTAGGCTCTGAGTTGATAGAAGACAGTGAAGAAGAGGAGTTGAAGATAAAAGATGATACATGAGGTGATGAAAAAGAGGCCAAGCGGTGAAAGTCTGAGTGTGGGGATCCTAAAGTTGTTGTCAGAGAAGACTATGAGCATAACGTTTGACAACAGAAGGTAAGAGCAACAGAGAAGTGTGAGCATTTGGGATGTGATGATCTAATGAGCGCTAGAACTGAGTTATGTATAGTGGGATTTTTTGAACTGTTGAGTGTTGTTGGGCCTAAGTTAACGAGCCATGTTCATTAGGGCCCAAAATGATTTCCTTGTGATGGTAAGTGTGGCATATCGCATGTCTCTTTAACGGCGGAGAAATAGGGAAAATGTTCGTCAGTGGATTCAGTGGAGAAGATGGCTTGTTGACCGGAAAGAGCAATGGAAGTAGTGACACAGAGGACAACACTATATTAGACGTCATTTTATTTTGCGGCAAAGCACAGAATGGGAAGACATCTTCGAAATATTGAAAATGATGGGGATTACATAAATTACCAATTGAAATGTGACAACAATAGTAGGCACTTTGCGTAGCAAAATAACTAAGGAAGGCACAACCATGAGAGCGATCATTGAGTTTGTGTTGTGTATACGGTCTTAGCCATGGAAAACAGAAGCATCCAAAGACACGAAATTTCCCATAGTTATGTGGTGTTTCAAATAGCTTTCGAAAGAAAAATTGCTTACCAATAATAGGAGTAGGCATCCGATTGAAAAAGTATACCTCAGTAGCAAAGGCATACGACCAATATACTTTCAGGACCGATCCCGTGGACATAAACGTGAGACGATGTTTGCGTTCGAATACGTCATTGTGTTATGGAGTATGCGACTGAGAGGTGAGATGAGAAATGTCATTTTTGCAATTAGTCTTCCTAAAGCAACAAATTCACCTCTGTTTTCTGTAAAGTGCGTTCCAATGCCGGTTTGATAACGTTTTTCAACCAAAGCATTGAAAGTGAGAAACACATCTTTGACATCAGATTTGCGCTGAAGTGGATACAACTAGGTGTATCAAGTGGTCTACAAGAACTAGGTAATATTTGTAGTTTTCAAGAGAAAGACTCGGTGAGGTCCACACATCAGAGAAAACATATTCAAGTGGGCATATTGAAGTAATAGAGGTTTGAGTGAAAGGCAATTTGTGACTTTTATTAAGAAGACCATCTGAGCAATATAAGTTTTATGTGTGTAGATGATGCAATTGGAAGAGAAGAAGCAAAAACAATAGTGTTTATAATCGAGATAGAACAATTTCCTAAGCGGGAGTGCCATGAGAGAAAAGTAGTTCTCGGACCAGAAGAAGACAGCATTGCCATAGCTTGAGACTTATTCGTGACTGGCCACTCAAATAACCCTTTATTGATTTGGTCTTTGGGAAATGAGACCCGCGTACTCTGATCCTTCACCTGAAACAAAGCAGGGAAGAATTCAACCAAAACACGATTAACATTGCATAGACGATAGACATAAATCATGTTCTTATGTATATCAAGAACACAAATTACTTTTTCCTATTTTAAAACTCGACTTAGAGAGGGAAAAAGCATGGAACCCGTGTGAGTGATGGTTATGTTAGAGCCATTAGGAATCCCGAGGTCATCACCACCACTAGGGCATCGCCCATCCGTATTATCATGAATATTACAAAGCTTACACTTTCTCTAGTATGGCTTGAACGAGCAATTGTTGTTGTTGCCTTGAGGATTCT
This sequence comes from Capsella rubella, assembly GCF_000375325.1. Lineage (NCBI taxonomy): Eukaryota > Viridiplantae > Streptophyta > Magnoliopsida > Brassicales > Brassicaceae > Capsella > Capsella rubella. Next base: position 4,119,197 of record NW_006238919.1, on the reverse strand, counting down.
GCAAGTTTTGTTGTTGTAAGAGAACCGTTGTTGCGACGACTGCTTATTGTTGAGAATGTTGTGTCGATTGTTGTAGGTGTTGTTGTTGTTATTTGTAGGACGATATTGAACAATATTGGCAGTGGCCAGAAACAATTTGGAATTAGAAGCAACACCATCAAAAATTCCGGCTTCTCGGTTACGTAAGCACTCATAGATGTTTGCGAGCGTCGGTGGAACACTTCTTGCTTCGGTTTGGACAATGACCGGTTTGAAATCTTCAGGGAGACCACCAAGAAGGAATTCAATCTGATCTTAATGCTCCATGCATTTTTTGAAGGCAGCAAGCTCATCTTGACGCATGGTAATACAACAAACATAATGTCCTTTTTACATACCTTTAACTGATCCTTTATTTGTTTAGTGTGGCTACGGCTCGGGTTAAGAGTACCTCCAAAGGGGAGATTAAGGAGGAGTTCATATGATTAAAGTGATTTAATTTAAATCTAAAACAAAGAAAACGGTAAAGGGCGGTTCATAAATAAGGAGTTGAAGGACTAGTTCACGGGATGACGTGGCAGGTTTTTACTGGTTGTGAACTATAGAGTAAAAAAATGATCAACACCTCTCGACTTTCTCTCTCTCTCTCTCTCTCACGAGAGTTTTTCTTTCTTCTTTGTTTTCCTTTGTGTGTGACTGAAAAGGAGATTTTGCCTGAGTACATCGCCACCGCCACCGCCGACAAACGATGGGTAAAGCATCGGCTAGGTTGGGTTAAGTGGCGAGTTTGTTTCACGAGATCGGATCAACTTAAGTCAATAACTGGATCCAAATTTAACTTGGCTCTCTAATCTCTTCATGAAGGTAATAATTTAGTTGATATTCTTTCTAGATCTTGTTAAATTAGATGTATTGGAGTTCAAAATTAGGGTTGATTGATTTCTGAAAATTAGGATTTTGTGACTGAAATCGAAATTAGGAAAAACTTATACAATAAGAAGTCTATGTTGTTGTAGATAACCATGATTGAATACGAATTTAGGAGTATTATGTTTGTTTCCATCAGTTATACATCGAATTTGTTAAGTTTTATGGTTTTCTCGGATGATTGTGAGAGTTAATGATTTCTTCTTATTCAATATGCTTTGTGTTGGAAAAAATAACTTGAATTTTTCATGTTTCTGTGTTTTATTTGAGGATAAGGTAGAGGCTACATGGACAGAATCTCATTCAAGGTAGGTGAATGGACAGAAGCTCATTGAAGGTTGGTGAATGAACAGAAGCTCACTGAATTTCGATGGACATAAGGTAATTCCTTACTCTTAGAGTACATAATTGATTTATGAATTGTGATGATATGTTTGTCTATAATTGAATGCTGCAATGACATTAGAACTCAATTTTCTTATTAGCATACAATGTGAACCTGACATAGAATATGCTGAATTGTGCTGTAACATATGGCTTAGAGCAGATAATCGTGTATGCATATGTGTTGTTTATGCATCTGTGGTGTTAATACATTTCTGGTGTTTATGCATCTGTGATAATGACAAAGAAAATGTTGAATTGTGCTGTAACCATATGGCTTAGTGCAGATAATCGAGTATGCATCTGTGTTGTTTATGCATCTTTGGTGTTAATGCATTTGTAGTGTTTATGCATCTGTGATAATGACATATAATTTTGCAATTTAAGGACATAATCGTTTGTATTGTTTATGCTTCTGTGGTGACATGTTTGTTTTATATTGATATTTTTTTGGGTAGACATTTATATTTAGGAAAAAAGTTTTCACTTTGTTAATGAGTTTCTTCTATATTAACTTTGAATTAGTACATACATAGAAACTTTTAACCCTTCTTTTCATCATTCATTTCAACATCCTCGAGATCCATATGCTCAAAGTTCATCTTTTTTAAACCTCTTAAACAGTCAACAACTTTTTGATAACTTCTCACCTACTATTGACATCGGATCATCAGAAGTGCCTCAGTTTAGTACACAAGCGACTGATGATTCAACAGTTGGAGTTGAGTCTAAGAAAGAAAGAAGGAAATGACTGCCAAATGAAGTTCTTCTCCTCATTAGTGCTTGGTTGAACACTAGCAAGCTAAGGATCCAGTTGTTGGTAATGAGCAAAGAGCTGGAGCTTTTTGGAAACGTATTGAAGCATATTTTAACGCAAGTGCACAACCTCTTGGTTTGCAAAGCAGAGAGGCCAGCCACTGTAAGCAGAGGTGGGGGAGGTTAAATGATCAAGTCTGCAAATTGGTTGGATGTTATGAGGCTGCCGTGAAACAACAATCAAGTGGCTAGAATGATAATGATCTCATGAATGCAACCCATGAGATCATCTTGAATGATCACCAAAAAAAGTTCACCCTTGACTATACCTGAAGAGAGCTGCGTCATGACCAGAAATGATGTTCAACACCCTCTGTTAAAGCTGGTGGAAGGGTGAAGAGAAGAAATGTTGGAGAGGCTAGTGCACAATCTTTTAGTTGTGACCCAATTATCATTGGAGATGGTGAAGTAACTCGTCGACCTCCAAGTGTTAAAGCTGCTAAAGGTAAAGATAAAAGGGTTGGGAACAATACAACGAGTGCTAAGGAAGAAGCTGACATGATAGAGTTTCAAACCATGTGGGAGATTAAGCAGAAGGAGTTGGAGTTGAAAGACAAGATTTGTCAGAAGAGATTACTTGATAATCTGCTTGCAAAGTCAGAACCACTATCTGACATTGAAGTGGCACTGAAGACCAAATTAATCAATGAAATGTTGTCTTAAGCATAAGAAAGTCTGACTGTTGTTGTTTGCTTAATTAAGCTTCTTAAGTTTGTAATAGTATGTTGTCTATGTTTGATGTTTGTTGCCTTAAGATTCTGAAATTGTAATGTGTTTGTTTGATGTCTTAAGCTTTAGAGTTTGAAGCCTTGTAATGTCTCTGTTTTTAATGAACCTTTCTTTGTCAAAAGTGTATGAGTTTCATGTCTTCTTGTTTGGCCAAGTCTCTGATTCATTTGATCATTGTGGTTTTTGAACTATAAATGAACATGATAGAGTTGGGGAGGAACTAGGACTGAAATTGTTTTGTCTTGTTGTTGTCTGAATGTGTTTGTATCTGCTTCTGTTTTGGACAAAACACATAAGCTTATCTTGTGTTTAATAAAATGTGTATGTGTGCTTGATGCAAGAGTGAAATTGAACTGGCTTGTTATTGTAACTCTAGATAGACAAGTATAGACTCAAAGTGATTGATTGTTGTCTCAATGTGTCTGAATCTGTGACAGTTATGGACATAACACATAAGCTTATATTGTGTTTGATAAAATGTGCATGTGTGTTTGATGCAAGATTGATATGGTACCCGTGATGCATACAAGTTGTCGGACCCGTGATGGCTCCAAGTCATGATTGAAGATTGTGATACACCCGTGAAGAGCATTTTGCGAGATTCAGCATAAAGACCTGTACAAGTTGTTTGTAATTTTGTTGTTTAGTTGCCCCACATATTGTAATCGATAAATGAAAACCAAGCAAAAGGTTGAATGAATGTAAGCCAAATGTCTCTTTGATCCGTTGTAAACCACTCCAGTAAAGTTCCATTCTTTCAACAAACAAGAGACGCCACCGGAAGGTTAAGTCTTTCAGGACTACAGAAGTGCACACCAGCAATTTGGATAATAGCATATGGTTGTGCGGTTGACGCAGTTGACAAATACCTTCGGCTCGCTGAAAGTACCGCAATTTCATGCTTGGAAATTTTTGTAGAAGGAGTCATAAATTTGTTTGGAGAAGAATATCTAGGAAGGCTCACACCAGAAGATCTGCAACGACTACTCGATATTGGACAGATACGCGTCTTTCTCGGGATGATAGGAAGCATCGATTTATGCATTGGGAGTGGAAAAATTGCTCCACTGCATGGAAAGAGCAATACACACGTGGATCAAGAAAACCCATGAAACAAGGTTTTTGTGTGCTCTTGGAGTTCAATTCCCCAATGCGATGTAGCATAAGAGGTTATCGGTCCAAATTGATGTATTGTAAGAAATCAGGATATAGCAGAACTAATCAAGTCAAGACAAGCAGTTGAAAGTATGGTTTAAAGAACTCTAATGCATAAAAGTAAACTAAAGAAGCAATACTGAAAACAATAAATAAAGAAGGTAATCAATCAAATAGACAAGGGTCTTAAGGATGGGCTAATGGGGTGATGAATCCTCTTAATCTCTTTGGGATGCTTAACATGCTCAGATATATCTATTCCTAGACAATGAACCACTTAACCTAATTAGTCCAATCTCTTGGCAAAGATTATCAGATCTATAGCACTTCCTAATCTCAACTTTCATTGATGAAACATACTATAAATATGCATAAAGAACAAGCTCATTAATGTCAGTCTAATCCTTAACAACCAATCTCTTAGGTAAGTAAATAGATCTCTGGCATTAGTTGATCAGACATTCCATTTGAACACTTTTTGAGTGCCGGAATGTCTAAGATCTAATCCCACATGGTTAATGCTAAGATAACATTAAGATCTCCTAATCCAGAAGGTATCTACCTAAATTTATACTTAAGCAACCCTAGAAACTAAGATTCCTCATCACCTAACCCATCCTCTAAACTCAGAAAAACTACTCAGATCTGGAGTTCATCATGAAGAACATAAACCCAGAAATAATTGAATCTTGTATAACTAGATAGATAATGATATAAGGAGCAAGATATTGTAAAGAAACAACTCCAAATACTCAATAGATCAAAAGATATAAAGATTACAAGTTTTCTGGAAATGTTTGGTGGCTACATAGAAAAACCCTAATGAAAACTCGTTTTTTTCTTAATGACCTAAGAGGTCTATTTATACTAAAGGCAGGAGCCCTAAAACAGAAAAGACAAATTACATAGTCGTTTAAAGAGAGCTCGGTCGGGTGCATGTAGGGCTCGTTCGAGTCCTCTCTCGGCTCGTCCGTGTTCAACTTCCTCCTCTGAGTCCGGGTGCTTGATCGTGCTCGCTTGGTCGGGTTGGACACACTCGATTGGGTCCATGCTTTGTAGTGTCCGAGTGTGCCTGTTTTTGCTCTAAAATGCAGATGATATGCAAATCCCTATGGTAAAGATCCTAGATGCAAAATATAATGCAAAGAGACTAGAAATTCTAAGAAGTAGAGATCTAGACATGCAATTAATGCACAAAACATATGCTTAAGAGTATAAAAATATAAGGTTATCAACTCCTCCAAACTTATTCTTTGCTTGGCCTCAAGCAAATTCAAAGTAGGGAGAGAGGTTTGAAGGTGGGGACTCAGAACCAAAACTTGCTGCAAAAGAGTTTAACATCAATGTCCTAGTTCGTAACTCTAGAATGCAATTCAAAGGCTGTACTCTGAAGACTTTAGCCATTCCTATTTCAACACAAGATGTCATCAGCCACATAACCTAGACAAGCAATCAAGTCAGCCATCCTTATTAACATTCATTAAGTAGTAATAGTGAATCCGGATGTGAATTTGAATTTAAACTCATTTGGCTAGGCAAGTAAAAGGTTTAAGAGATAAAGAGAGTCTCTTTTGGGTGAGGGTTTAATCAGTTAAGTGCTGGGATCTCTCTATGAACAAGATTGAGCTTTTGAGAGAATGCTAAAGGTAAGGACCAACAAATGCATACATGAATAACATCTCGACTACCCAAAGGAACCAAGTGACATCCTAATAACCTAAGCCCATATGATCCTATTCTACCCTTTAATTCTTTTCATCCCAATTTCCCTTTTTCTCTATGTCTAAGGAGAGTTTCTTATGATAAACTGGTGGATAGGGGGTTCCTTTATAAACACTATGGTTCTCTTTCTTCTTAATACTTAAGACATAGAAGCGTTTTGCTATCTTCACACTTTTCTCTCTTTCTTTTAAAATCCATAACCATTTCTTTTCTATACTTTGCATTCCCCACTTATCATTCACTAGAACCTTGAACTTTTCTGAAACTTTTACTCTCCTAAAGACTCAACTTACTTCCCTTTTCTTTTCTTTTCTTTTCACCATCCCAAATAATCCCAAAACCCAAGTAGAATCCATCCTAGTCCTATATGATCCGAAAAATGCAAATCAGAACTACTCAAGACCCTATTCCTGTCGGCACAAACCTAACACGTTCTCTTAAAGCTCAATCCCAAAAAATAGGCCTTCCACTCAAAATTAAAACAAAGGCTTGAACGAAAGGTTAAGGTTTTTGGGTGTGGTTAACTGGTCAAGGTTATGACCAGCTACTTGGATCAACAAGAGAGTGGTAAAAAGAGGGAAAGAAGATCCAAGTATGTATACAAGGTATCCATGAGTTGAAAACAAATCACAACCAGATAATTATCAATTCAAGTTAAGGTTCTTATAAGTAAAGGATGACATCATATCAAAGCAAGCTTCAGTTTAGACTAGAATTCAAATCATGCGATCAAAGAATGGTGCGGTCTCATTTCAAGCTCAAATGAAGCATTAAACAACTATGAACGAGGGCATTGGTGTTAAATCTAATGAAACATCAAGTTCTTTGGTTATAATCATCATAATCCCCTAAAGCAATGATCCTAAATGCAACATCCCTAAATCAAGACTAATATGTAAATGCAACTATATGAACACTCTATTTTTAAAGGAATTTCTGAAATTTTTCAAATTTTTAGGTGCTTTTGATGCACATAGATGAATGCAAGACTAGATGCTAAAAATTCGAAATAAGAAAATAGAAAACATGTCAAATGCTATCCTAAGCTCTCCCCCAAACTTAAATTACACAGTCCCTTGTGTAATAAAATCTGAAGGAAGACTTAGGATCAAAATGAATATATAAAAATGCAAAGCGGTATTTACAAAGGTGAGGGTAATAGAAATACCTCTTGGGTGGTCCAAACCACGAGCTCATGACGTCGAGGTTCGGTGCTACATGCTCGTCTTGGACGTTGTCAGTGTTGACTGCGAGGTGATAGGTTGACCCGACCGGGCGTGATGAGCCGCTCCCGGTTCTCTTCTGGTTCTGAACAGACTTCTCCTTGGATCGAATGATTAGATAGGATGCTGGTATGGTATTGACAGTGGTGCTATTGGGACTTCCTCCCAATTGAGCTTGTTTATAGTCATTTAGCTGGACTTTTAAATCTTCCAACTAATGGTGGATTTTGGAGAGGTACTGAGCACCTCTCTGCAATTTCCTCATTTGCTAGATATCTCTTGATTCGCTGACCATTCCCTGTGAATTATGTCCCTTCTTTGTCTAGCAGGGTTATTGCACCATAAGGTCTGACTTCTTTTACTGTAAACGGTCCAGACCACCTCGATTTCAATTTCCCGGGAAACAGTTTCAGCCTGGAGTTAAAGACTAGTCCTTGATCACCAACTTTGAGCTCTTTCTTTATTATCTTCTTGTCGTGGAAAGCTTTTGTTCGCTCCTTGTAGATTTTTGCACTTTCATAAGCATCAAGCCTTATTTCTTCTAGCTCATGCAGATCAAGGCTTCTCTTTTCTTGAGCTGATTCGATGTCAAGGTTGAGGAGCTTTGTTGCCCATAAAGCTTTGTATTCAACTTCCACGGGGAGATGACAAGCTTTACCGTATACCAATTGGAATGGAGTTCTTCCTATCGGTGTTTTGTAAGCTGTTCTGTATGCCCAAAGGGTTTCGTCTAGCTTCATAGACCATTCTCGCCTTGAAGTTCCGACGATCCTAGATAAGATATTCTTTATCTGTTTGTTAGAGACTTCGACCTGGCCACTGGTTTGGGGGTGGTATGCGGTGGATACTTTATGTTTTACCCCATACTTTCTTAACATCCCGTCGAAGACTTTATTAATGAAATGGGTTCCTCCGTCCCTGATCATTGATCTAGGAACGCCGTACCTAAGGAAAATTATGCTTTTGAACATCTTGATGACGACCTTGTGATCATTGGTTGGTTACGCGAGAGCTTCTACCCATTTTGAGATATAATCCACTGCCACTAAGATGTAGGTGTTACCATTGGAAGGAGGCTTGAACGGTCCAATAAAATCTATTCCCCGTACGTCGAAAATTTCAACTTCTAGTATTGGGTTTTGGGGCATCTCGTTTCGTTTTCCAATGTTTCCCATTCGTTGGTAAGCATCGCACTTTGTGATGAACTCGTGAGCGTCCTTGAATAGTTTTGGCCACCACAGTCCTGCTTGTAGCACTTTTTGAGCGGTTTTGAAGGTGGAAAAGTGACCTCTGTAAGCGGATCCATGACAGTGCTCAAGCACTCCTTGTAACCTCCTCTTCAGCTATACATCTCCTAAACAGAGAATCTGATCCATATCTTTTGGGATTTCACGACAAACTTTATAGTTAACAATGTCAGCATACCATGACACATATTCTGATCCGATCTGACTACACTAGAACTCTAATTCTGACGCGAACGTGTCTGCTGCTTCTCTCTATAATTCGATCTCCAAAAGCTTTTCCTCAGGCATAAAATCATCTATTGGGATGGTGTCTTCAATCCTCATTCTAGACAAGTGGTCTGCTACCCCATTTTTTATACCTTTCTTGTCAACTATTTCCATATCAAATTCTTGGAGTAAAAGAATCCACCTCAAAAGCCTTGGTTTGGTGTCCTTTTTGGAGTAGATGTGTCGGAGGGCTGCATGATCGGTGAAAACTGTAACTTTAGATCTGACGAGGTAGCTTCTAAACTTCTCAAAGGCGAAGACAACCGCTAAAAGTTCTTTTTCTGTTGTTGCATACCGTTTTTGGGTCTCGTCCAATGTTTTGCTAGCATAGTAGATGACATGGACCTTCTTATCAATCTTTTGCCCTAAAACTGCTCCTACTGCATAGTCGGAGGCGTCACACATGATCTCAAAAGGTTGACTCCAATCTGGGGCTTGGACAATTGGAGTAGATACCAATGCTTTCTTCAACTCTTCAAAGGCTCTTAGGCAATCATTATAAAAAACGAATTCCTGCTATTTCCAAAGAAGCCTAGTGAGAGGCCTTGCTATTTTCGAGAAATCTTTAATGAATCTTCTATAGAACCCGGCATGTCTTACGAAGCTTCTTATGTCCTTCACTGTTTTAGGTGGCTGCAGTTGAACCATAATTTCGATCTTTGCCTTGTCTACTTCTATCCCTCGTTCTGAGATCTTATGTCCCAACACAATTCCTTCTTTAACCATAAAATGGCACTTCTCCCAATTGAGGACTAAGCTTGTTTCCTCACACCTTGCTAAAACCTTGCAAAGATTCAACAAACACGAGGAGAACGAAGAGCCATACATAGAAAAATCATCCATTAATACCTCCACCGTCTCCTCTATTAGATCCGAAAATATAGAGGTCATGCATCTTTGGAAAGTTGCAGGTGCATTACATAGACCAAAAGACATGCGCATATAAGCAAAAGTGCCATAGGGACAGGTGAAAGTTGTTTTTTCCTGGTCATTTGGGTGGATAGGGATCTGAAAGAACCCGCTATACCCATCGAGGAAACAATAGTAGGGATAGTTTGCAAGTCTTTCTAACATTTGATCAATAAATGGCAAGGGAAGTGGTCTTTTCTTGAAGCGGCATTTAACTTCCTATAATCTATGCACATTCTGTGTCATGTTATGGTTATAGTGGGGATTAACTCATCCTTATCATTTTTTATAACTGTTATCCCCCCCTTCTTAGGAACGCAGTGGACAGGAGAGACCCAAGGGCTATCGGAAATAGGATAAATCACCCCAGCATCAAGAAGTTTCAGGATTTTCTTAACAAATTCCTTTAAATTAGGGTTCAATCTTCTATGAGGTTCTATGCTGGTATAAGATTCATTTTCTAAACTAATCCTATGCATGCATAAACTGGGAGAAATTCTTTTGACGTCATCTAAGGAATATCCTATGGCCCTCCTATACTTCTTAAGTTCTTGTACTAGCAAGTCTAATTCATTGTTATTCAGGCTAGCATTAACTATAACATGATATGTAGAGTTAGGACCGAGGAAGGCATACCTGAGCTCAGCGGGAAGAGGTTTGAGTTCAACTTTTGGTGCCTTGAGCTCGGACCAGTCATCCGATCATATCGAACTTAATCCGCTCGGGCTTACCAATGGCTGAGTCGAGCTTATAAGCTCGACCGGATCGTTACTCGGTCGGGTCTGATTTGGTTGAGGTGACTCGATCGGGTCTTTGCTTGGTCGGGTCTGGTTCTCCATTAACAACTCAGATGACTCAACCTTGTAGATCGTCTTGTCTAATCTTCCCGCTCTGGGTAGCTCTTCAAATGGTTCCGCGTGGTCAGCAACTTTGTAAAGGTCTAAGCCATCACTATAGTTTGATGTCTCTTTATAAAAGAAATTGTCAGCATTGCCTTTCGTGAGAGCAGTCTTCAAATGATCTTCTTCCGTCAATTCTTCCAGAAATTCACTGTTTAGTGGATCCATTTCCTCCATTATGAAGGCCTGTCCATTGATGGTTGGGTTTCTCAGTGTGCTCTTTATGTCGAAATTCATAGTTATGTCCTTCCCAAGATTCAGGTTAATCTTTCCATTACGAACATCGATTATAGCACCAGCTGTGGCTAGGAATGGTCTCCCAAGTATCAAGGGGTCTTTAGGTTCCTCATCCATTTCAAGGTTCCTCATCCATTTCAAGGTACAAAATCCATAGGTACCTCAACTTTTCTGATTATGACTGGAAGTTCTTCTAGCAAGCCATGTGGGAGACGGACAGATCTATCTGCCAGGATGAGTGATATATTGCAGGATTTGTATTTGTTGAAACCTAGTCTTTTGGCAACGGAGAGCGGCATGAGGCTAACCGAGGCTCCTAGGTGACAGAGGCATCTAGCAAAGAAAAGTGGTCCCAAAGAGCAAGGGAGCGTAAAAGATCCTGGATCCTTTAGCTTCTCGGGGACTTCCTTCTTTTGGATAATAGCACTGCACTCAAGGTTTAATACTACCGCTCCCTGAACTTCCTTTAGTCTTTCCATGATTGCGTCCTTCAAGAATTTTTGATAAGGAGGTATGTGAGCAAAGGCATCTATTAAGGGCATCTTCAGTTCAACGTCTTTAATTTGTTTATCGAATTGAGCATTGTATCTTGCAGTTATTTCCTTTTAAAAACCTGCTAGGAAAGGGTAGTCGAGGTTTATATGGAGGTGGGATGAATCGTTTCTTTTCGGGGTCTTGCCTTTCCTCAACATCACCAGCTTGGTTGGGCTTGATCTTGACCCGATCGTGCTCGAGATGAACCCGATCGGGCTTGTTTGTCAACTCGGAATCCTTCCCCTCTTGGTCAACACTGTCCTCAGGTGTTGGTTGGACTCCTTCACGAGGTGGTCGAACACGACCACTACGGAGGGTAACGGCATTGGCAAATTCGTTTAGTGGTGGATTATGCGGTTTCGTACCGTGTGTGGACGAGGATGCAGAAGTGGTTTGCCCCTTTAGTTTGATAATACGTTCATAGAGGGTGGTAAACTTATCAATAAGCGTTGTGAAAGAGTGGGTCATGTCATTGCGGATCTCCATCAGTAGTTTGCTGTATTGTTGATCGCTGTCGGTTTGACTTTATAGGATTTTGTTGACAATTGCCTGGACGTCCCGTGCTTAGGATTGTTGTTGAAGTTGAATAGCTTGTTTTTGAATAAAGCCAGCAAATGGCTTGTTCTGGAACTGTTGTTGTTGAGGCGTATAGACTTGATCTTGAGGGTTTGCAACGTTGGTGCTTCTATAAGAGAGATTCATGTTGGGTTTATACTTGTTGTAACCCTTTTGGTAACCTCCTTGATTCTGGATATAGCTTACCTCCTCAGTATTGTCACATTCACCATCATTAGGTTGAGAGGTATCCTCCTCTTGAACAAAGTGAACATTCTTCTGTTGGTTCATCAAAAACTTATCGAGCTTGTCGTTAAGTGCCTTCATATCCTTCTTATACTTGTCCTCTTGGTCTGCGTTGCCCCGAACGGTTCTGTCATAATCCTCGTTGTACGTTCCATCGGACTGAGTCAGATTCTCCACAAGCTCCCAACCATCTTCAACATCATTGTTTAGAAAATTACCATTTCTAGCAGTATCGAGAAGTAGGCGAAACTTTGGTAGTATCCCCCGATAGAGTGTACTAAGCAGAGACTCGTTGCTAAAACCGTGGTCAGGACACTGTGACTGATAGCTTTTGAATCTCTCCCATGCTTCATAAAAGGTTTCATTGTTGCACTGAGCGAAGCTAGAGATGTCGTTCCTCAATCTGGCGGTTCGTGTATTGGAGAAGAATTTGGATAGGAATGCTTTCTTGCACTCCTCCCAGGTCGTGATTGATCCGGCTGGCAAGGACTTCTCCCATTGATGAGCCTTGTCGCCTAAGGAGAAAGGGAACAATCTCAGCTTGAACCCATCTTCGCTCACCCCGTTGATTTTTGTTAAGCCACACATTCGATCGAACTCATCGAGGTGATCGAGAGGATCCTCCATTGATAATCCATGGAATTTATTTCCTTGTATCATTGAAATGAGGCTGCTTTTTATTTCGACGTTGTTGTTTTGTACTGCTAGCGGGACTATCCCTTGTCTAGTGGTGTGGTTTCGTGGGGCATCACCGGCTCCGATTAGGGTTGGGGCGCATGGTGGAGGCTCCATTTCCACTTGCTGAGGGTTGATGTCTGATGCTTGAACGCGTTGCTTTCTGAGTTGTCTAGGCAAGCGGTCAATGTTGTTGAGGTAATTGAGTAGGTGCTGGTAGCCCTTGGATCTAGTGTGCATGCAAGGTTGCTCGATCAGAAACACGTGGTAGGCTCGATCGGATCTACAGGTGGCTCGGTCGAGTGCAGATTGTAGCTCGGTTGAGTGCAGAGTGTAGCGCGGTCGAGTACAAAGTGTAGCATGGTCGAGTGCAGAGTGTAGCTCGGTTGAGTGTACCTGAAATGCAAGACAGACAAGTAGCAAAGGTAGAAATCAGTAATCGAATAGAAACGAAAGTAAAAGAACTTGATCTAGATAAAACTGGGATCCTAAATGGAACAAATAACATCCAAATGGCAGCGGCGCCAAATTGAAACAAGGTTTTTGTGTGCTCTTGGAGTTCAATTCCCCAATGTGATGTAGCATAAGAGGTTATCGGTCCAAATGGATGTATTGTAAGCAATGAGGATATAGCAGAACTAATCAAGTCAAGTCAAGCAGTTGAAAGTATGGTTTAAAGAACTCTAATGCATAAAAGTAAACTAAAGAAGCAATACTAAAAGCAATAAGGAAAGCAGTTAATCAATCAGATAGACAAGGGTCTTAAGGATAGGCTAATGGGGTGATGAGTCCTCTTAATCTCTTTGGGATGCTTAACATGCTCAGATGCTCAGATAGATCTATTCCTAGACAATGAACCACTTAACCTAATCAGTCCAATCTCTTGGCAAAGATTATTAGATCTATAGCACGTCGTAATCTCAACTTTCATTGATGAAACATACTATAAATAGGCATAAAGAACAAACTCATTAATGTCAATCTACTCCTTAACAACCAATCTCTTGGGTAAGTAAATAGATATCTGGCATTAGTTGACAAGACATTCCATTTGAACACTTTTTGAGTGTTGGAATATCTAAGATCTAATCCCACATGGTTAATGCTAAGATAGCATTAGGATCTCCTAATCCAGAAGGTATCTACCTAAATCTATACTTAAGCAACCCTAGAAACTAAGATTCCTCATCACCTAACCCATCCTCTAAACCCAGAAAAACTACTCAGATCTGGAGTTCATCATGAAGAACATAAACCCAGAAATCATTAAATCTTGCATAACTAGATAGATAATGATCTAAGGAGCAAGATATTGTAAAGAAACAACTCCAAATACTCAATAGAACAAAAGATATAAAGATTACAAGTTTCTGGAAATGTTTGGTGGCTATAGAGAAAAACCCTAATGAAAACTCGTATTTTGCTTAATGAGCTAAGAGGTCTATTTATACTAAAGGCAGGAAGCCATAAAACAAAAAAGACAAATTACAAAGTCAGTTTAAAGAGAGCTCGGTCGGGTGCATGTGGGGCTCGTTCGGGTTCTCTCTCGGCTCGTCCGTGTTCAGCTTCCTCCTCTGAGTTCGGGTACTTGATCGTGCTCTCTTGGTCGGGTTGGACACACTCGATCAGGTCAATGCTTTGCAGTGTCTGAGTGTGCCTGGTTTTGCTCTAAAATGCAGATGATATGCAAATCCCTATGCTAAAGATCCTAGATGCGAAATATAATGCAAAGAGACTAGAAATCCTAAGAAGTAGAGATCTAGACATGCAACTAATGCACAAAACATATGCTTAAGAGTATAAAAATATAGGGTTATCAACTCCCCCAAACTTATTATTTGCTTGGCCTAAAGCAAATTCAAAGTAGGGAGAGAGGTTTCAAGGTGGGGACTCAGAACCAAAACTTGCTGCAAAAGACTTTAACATCAATGTCCTAGTTCGTAACTCTAGAATGCAATTCAAAGGCTGTACTCTGAAGACTTTAGCCATTCCTATTTCAACACAAGATGTCATCAGCCACATAACCTAGACAAGCAATCAAGTCAGCCATCCTTTTTAACATTTATTAAGTAGTAACAGTGAATCCGAATGTGAATTTGAATTTAAACTCATTTGGCTAGGCAAGTAAAAGGTTTAAGAGATAAAGAGAGTCTCTTTTTGGTGAGGATTTAATCATTTAAGTGCTGGGATCTCTCTATGAACAAGATTGAGATAAGGAGAGTTTCTTATGATAAACTAGTGGATAGGGGGTTCCTTTATAAACACTATGGTTCACTTTCTTATTAATACTTAAGACATAGAAGCGTTTTGCTATCTTCACACTTTTCTCTCTTTCTTTTAAAATCCATAACCATTTCTTTTCTATACTTTGCATTCCCCACTTATCTTTTACCAGAACCTTGAACTATTCTGAAACTTTTACTCTCCTAAAGACTCAACTTATTTCCCTTTTCTTTTCTTTTCTTTTCACCATCCCAAATAATCCCAAAACCCAAGTAGAATCCATCCTAAAATGCAAATCAGAACTACTCAAGACCCTATTCCTGTCGGCACAAACCTAACACGTTCTCTTAAAGCTCAATCTTTCCACTCAAAATCAAAACAAAGGCTTGAAGGAAAGGTTAAGGTTTTTAGGGTGTGGTTAACTGGTCAAGGTTATGACCAGCTACTTGGATCAACAAAAGAGTGGTAAAAAGAGGGAAAGAAGATCCAAGTATGTATACAAGGTATCCATGAGTTTAAAACAAATCACAACCAGATAATTATCAATTCAAGTTAAGGTTCTTATAAGGTTAAGAGTATAAAAATATAGGGTTATCAACCCACAATCATTTTAGAGGCGGTAGCATCACAAGATCTTTAGATTTGGCACGCCTTTTTTTGAGAGCATGTATCATATTGCATATTATGATAGTAGAAAATGATTGAGATGGATACACCCAGTTTGATGTTTCAGAATTCCAGCAAGGAGAAGGCAGCAGAAGTTCACAAGTGGATATGACGTATTTTACAAGTATGCTGTCAAATCTAGGCAATATTATCGGCATTCGAAATCAAGTTCGTGATAAGAAAATACATGAACAATTAAAGGCTGATTTGGTCAAAAATATATGGCACAAGTTTGGCGCATCTCAAGATTTCAACTAAACGTTTCATAATGTCATCTCTTTATTTTGTATGTTTTAAATTTTGTGTAATGCAGTCAATTTTAATAAAATTTCTTTTGTACCAGTTAATTTTAAAATTGCTTTAAAATTTTGTTTTACTTAAAACCTATTATTTATCAAACCAAAAAAAAAAAAAATTTTGGTGAACCCCTTATGAAGTTCACCAATGGACAACCAAAAATTAAATTAGTCCTAACAAGTTCTTAACTTTACATTAATCATCATTTATTAATAAAAATTATTAACAACTCCATTAATAAGTTTGCTGTTGGAGATGGTCTAACAAAGATTTAGGCAAGAGTCTCCCAGACTTCAGCTGTAGTCGTGGCTCGTGACACCGATGGTTGAACCTGAGTAGTAATGGCGCCCAGCAATGCGCTCAGCTAAATGATGACGTGAACAGAAAACGGTCTTGTTTCTTCCAGATCAAGAAGTCAGGATTCGATATAGTCACGTTGTGTGCCGTTAAAGTTGCAGGAAGTGCGAAAACAGAGCCATCAAGATATTCGGCAAGTTCATAGTCATCAATCGAGGAATGGATCTGCATACTCCACTACAAGAAAACACGTCAATATCCTACGAAAATTCCTAAAAATATATTGGTAGGAAGAATTACTTACGGAAAAACTTCGGAATTATGACGAAAACGGAATGTGGTAGGAAAAACGATGAGAAATTTACTACGACTAAATGTGTCAGAAATTGGTAGGATTTTTTCCTACCAAATTCTTTTAAACAATAGATTTGTAGGAACTGGTGAAGGAAAAGAGAAGGAACGTGAAAGGAAAACGCGCGGAGAGAAATTGGTAGGAACATTTCCTTCTAAATATCTTCGACATTAAAATGGTAGGAAACATCTTAGGAAAACGGAAGATATATAGAGGGAATTAAGATGGTAGGAAATCTGAAGGAAAGCATTTGTAGGAAATCAGTAGATATATGGAGGGAAATAAGCTAATAGGAAATCCAAAGGAAATTGGAAGGTTACTAGTCGGTGGGAAAATAATACAGCGCAAGTTGAGAAATAAGTGCGGTTGGTGGAAAAATATATATTTTGGTAGGAAATATGTAAGAAACAGATATTGTTGTGCCTATATAAAGAGTCGAACGTTTGTTATGATAATCACACAAGCTCTCAATTTCATGCATTTCTCTATCATACATCTATATGCTCTTACGAGTTACGAGTGAAGGTTTTTTTAAAGAAAGTTCTGAGAAATTTTTATTTTTTTTCTTAAATTTTTTTTTCATATTTCACGAGAAATCATTTTAACATTTTCTATGAACTATTTTCGGTCATGGTTGGACAAAGACAGATTTTATCGCAACGGCATGCTGACGAGGGACTATGCAGCTGGACAAATCATTCTCCTTTATTTGCTGCAACTAGAATGATGAATATAAAGACATATTACAATTTCCTTGAAGATTGTGTAGATGCTTGGGCAGATTTCGTAAAAGAAATATAGCCCGAAGATAACATCTCACCAGCTTCTTACACTGAAATTGAAAAGCTTGTAGCTGGTCTCGGTTTGCCATATCAAATGATCGATGTTTGTATCGAAAACTGTATGATTTAATGGCAATCAGACGCATACTACATAGCTTGTCGATTTTGTGGGAAGCCTCGGTTTCAAAATACTGGTGGAAGGTCTCGAGTACCATTTAAGCGTATGTGCTATTTACCTATAGCAGATCGGTTGAAGCGATTATATCAACAACCCCGAACGGCTGGAGCTATGAGATGGCATCACGAGCATGCAAACCCTGAAGGTCAGATTGCCCATCCCTCTGACGCTAAGGCATGAAAACATTTTCAAACAATGTATCCAAGTTTTGCAGAAGAAAGCAGGAACGTCTACATGGGACTTTGTACAATTGGTTTCAACCCCTTTGGAAAGCATGGACGACAATATTCTCTGTGGCCAGTTATTCTCACACCTTACAATCTGCCTCCATCGTTGTGCATGAAACGAGAGTTTCTTATTCTGTCTTTACTTGGTCCTGGTCCAGAACAACATAAGATATCCCTAGATGTCTTCTTACAACATTTGATTCATGAGTTACAAGTCTTACGGGAGCACGAAGTTCAAGCTTATGATGTCTCATGGCAACAAAATTTTACGATGCGAGCGGTGCTGATGTGGACCATTAGCGATTTTCCTGCTTACGGAATGTTATCAGGATGGACAACCCATGGGAAATTACTATGTCCATATTGTCAAGATAGCACCGATGCATTCCAGTTAAAACATGGTCGAAAAACAAGTGGGTTTGATTGTCATAGGCGCTTCCTCCCATCATCGCATCCTTATCGCCGCAACAAAAAGATGTTCACAAACAATAGAGTTGTGAATGACCCGCCACCGCCTGAGGTAGATGGTTATGATGTTTTAACGCAACTTAGGGATTTTGGTGCAGAGAAAAGAACAGAGTGCGGTGGAAATGGGCATCTACCAGTTGATGGTTATGGAGAGTATCACAACTGGCACAAGCACAGTATTTTCTTCGAGTTTCCGTATTGGAAAGTTCTCCTGTTAAGACACAATCTTGATGTCATGCACACTGAGAAAAATTTCTTCGAAAATTTAATCAATATTGTTTTAAATGTCCCAGGAAAGACAAAAGACAATATAAAGTCGAGACAAGACTTACCTCTGGTATGTAACCGTCCTCATCTTCATGTCTTACCTAACGGTAAAGGTCCAATCCCAAAATTCAGATTAGATACAGAAGGGAAGGATGCATTTTTTAGGTGGATTGCGCGCAAAGTAAAATTTCATGACGGATATGCTTCCAACGTACGAAATTGTGTTGACAACTAAGAAGGTCGTTTATCAAGGATGAAGAGTCATGATTGCCATGTGTTTCTCGAACTCCTCCTAAAAAATGAATATGAAGCTATCACAGGTACGCATAAATTATCTTTTTCATTATCATTCTTGTTATAAATTACCTTAACAATCTTTATACTTATTCATTTTAATTCTTCTAAGTACATTATATTAACATATATAAATGTATAAATGTATTGTAGGAATTAGTGTTTTCTTTCGAGACCTGTACGCAAGATCACTTACGGAAGATGGCATTAGGCAATTATCGGACAACATACCCGTTTTTATATGCAACTTTGAGAAAATATTCCCACCGTCGTTCTTTGATGTAATGGAGCATCTTCCTATTCATCTTCCTAGGGATGCAGAACTTGGGGGTCCGGTTCAATATCGGTGGATGTACCCATTCGGAAGATTCATGTTCCATCTGAAAAAGAAGGTGAAGAATTAAGCAAATTCGAAGGTTCTACTATCGTACAAAGCATCAATGAAGAATGATCCAATTTTGCTGCCCATTATTTCCCCTGGAGTGTTCAAACAAAAAGCAGAAAACCTACCCATTTTGATGATGGAGGGAAAAACCCTAATACATAACTTCCGTTCCAGATATCTTCACACAAATCGGTCGGTTAAGTGGGAAACCAAGGCAACGGTGGCTTACAGAAGAAGAATTAAAACACTTGCATACCTACATTTTGCTTAACTGTGAGGAATTGTTGCCATATGAAAGGTATATATATTTGATATCAATTTCATTTATATTTACTTATTAAAACTTGTAATCATTCCCTGAACTTTTTTCTCAACAGGATATATCTTGAGCAATTGCAAACAGCTTACCCATATTATGATGACGAGACTCTTAACAGGATAAAACAAACTGAGTGTCTACCTTGGATAAAATTTTATATAAGTATAATTTTTATTTACTTTTGATTATCATATTACTTCCATTAACAATATTAAATACAGGTGCAATCATGCAACGATAGAGGTGAGTGCGTATCCTACTTGGTTAGAAGAGCTGTTAGATGGTCCAATGGCACTTGCACCCGCTTACTACACCCGTGGCCATGCATTCAAGGTTTTTAAGGAGAGTGAGAATAGGAAAACCATTAACTCTAGTGTTAGTACGAAAGCCGGTGATATGATATATTACGGAGTTCTAAAGGAGATTTTGGAGATACAGTTCCCTGTTGTTATAAATTTGAAATGCATAGCTTTTATGTGTGATTGGTACGATCCATCATGCGGACGAGGATTTTGTGTTGACAAATTTGGAGTAACTGCAGTTAGAACATCAAGGAAACTTGATAGGTATGATCCTTTCATCCTAGCATCACAAGGAGACCAAGTTTGTTACATTCCATATCCTCGCTTTACCAAAAACAAGAATCGTGGGTTACAGTTACACAAATAAGCCCTAGAGGGAGCGTACATGGAGTTTTAGAAACCGGTCCTTTACAGCTGACATTTGTTGGGAACATACAAGTTGTTGATCTTATCCTTGATGAAACTTTCTACGCTCAATTAGAAGAAGAGACAATCATCGATGAGTTTTGAATGTTTCTGAAGAAGAGTTTGAAGATAATTCAGATTCAGCATCTTCTGTATCAAACTCAGAATCGGAGTAATAAACATGTATTGTTCTAAAAAACATATCCTCAATCATTTCCTATATTTTAAAAAGAAATCTTTATTTTTTTGTAATTCTACATGAATTTGAATAGTATCCAAAGTTTCATTTTAAAATTCCACACATAAACGATAAAAATATATGAACATTTTAGTTGCAATAAATAAGTTTCTAACCTTCTAAACACTAATTAGATATTTATAATTTGTATATAATATGTTTATAAAGTACTAGTTTGTATAATATTTTTATTGGGCCTATAATTATAAATATTTATAAACATCATATTGTATCATGGGGGAATTTCAAAAATACCCCTTTTCATATACCTCTTTTTAAAAATACCCTCTTTTTAAACTTTATCAAAAAACCCACTAAAAATGTTGAAATTTATCCAAATATGTGTGTAAGCTTATAAATATATACACAAATTACCTTTATATGTGTATAAAACTTTATATACCTTTCATAAATAGCGTAAAAATAAATTATAAAAGCTTATAAAAACCTTATAAAAACTGTATAAATCCTTTTAAAAACCTTTTAAAAACCTTATAAAACTTATAAAAACGACTTAAAACTATTTAAAACATTTTAAAATATTTGTATCGAATCTCCCAGTAGTAGTTATTATATAGAAGTACCTTATAAACTATATAAAACTTTATAATTTTTATATTTAAAAAGGGGTATTTTTGAAAATGGATAGATAAAGGGGGTATTTTTAAAAAGGGGTACACCAAAAGGGGTATTTCTCAAAAATTCTCTTGTATCATTTGTATAAAGTACTAAATTCTATAATATTTTTTCATAAATTTTACTTTCTTTATAAACTAGTAACTACAATATAAATAATTTTAATTTATTTTAAAATTACAGATGTCAATGAAATTATTTATTGGGCCTATTACAAATATAAAGATTTTAGGCATAAATCAGATTAGGCCGTACATAAAACTTTTTGGCCTTGCAAAAATATGTTCGGCCTTGAACAATAGTCTTGATCCAATAAGGAAAAAGATGAAACGAGTAATCATCTCTTATATCCTTTTTTCAAAATTTTGATCTCTTATCTCCTTCTTTAGTCTCCATACCCCTTTTTCATTAAAGCAAATGTACTATTCCGATTCTACCCTCACCTATTTTCTTTTCTTTATCTTTTTGTTTTTAATTAATTTTATTGAAAAACTGAAATTTTGTCAAAAACAAAAAAACCCGAGACGCTTCACGCCGTAGTCGATTTTGTCGCCGTCGATTATTCTTCATCGGAGCTCTCCAATACCGCCGTTTCTTCACCATTTTTGTATTGTATCAAGCTCTCCTTTAATTTGCAGGTGTGTTCTTCAACATAAGAGTAATTTCTTGATTGAATATGTTTGGTTTTGGATTTTGGAAATCTAGATTAGATTTTTCTTGAAAAGCTTAGCATATTAGGTGTTTTACCATGGGTCTGGGTCAATTGAGCTAATTAGTTGATAACAAATGGATTTTAGTGTGAATGGTAGTGAATTGCAGAGTTTAGAACTCGAGACAGTAGATTCGATTTTGAGTATAACTAGTAAACATGGTAATACTGGTAAATGTAGTATAACTAGTAAAACTGGGAATACTGGTAAAATTAGTATAATTAGTAGTATTACTGATTAAGTTTTTTGGAAGTTTTGGCAGGATACTATGAGCGAAAACATAAGCATACATTTTAAGTATAAAGGTCGAATCTATAGTATAATGTTCAAGACACAAGTGAGGGATATAACGTTGTTGATGTTAAAAGCAAGGATAAA
Organism: Capsella rubella; assembly: GCF_000375325.1. Lineage (NCBI taxonomy): Eukaryota > Viridiplantae > Streptophyta > Magnoliopsida > Brassicales > Brassicaceae > Capsella > Capsella rubella. The sequence goes on along the minus strand of NW_006238919.1, from coordinate 4,097,269 downwards.
CAAGAAGCTTGGATATGTTGAGAGCCACATTAAATTGGATTTGAGCTATTATCCGCTAGTGGTAGGTGTAGTGGAAAAGTGTGAACTTATTGATGATGAGAATGTGAATGTGTATCTAATGTCCGTTAATCATGAGAAGCGAAGATGTATGTTGTATGTGGATGTCATGACTGTCTCGGAACAGCCTGAGCAAGTGCTTAATGATGATGATGAGGCTGCTAGAGTGGACCAAAGTTCTGTTGGTATAAATTATCAAAACCAACAGCCAAAAGATTCTAAAATTGTTTGATTCATGCTTGATATTTTGGTTTGTTATACTATTATCCTCATTATGTCACAATTATCGTGAAACTTATTTTAATGTCTAGTAATGTTTGATTTTTCATCCAATTGATATGTATATTCATGTTGTCATAACAAAGTAAAATTGGCATAACTAAGATAAAACTGCTATTAAAAAAGTTAAACATCCATAAAATAATTTTTAAAGAAAATCTAAGAATGTGTGTATTAGTAAATGTCAAAGTAATGTTTACAAAGAGTTAAAATTTTAAAAATATATAAATTTGGGTTAGTATGAAAGAGTCCAGTCAAGTTTTTCCTTATACTTTTAAGTTCACTTTGTAAATAAACATCAAGTTGGGATGACAAACTTATAGTTATAGATTTTAAATATATTAATGCATAGTAGACTCATAATTATATGTTTATAGACTTTAATCAACTGTACAACTACAAATTATAAGTTTAAGAGTGGGAAAAACTAATTAAATTGAAAAACCCTCAAAAGTACAACTATTTGCAATTTTGGTACAACTACAATCTTGGGTATAACTAAGTGTGAACACACATATTGTACACGTGGCAATAAACTTCCGATTTTTTTTTTAATTTATTTATTTATAAATTTTGCCAAAGGAATTTTAATATTTTCCTAAAAAAATTCAATTTTTTTTGGAATACTGGTAAAACTGGTATATTTGATATAACTAGTAAAACTGAGGAAAGTTAGAATATGTGATACCAAGTTATACCAAGTAATACCAAGTTATAAAAACAGTTATACCAAGTAATACCAAGTTATACTTTTTAACAATTTTCTCAAAATAAGAATATTTTTACTTAGTTATACTAGTATTACAAATAAAATCCGGCTAGTTTTATATAGTTTTACTTAATTATATTATTATTATCTTCATTTTAATTCTTCTCCTTAGTTTTGTTTTTGTAAGACTATTTCATGGTTGTAATTCCAAACTTTCCTAATATTTTTGGTTATACGAACCAAATCCAGAAAAAAAAAAACAAATTAGTTTTATCTAGTATTTTCAGTTATACACAACCAAATCTAGAAAATTTAGTTTTACTTAGTTATACTAGTATTACAAATAAAATTCGGCTAGTTTTATCTAGTTTTACGTAGTTATACTAGTATTATCTTTATTTTACTTATTCTCTTTTGTTTTGTTTTGTATGACTATTTCATAGTTGCTCTTCCAATCTTTTCTTAGTATTTTCAGCTGTACGAACCAAATCTAGAAAAAAACAGTTTAGTTTTATTTAGTATTTCCAGTTATACACAACAAAATCCAGAAAACTTAGTTTTCCAAGTAGTACCAGTTTTTCAGATTCAAAACACAAACATAGTATTACCAAATAATAGTTGTATTTCAGATTTCAAAACATACAACATAATTATAGCTAATAATACCAACACTACAAGAAAACAGTCTATTTCTGAGGGACATAATCATCGGGAAGCACTCGGAAACAGCTCTTTCTGACGGGTTTCGGAGGGAAAAAGTCATCTGAAATCGCTCATAGGAAATAAATTGTCCTCGGAAATTCGTCGGAAATTTCCGAGGGATTTCCAAGGGACATAAATTTCCGAGGGATTTCCAAGGACGTTATGTTTCCGAGGGATTCCCAAGAGAAACAATTTCTGAGGGATTTCCAGAGACCTTTTTGAGGAATTTCCAAGGGACTTTTATTTCCGAGAGATTTCCAAGAGACATGATTCTAAGGGATTTCCGACAGTTTATTTCCAAGGACTTACCGAGGACCTGAATTTCCGAGGGTTTTTTAGCAAAATTCTAATTTTGATTATATAATTAAGAAAATATAAATTTTAAACAATAAATAAAAATAATAAAATCTAAAATTAAAATATCCAAATACAAATTATCCAAATAAACAGCAATAGTTACAAAATTAAAATAGTTTTGAAAAAGAAAAAACTAAATAGTTTTAAGGAGGCGGGAATTGTCCCAGGAATTTAGAAGAAATGAAAAGTTGAAGTTGGGAGAGTGTCGTTTGAGTCTCGGTGAATTGTTCCGTAATCTTGAGATTTTGTTGCTTCAACTCTTCGACCGCCTCATCTTTTTCTTTCACGATTCGGTTAAGATCTTGAACTTTTTGAATAAGTTCATTGTCTCGTGGAAATGCCGAAGAGATACTCCCGTCTTGTGACACAAGACTTCCTAATCCACGTCTCCGACCTTTGGTTAAAGGAATTTCCTAAACAAACAAAAATCTTATAATTAATTGTTTAAAATAAATAATAAAGTAAAACTAAAAAATGTTCAAATATACCTCAATACACAAACGGTTGATTTCTTCACGAGGTTGATCGATTGAAGATGATGAGCCATCTTGAGAGAGTTGCGTTAGCCGTTCCATCTTCCGGAGCTTAATTCTTTCTATGCATTCTTCGAAAACCGGATCTTGAATTTGTCCAGTTTTCTTGCTTGTGTGGGTTGTTTCCATAACATTCTATCCAATCCTGCACAACGCCTCCGTTTGCGAGCATCTAAATTTAAAGAAAAATAAACAACATATCAAATGTAAACGTATAAAATTTCTTAAAATAGAAGTAATTAATTGAAAACTTACCATTTTTTCTCATGCTTTTTGAAGGATATGGAACCTCCATTGTGGGTCGTTATACCTTTTCCACCACGTTCGCTCTTACTATTCTTTGATGCTTGTGACGAAATAGACATCGTCTCATCCATACTCCAATAGCGGATAAATCCTTGCCAAACTTCGGGGTTTAAAAACATTGGCATTTTTTTTCCTTCCTTCCACTTTTGCTTCCACGAATACATGTGATTTTGGTAGGATTTGTTGGCTTGAATGTCAAAAGCTCTTCTCACTTTTGTAGAATGACCGCTTTCCCAATAAAAATCTTGCAACAAATGGAAAAAAATATAATTAAAATAAATTTAAGACAAAAATAATAATTAATGACAAAATTAATAATTCATAGTTTAACTTACCACAAAAGTCTTGAACCACATCTTTTTGGTTTCTTCGTCGACATCCCCGTAAGTTGGCCAAGGTTGATTCAATTGCGACTTTAAAATATTAAGAATGGATTTTGTTATCTTTCCCTCTAATCCAAACCTAGAGACATGTAAAATAATAATTAGTTAAGAATCAAATTCATCAATTATATGTAAGTAGATAAAATGAAATTAATTACCATGTAGCTCCGTTTTCTTCTTCCGGGTGGAGCCTCGGGATATATTGACAGCCCGGTTGACTAACAAACTCTTCAATCGTCATAATCGGTGGTGAAGCGGAATTCCTCGTCTCGGCTACATTGGAAGGAGATTGTGATGGTGAGTCACTTTGTGATCGTCGGGTTTGGAAACGGTTAGATGACGTCTCTTGAAACTCCTCATAAGACCTTAAAAATAAATTTAGTAAATAATAAATCAACAAATAACAGTAGGAAAAGTTGATAAATTTAGAAATTTTATTTTGTAATAAATATTTAACAATGTATGATTAAAGAAAATAATTTTTGTATCACATTTATTAAAAAATTTGTTTAACTAAAATCTAACTTTTTATTTTCTATAATAGTTAAAAACCAAGCTAATGCTAACAAGTTTAAAACCAAAATCCAATCAAAATGTTTAAATTTAAAATCAAATTTATTACAAACTATAAATAAAACTAAATCTAACTTATATAATTCACTAATTCCAATCAAAATCAAAAACTATTTCAATCAAAGTCATAGAACTAATTCCAATCAAAATCATATAACTAATTCTAATCAAAATCATAAAACTAATTCCATATCTACCCAAATCCAATCAAGATCTAATTATATGGATTCCAAAATCTAATTCTAACAAGATATTAACAATTAAAAACTAGTATCACAAATCAAAAGCTTTGAATAATTGTAAACTTACTTGATTTTGAGCTTGTGGAAGGATTGGAAGGAGAAGATGATGATTGATGAAGATGCTTGAAGATCCAAAGGGCGACGGCGGCGACAGAGATGTCCAACGGCGACGGCGGCGGCGGCGGAGAGGTTGGAAAATAATGATCCCTCGAAAATCCGTTGGAATATTACTTCATGTACTTTTATTGGCTAGTCAAGCGTTTATAATTAAACCAAAAATCGGACATTTCCAACGGATTTCCCAAGGATTCTAATTTTCAGATGGAAATTTCCAACGGATTTCCTAGGGTGTATAAAATTTCTGAGAACTTTCCGACGACATTTTCTTTTATAAACCAATTTTATTATTAGATTCCTCTAAAGAGTTTTTATTGCTATACAAAGACATATTTGTGTTAAAACAAATACATTTATATTAATTTAGATCAAAAATTGCATAATTTCTAGAAATATAATTTTTTTTACTAAGTATCAACTATTTTATCAATATCATCTCATTAACACTTAAGTGTCAAATATGAGAAGTTTCAAGTTTTGTATTTTTCTTGCCTTATTTTACTTTGTTATGTAATTATTTTGACATGTATGGCTTCTTATAGTATTAAACATTACATAAGATGCATCAAACCTCCAAAATTTTTAAAAAAATCTAACATCCCTCAGAAAATCCTCGGAAATTTCCAAGGGATTTCCGAGGACTGATCAATGTCCTTGGAAATCCGTCGGAAATTTCCCAGGATTTTCTGAGGGATGTTAAATTTTTTATAAATCTGACCATATACGTGATCCTTCGGGCAGCCCTTAGAAAATACTGAAGGATTTCCGAGGACTTGTTTTACCCGTAGGAAATCTGTCAGAACGGTCGATATTGTGTTTAATACATTTTAAAGATTTATACATCTTAAAAAAAATATATAAAAAAAATTATAAAATAGTTGCAATATTTATTCAGGATAATAGGTTTTGAAAACTTCATGAAAGATAATTTATTTCCACGTTTTTAACACATAAACTAATTAATAAAAATCTAATAAAATACAAAAGTTATATAATTTATTCTTCGTCTTCTTCATCCGATGAATATTCTGAATTTTCCGAATCGGAAGTGTCCTCAAATTCTCCCCTTTCTTCCTCAGAATCATCGAAAACCTCATTATCTCCATCAATGGTGAAATCAATGACAAGATCAACCGCTCCTATGACACCCAATGTGTTTTGCTGCATAGGTTCATGTTCACTATCATCGGAAATGCCAACAATCCTGCCTCTAGGATTTACTAGCATCATTGTGATCCAAGGATCATTGGTTGTGGTAACCCGTGGGTATCCAATGTAGCATACTTGATCGGCTTGAGATGCTAGATGAAGTGCTTCCTTACTGTTGATACCTCAAGAGTTCTATAATTCCGACAATTTGGACAAGGACAAGACATAGTACCTGTTTCTATTGCTATGCTTTGGTTTGATGCAAATAACATGAATTGCCTAAGACCTTCTTTGAACTCTTCTGTAGGTTTGCCCGTTTCTTCATTGTATCTAGGTTTATCCATCCATGAACGAAAATAACCATAAGGATCTGAATAAGACATTTTTGTTGGTATTGTATCTACTTTCGTTTTCCAAACAAATGAATCTCATTAGAGTTTATAAATGCAAAATTCCAACATATTTTCAAGGGATTTCCAAGGAAATTTCGAGGGGTTTCCAAGGGATTATAAAATTTCAACGGATAGATTTGCAAAGGCTATATGCAAAGATAGTTCTCAATAATCGCTCGGAAATATCTTGGTATAAAACAACGGTCGTTTGCCCTCAAAAATCCGTCCGAAATTTAGTTAAGTTTTCGATAAATTTTTGACGGACATTGCCCTCGGAAATTATTGTGGGATTTCCGACGGATTTTCAAATTTCCAAGGGATTTCCGAGAACCGTGTTTTCGTCAGAAATCCCTTGAAAATTTGTCGGAAAACCCTTTGAAAACCGTCAGAAATTTCCGAGAGATTTTTATCCTCGGAAATTCCGTCGAATTTTGTCCTGTTTTCTTGTAGTGCAATACTCAATTTCAAATACATAACCGCCAAACAATAGCCATAATACAATAGTATAGTCTTCATCCTTTACTTTTCCTTGACCGTTTCACTCGCTTGGCTAGTGGATTTGAAGGGATCAAATAAGCAACATGTTCTTTTAGTGGGGATATAGGATCAGAAGTATCCTACAACAAATAGTTTTATCAAGTATTATTTGTCTAGCTTAATATAGTTTTACCAGTGTTACAGAAACACACTAGTTGTACCTATTTGGACCATTATTACTTAAACCCAGAAAATTCAATTCTAATTAACATCAAGAGCATATAAATCCTGAACTATTCCTAACCAAAACGAATAAGTTTTTAGTAGGTCTACATCTTCAATTGAATCCAACTACTTACAGATGAGGCGATGAAGTCGCTCATAGTTTGGCTTGTAATTTTTCTTTAATTAGTTTCCAAGTTGGTACTTCCTTCATCATTGTCTCATTTTTCTTCTTAAGGTGGTTCTACAATTTTTTCTTCTCGAATTGTTACAGAGATCGCTCATTGTTTTGTCGTTCATCACCATCATTGAGTCGTTCATCGCCGTTATTGTTTCAGGCAGAGAGAGAAAAAAGGAGAGAGAGAAAGGAAGAAAAAAATAAGAATGATCTGATTTTATATTTTTTAAGTAAGTGATTTTATATATATATGGGTTAGATCCAATAGATATTGGGTGGGTGAACGGGTAGGTGGATAGTTATTAGGTATTATTTGAAGTTTTTCAAATTTTGGTAGGGTAATACTGTAACTAACCTATTTTCGTATTAAAATTAATTCAAAAAGAAAATATAAGTTAGATGGGGAGTTATGAGATTTTTTTGATAGAAAAAGGGACAAGAGAGATGATTACTCAGATGAAACCCTAAACACTCTAACCCTCTTCCTTCTCCTATGCCATCTCAAACTTCTGTGATTTCCTTTCTTCTCTCCAATTATCAGTAAGTAACTATCAATTCAATGTTTTTTTACAAGTCATAAGAGTATGAATTTTAGTTAGGTTGAGAACTGAATTTTTTTTTGTGATTTTCCAAACTTATTGAATCAATTGTGTCTTCATTACTCCTTGCTTATGTCATATGCATGGTGTTATAGCCATATCATATAAATGATTGTTTGATAAATGATGATAAGCTGCTAGTCTTCGCTACTCCAGCATCGTAGTGTCCTCATCTACTAATAACTATATTTATCATTTATGAACCCAATCAGCCATGCGCTTACTACTCGATCCCTTTGTTTCTCATTTCTTTTTATATGAAGCATTTAAGTTTATTTTATCATCTATGTTTTTTTTATATGAATTTGAAAGAAGAACAGGAAGCGTTAACTGTTTGTCTCTCGTTATTTTATATGTTTAGGTGGAAGTCATTAAAAGTGTCGATTTTACTTAAGTTCATTACTAAATATGTTCTATGTTATTTCTCTCCCATGTGTGTCTCTACTTATTGTTTCATTGTTTTTTCTGTCGCATGTGTGTCTCTCCTTATTGTTCCATTCTTATTTGTGTTACATGTGTGTCAACTGTGTTCTGTCCATTATAATATATTAGTTATTGATTTCTGTCACATGTATGTTTAACTCATCCCTTTAATCATTTGTATGCTTGATTTCCATCCGCGTGGCCGGCAAGAATTTCTACAACACATTGTAGACCAGCAGCGTGGATATGATTTTACTAGTCCTAGCTACTCCTTGGATGACTTACCGAGGGTTCAGTGGCAAGCACGGTTTCAGCCCACAGCCAATAGGAGTGAATGACTGGAATCTAATTCGCCGGAGCCTACAAGCTAAGAATATGTAGTTCCTATTTTTGAGGATGTGACTTATCTTTTGCGAGCTCCTGGACGTTCTCACCTCCCAGTCCTTTGTCTAGATCGTGAAGGCAATGATATTTGGTAAATCCTGTCCATGAACCTTACGCTTTAAAATTTGTATTTGCTATTACCAAAAGTGTATTCTAATTTGCTGATCACAATGCAGGTTTAGACGTGCTAATTCGGGAAGATTACAAAGCAGCTTCTAAAAATGCTTAAGTCTGATCTCCCTGGTCCATATCCCACTTATCGTTCCTTACCACCAGAAATCAAAAACCGTTGGTTTAGAGCATTTGGGGTAATATCTTTTTCATTTCCTTCATGTTTAAAGTCATTTAGAAAGACAAGTATGTAAGTACTAACTCATTGTTTCTTATACAGCAAGAGTTCTAGTGGGACGTGAGCATCAATGAGCATGTCCGGACAGAATACATGAAGCAAGCAGACGCTTCTTTTAAATTCAACTTGCGTGAGTGGATGAAAACTTGGAAGCTGAAATTAACTAATAATTTACCGGCATGGATGAAGGTGAGGAAACGTTTGTTTGATGGTTACATAAAGATGTGGACAGATGAGAAAAATATCAAGCAAGCTGAAAAAAATTCCAAGAACCGAGGCAGTCAAAGGAGCGAATTAGGTGTTGCTAAACACAACAACGGTGCAAAAACATTTGAATGTCGTTGGGATGAATTGGTTTGTCACTTCTGATTTTCTTGTTAATAACGTTACATCTCTTGAATCTGGTTTTTCTACTATTAACTTACAACTCTTGATTCTGGTTTTTACTTACACCACTTGCATCTTGTTTTGACTTACAAACCTTGAATCTGGTTTTTATTTACAAGTCTTCAATCTAGTTTTTATATCCTTAACCCTTGAATGTGGTTCAAACGTATTCATGATAATTAATTAGTAATTAGTAACGTTTCTGTTTCAAAAATCCTACTAAACGTATACATGACCCGTTTGGTTTCTAACTTTTATCAACACTTGGCTTCCAAAAAAAATTAATCTGTACGGTGGCTAATATATGCATACATGAAGCTGGTTAACGTTTTCGTTTAATGCTTTAACTATTTCAGTTTACAAGATTGACTAATGAATCTCCAGTTGTTTGTTTATCATGTGTTAGACAAGTGAGTTAGGAGAGGAGCTTAATTTCCTTCACTTCATGGAACAAACTCACCTAGAAAAGAAGACACGCACAATAAGTGACTTGAAGACAAAACAGATTATCGACTAGGCTACAAGTGAGTTAGAGGTTCTCCAATCACAACGCCAAATCGAAGGAGATGACTCAGTTCAGTCAAACCCTCTTACACCAGAGGAGATTAACTCTGTCATACGTAAAGTAATCTGAGTTCTCTTCCTCCTTTTTAAGCTTTGATTTGACAAATATTCAACAACGATGTTGATATCTGGTTTTACTACACTATGGACTTGGAACTCTTTTGGATGAAGGATGCTCGTCTTCCTCAGGTACTCCACGCCAAATTCCTAAGCGCCGAGAAGAGATTCAAACGTTGAAGGCACGTGAAGAAGAAAAAGACGCTCAAATCAAGTATCTCATGGAGTGCAACAAGCTTCTCCTCGGACGATTTCTTCGTCTTAAATATTTCTTTTCTCAATTTAAAAAATTAGTAATCTATTTAAAAGTGAATAATGAAATAAATCTCTGCATGAATTTTATTTAGTATTTCCTACCACAAATGTTTGAAGGAATATCAAAGGAACGGTGAAGGAATCTTTGTAGGAAAGTAGAAGGAATAATTTCGTAGGAAAAAATATTCGTAGGAAATGTAAGGGAAATATTTTTGTAGGAAATTTGAAGGAAAGAGTTTCCTACGTATTAGTGGAAGGAAAACGGTCAAAAATACCCTTCGGTTTACCTACCGATAAACAGTTGTTTCCTACCATTTTTTCACGCTAATGCCCGTAGAAAATCAGCGTTTTTCTTGTAGTGTATGACTTCACTAATCGATGGAGATGTGTTGCATGAGGTTGTCATTGCTTGAGAAAGAGGCATCTTATAAAAAAAAATATGATTTAAAGATCGTATGCACTGATACCATATAGATACTGAATATTGTGTATACAGAATAATAGTGAGTTACAAGTATTTATACAATAAAGGAAACTTGGGTAAAAGATATTAACAAGAAGATGTCTAAACTATACTTATATATATATATATATATATATATATATATATATATATATATATATATATATATATACATTCCTCCTATATGTCTTTCCAAAAAGTTCATGACAGATTTAATACTTTAAAGAGGCAATACGAAATCTATTGTAAAATCACGTTTGGGTCGACTGGCCTTGGATTTAATTCGAAACATGAAGTCTTGATGACCCTGATCATTAGTAGACTTGACCTTATTGCTGCAACTATGGAAGAGCGGAAAGATATTCTTGATTAGATGACAAATGCAACGTCTAAAACTCAGCCAACAAAATGTATGGCTTTTGTTGTCAAATATGTGAGGGTAGTACCTGATCTAGTTCCAATGATAGAGCCTTATTGGCCATCTCTTGACCTTATTACATCAAATGATGTTGTGCGTGGTTTATTTCTTGCTCTCCTAGATGATGAGAAGCTACCTTTTCTGAAGCGACAAACCAAGGAGTCTCGTAATGATATTTCTATGCTTAGTTTTGGATTTGTTGACTTGATATTTTATGCTTTCTTGTTTGCATTTTTTTTTACGACATTGAGGATCATTTTTTTTACTTCAGTTTTTGATGGCTTTAATAATATTTTTAAGGAATTTTATGTTTTCTACAACATTATGGTGGGGGCCTTCTTTCCAGGACCATATTTCTGATTTCTTGCTATTCTTACCACATTGTTGTGGCAGAAACTTTCTGCATGGACGATTTTACCCTTCATTGATGGGGGGGGGACGAAAAAGTTAAATTTTTGTGGCTAAAAAGCTTCTTTTTAGCGGGATTAGAAGGTGGAAAGATACTAATTTTCAAACCCTATTTTTTCATCCTCCGAGGGGAACATAAAGTTCTGTCGAAACAAAAAAAAAGATCTGGTCTACCAACATGTCGGATTTCTGAATACAAGTTCTTATTTAGTAATGGTTGTTTTTTAAAATACAGAATGATTTTTAAGGTTGGTGAAGCAATATCTATTGTCTATCATCTATTGCATGTCCATTCATTTACCTCGTTTTATTTAAGTAATATCATGTCACACAATAACAGAGGATTAATGCCTTAACGACGTTACCTTATTTTAGTTTTAGGTTTTTTATGAACAATTTTTATAGCCATTGATAAAAGTATAAGTTTCTTCAGTTTTTTTTTTTTTTGGCAAATGAGGAAAAAAAAAAACAAGAGACGACTTTGGTTTAGTTAATTTGGATTCAGAAATAATAACATCAAAATAAGACAGTAGTTGAGAACTGGACGACTTTGGTTTAGTTAATTTGGATTGAGAAATAATAACATCAAAACAAGACAGTAGTTGAGAACCGGAAAAAGACGACGATCTCATTTCATAAGGTAAATTTATTGTAAATTTCCCACCTACGTTCTCCATATAGACACACATGTATATACACATTTGTATATTAACACACGTATCATAAACTTCTTATTTGGAGTTTATATTTTTATTTATTTTTACCCTCTCTGCATGTGTTAAAGGCATATGAAGTGTTGGATATAAATTGTTATTGCCTCCTACGTTTCTTTGTTTTTTTGTTCAATTTAATTTTAAATTACTTAAAAGAAAAAAGATTTATACAATAACTGCTTCTTTTTGCAGACTTTATTATTTTGAAGTAAAACAGATTTATAAAAACAGAGAATGAACTATTATAGCAAAGAAAGGAAACCAAACAAAACAAAGTATTTAGTCTTGCTTTGTTTACTTTTGTAAGGTTTGAGTCTCGTAGTTTTTGTCTTATATTGTTTGTATGGTGAACATTTGATTGCAACTTGCTTGTCCATAAATTTGACTAAGGTAGCTGATGGTTAACATAGAAACTACATCTATGGTTGAAAAAGACAATGAAGAAGTTCTACAATCTGAAAAGGTATGTCGATCATGCTTACTTGATTCATCCACATTAATTTTTGTGTTCACTGCTTCGAATATAAGATAGTCGTTGTCATTGTTTATTAGACATATTATTATTGTTAATATTAAAATGGTTAGTGCAAATTGCAGTGGAGAGTAGTGATTTAAGTGGTCATGATATTGTTTTTGATGCTTAATATGGATCCAGTTTGCAAGTCTCCAGTTATTATGATTTGTTAAGTCAAAATTTGTCTGAATTTTTAACTGAGGAAGGAGATGATTTATTAAGTGAAGACGAAGATGCGGTCAATGAATATGAAGAAGAATACAAAGCCAAGGAAGAGGATTATTTTCAAACTGGAGATGTTGCTATTTTGGAAGCAAAATATGAAAATGAGAAGAAATATGAACTAGCTATTTATATGGACTTTAGTTCTAATAAGACTGCATGTACAACTTATAAAAAATATGGAGGTGATCATGGTTTCAACGTAAGGAAGCAACAAAGATTAAAGAAAAAAGACAAGGTAGTAATACTTCTTTATGTTTGCCCAAAAGAAGGGTATAGGAAAGAACCTAAGGTCGAAACATCTTATTTGCAACCAATCACACGGTGTGGCTGTAATGCTCATATGACTTGCTACCTTCAGAAAAACGGAAGATATAAGATTGTGTCTTTTGAGGTAAATCATAACCATGATTTAGTGAGGACACCTATGAAGCATCTGATGAAGGTCAATCAGAAAATTTATGTCTCTCAAAAACAACATGCTAATGATGCCGACATGTCAGGAATTTCAGCAAATGCAACCGTTGAAATGATGAGGAGAGAAGTTGGGGGACGAGAAAATTTGGGTTTTATGGAGAAAGATTATCGGAATGACATATATCAAAAGCGAATGGCAAAAATGGAAAAGGGAGATGCTGGAACAGTTTTGGAATACCTTCAAAAAAAAAAAGGGTAAGATTGTGTCTTTTGAGGCGAATAATAACCATGATTTAGTGAGGACACTTATGAAGCATCTAGTGAAGGTCAATTGGGAAAGGGAGATGCTGGAGCAGTTTTGGAATACTTTCAAAAAAAAAAAGAATGTAAGATTGTGTCTTTTGAGGCGAATCATAACCATGAGTTAGTGAGGACACCTATGAAGCATCTTTTTTTTTATTCAATGCAACTTGATGAGGACGATATGATCACTAATATCTTTTGGGTAGATGATCGGTCTATAAGTAATTATAATCTTTTTGGAGATGTGGTTTGCTTTGACTCAACTTATAAAACCAATGACTATGATAGACCATTTGCTCCATTTGTCGGGGTCAATTATCACAAGCAAACTGTTTTCTTTGGTGTTGCTCTATTATATGATGAAACCACTAAGTCGAGACTTTTCTTGGAACTGTGTCTGGAAAACAACCAAAAACAATTCTTACTGACCAGCCTGCAGCAATGGCGAAAGCAATAGTGAAGGTATTCTTTGTCATAGGTTATGTGTTTGGCATATATACCAAAATGCGGCAAAGATTGAGTCATGCATTTCATGGGCCGGGACAGTTTACCACAGACTTTGGATAGTGTGTATATGACCATGAAGAAGAAGAAGATTGATTATTGGCATGAAGTAATATGCTTAAGAAGCATAATTTGACAGAGAATAAATGGTTAAAGAATGTGTTTGAGGTAAGAGCAAAATGGGCAGTGGTTTATGGACGGCATACTTTTACAGCAGATATAGTGAGCACACAACGTAGTGAAAGTATGAATGATATTTTGAAAAGATACTTGAAGAGCAGTTATGAGTTATTGTCCTTCTTTGAACATAACGAATTAACTGCTAACTTCAAAATGATGCATACATCGTCAGTATTGTCTGCTACTGTAGAGATGTTGCAACATGCAAAGGAAGTGTACACACCTGAAATTTTTAAGTTGTTTCAGAAGTAATACATAGTTATCGGTGATTATGTTGCCAAAAATGTTAGTAAGTCTGAGATGGTGTATGAATACAAAGTATCTTATCGTGGTGAACCGCTAGAGCACTTGGTTAGTTATGATGCTACAAACCAAGCAATACAGTGTAGTGGCATGAATTATTCTTTTGCTGGGATCTTATGTCGTCATGCATTGACAGTGTTGGATAAGAAAGATGTTAGAAGAATTCCATCGAACTACATCTTGACTCGCTGGAGTAAAGAGGCAAAATCACGAAGCATATCTTCTTATCATTTAGATACGATACCTAATGAAACAGTTATAGCCATTTATGTCGCAATTTTTGTGAGATTGCATCTGCTGCTGCTGAACATGTAGAATTGACGATGTGTGCAAATGAAGCAGCATGTCAATTGCTGAAAATTTTGGAGGAAAAGAAAAAGGAACTTGTGAAAGCTAATGCATGGGTGCTCCCAATTTCAAATGTTGAACATGTGGAAGGAGAAGAAGAAGGTGAGGAAGTTCCAAATGCACGCGGAATTAAAAGAAAAGCTACTGTTGGACGGCCAAAAACAAAAAAAAATATGACCCCATGGTCGATATTTGAATGTTCTTGAAACAAAAAAAATGTGGCTCATCAAAAGCATCAAGTAACGCCACAACAACGAAAAAATTATCATTTCAGATATATGATATACGATAATAATTATTATTATTTTATTTTATTCCCATTTTCATTGAAATGTGACTTCATGTATATGTTTATATATTAATTATCTGATCAAATCATAATTGTTTTAGGATGCAAGTCTTACTCCCGATACCTAATTATTTGTTACCCAATTATTTTAGATCCAGAATCAAAGTCTGCAAAAGGAAGCAATATAACACTATTTTTCTTTCACTTAAATTAACATTAAATTAAAATCAAAAACAAAATGTAGGAGGCAACTTCATATCTAGCACTTCATATGCCTTTAACTGTTTAAACAAGTTCCAAGTATTTGAAGTTTTTATTTTTGTTTTCTTTACCCTCTCTTCATGTGATGAAGCATTGATATGTGTGGTAACATACAGATGTGTGTACGTGCGTGTCTATATGGAGAACGCATGTGGGAAATTTACAATAAATTTACCTTATGAAACGAGATCGTCGTCTCTTTCCGGTTTTCAACTACTGTCTTCTTTTGATGTTATTTTTTCTAAGTCCAAATTAATTAAACCAAAGTCATCTCTTGTTTTTTTATATAATGAGGCAGTAGAGAAGGGTCAAGATACCATCACTTGTAGTCAACAACTCTCACGGGGATGGATACGGGCAAAATGTTTCTCTCTTTAAGCCAGAAGGATAATGAGAACGATCTCTTCTGTCCCCGACAGGAGGAAAGTAGAGACAAAGGAAGCAAAGCGTCTTGAAGCGTCTGACAAGTACGGATAGTCTTGAACATGGAGACAAGGAAGTCCAAATAAACACTCCTCATGGGCCATTTGTGAGATGAAACCACTAAGGAGATGAAAGGGCTCCACCAATCCCAACTTGAAAATGATAAGCTGATGGGCCAGGCCCAAACCAAAAGCAATTTGCGCACAGGATTTTGACCTAGCTCAGACCGGTGGCGGCGTTCATGAGCATTTTCCAAAACGAGAAGGGGAGAAATATGGAGGTCCTTAGATCTTTGACAATCCTCATGTGTGGAGGCCAAGGAAACAACAACAACCGGCATCACCCAAAGGAGTTGTTTCACGTGGCTGGAAATGGTGATGGGAAAGCCAGTGTTGGCTTCGAAACAGCAGCCTCTTTTGGAGGTAGGCGGAACGCGTTGAGGCGGAAAGCCAATAATCTTCGAACAAGACTCACCAGTAGATCTATTGTCCAGTCGTGTTTGGGATTTTGTAGTTTATTCTTTATAATTTGTTCTTTATAGTCGCTTTCTTTCATCTTTCTTGATTCTCAGAAATCAAAGATGGCTTCAAGAGCAGTTGAACCAAGAAGAAGAAACTTATCAAGAGCTCAAAGAGAGACCCATCACAACCAAACTGCTGAAGAAATTGCCAGGAACTTTATGACAGTTCAAGCTTCTGGAACCGGACTCGCTCGAGCCAGAAAGGAGAGAGAAGACGCCCGAGCTCGAGCTCGGACCCGAACACCCGATCGGGTCAGTCAATCGGGTCATAGTGAACCGCTTTCCAGAGAAGATATTGCTAGGGGAAAGACGCTAGCAGAAGAGCTGCTTTACCAAGAAAGGGGAAGAAGCATCCTCCTAACTTAGGAGCTTTATGAGATGTTTAGGCGCCAAAAGTTCATCGGGACTCCCTATCCTCACCGGAAGACAATGAAAGAGCTGGGGATTGCAAGAGATGTTGAGTTATTTTTCGAAAAGTGTAGGCTATAATTATTCATGACCAAGAATTTGGAGGCCTATGATGAAGAGACATCCTACGTTCTAGCTTCTCTTCAGCTATATATTTATGAGGATGAATCCGAATACTACTCGGATGACTGCCTTGGCTATATCACCTTCAGTATGAGAGGTACCACATATTCTCTCACTATTAAAGAGGTTGAGAATCTTTATGGCTTCCGGGAAGCAAATGGGATGAGCCAAGAAGTGCTTAAAGAGGAGATAAAGTCAGTTTGGAAAACGATAGGAGATGGGAATGACTACACCTCCTCAAAGTCCAAGAGTGCTCAGATTAAAAGCTCGATTCTAAGGTACTTCCACAAATCTCTAACTAGTATAATTTCCGCTTGGAAGGAGATCGGGAACGTGAATGAGAGCGAGATTCAGTTGATAGATATAGCCTTAAGTGTAGTTTTTCCTAGCAACTAGAGATAGTAGAGAATTGGTTGGAGATACAATAGATTGTAGCCTTGCTTTAGTATTGTTGGATGATATATTATAAGGATTGGGTAATCAAGGCATGTAAGAGAGGGGTACAAGGAGAACTTAGCATAAGTGGAATTGTTACTCCTCTATTGGTTGCTTGTGATGTGGATTTGCAGGGGATGGTGTACAATGCTCGCTGGATTGACACTGATACATTAACGAGGATATACTACCTCGATCACGAGCGTCCCAACATGATGTACTTGTAACAATTTAGCTATCCTTCAGTCGGAGAAGCGAGAATGGTTATCCCCAACACCAAGCTTGCAAGGGTTAGGAAGGGGACTTCAGCATTGTATGACCTACAATCAGCTTCAGTGCTCATGCCAAGCCATAATCCAGTTTCCCAACCTCATGCAGCACCAGCCATGAGAGAACAAAAGTTTGCTGAGGAAGAACGAGAACAAGACTTCTATTTTGAGGAGCGGGAAAAGTAAGCAAGGCAAACAAAAGAGGTGAAGGAAGCTCACAAGAAGACAAGCATTCTCCATAAGTGGAACAAGTTCCTGAGCAAGACGATCAAGGCATTGCAGAACACGTTGAAGGATCTTGCTGGTAAAGTTAAGGATATGGGGGAGCAGATTAAGGAGTTTCAAAGCAAGGTTGGATGCTCAACTTACACAACAACTATGCATGGAAGTTTGGGTAGGAGTTTATCAACCAGGACACCCACCAAGTTCAACCTGCCAATCATTCCACCTAGAGTTTCAGTTGATCCAAGAAGGAGTCTGTTCAGAGCAAGAAGAGAACCAGGCGCAGACACGAGCACCTCACCCGATCGTGCACCCGATCAGGCTGGACCATCGAACCCAATCGGGTCTACATACCACCTGTCTGTCGATTCCGACAACGTTCAAGAGGAGGCCGTAGCTGAGAAGCTTGACGTTCTTAGCTCGTTCTTCGATCCACCTAGGAGGTAACTCCATCACTTCACCTCTGTAAATACCGCTTTGCATTTTTTTTTTTAGATCCAAAGTCTTCTTTCAGATTTTTATTACACAAGGGACTGTGTAATTTACGTTTGGGGGAGGGTTTGGGATAGCATTTGACATATGTTTTGTTTTCTTATTTATGTGCATCAAAAACTCTAAAAATTTGAAAAAAATTCAGAAAAATCTTTAAAAAATAGAGTGATCATATAGTTGCATTTGCATATTAGTCTTGTTTTAGGATGCTGCATTTAGATGATTATAACCAAAGAACTTGTTGTTTCATTAGACTTAGAATCAATGCCCTTGTCCATTGTTGTTTAATGGAATTGTATGAGCTTGAATTGAGACCGCATCATTCTTTGATCGTATGATTTCAATTCTAGTCTAAACTGAAGCTTGCTTGATTTTATGCCATTCCTTATTTATTAGAACCTTAACTGGAATTAAAAATTATCTAGTTGTGCCTTGTTTATGAACTCAAGGATACCTTATATGCATACTTGAATCTTCTTTCCCTTCTTTACCACTCTTTGCTGATCCAAGTAGCTAGTCATAGCCTTTGACTATTTAACCGCACCCTAAACCTAAACCTTTCCTTCAAGCCTTGTATTAATTATGAGGGGAAGGCCTCTTTTATAGATTGAGCTTAAAGAGAACGTGTTAGATTTGAGCCGACAGGAATAGGATCTTGAGTAATTCTGATTTGCGTCTTTCGGATCAGATAGGAATAGGGTGGAATTCTACTTGGGTTTTGGATTTGTTGGGATGGTAAAAAGGAAAAGAAAGAAAAGAAAAGGGAATGAGTTAGGTCTTTAGGAGAGTAAAAGTTTCAGAAAAGTTCAAAATTTTAGTGAAAGATGTGTGGGAAATGCAAAGTATAGAAAGAAGGTACAAGTTTTTAAAAGAGAGAAAAAAATGAGATTAGCAAAAAGCTTTGATGTCTTAAGTAGTAAGAAGAAAGAGAACCATAGTGTTTATCAAGAAAACCCCCTGTCCAATAGTTTGTCATAAGAAACTCTCCTAAGGCTTAGAACAAAAAGGGAAATTGGGATAAAAAGAGTTGAAGGGTAGAATAGGACCATATGGGTTTAGACATTTAGGATATCACTTGGGTCTTTGGGTAGTCAAGATGTTATTCTTGTATGCATTTGTTGGTCTTTACCTTTAGCATTCTCCCAAAAGCTCAATCTTGTTCATTGAGAGATCCCTGTATTTAAACGTTTAAAAAGACCCTCTTTGTCTCTTGAACCTTTACATACCTAGCCAAATGAGTTTGTATTCATTTCACAACTAGATTCATGGTTGCTGCTAAAAGAATGTTAAAAGGAATGGTTGATCTGAATGCTTTCTTAGGTTCTATGACTAATGAAATTTTGTGTTGAGATAAGCATGGCTAAAGACTTAGAGTAGATGTTGTATATGTTTGCTTCATATGGGCTTATTTGGTCTGAATCAGTGAATTGGGCCTATACTGGTGTGTAGCCCATACAAGATCCGAGTTGTGTATGCTACAAGAGTAAACCGACATAAGCACTAGGGTTTCACTATATAAGGAAAACTAGGGTTGAAGAAACAGAGATGCTGTAGGCAAAATATCACACGCCAGAGGCTAGTTGTAGATGCAAAGTATAACGCATAGCATAGTGCTAAGAGCATGCGCATGGCGTTGTGAAGAGAGCATGGAGCAGTGCCCTGAACCTTGAGAAAGTAGCAGTAGCTAGGCTGGGGCCAAGGGCTGAGAGCTAAACATGACCTAGTTTAGGCTTAAGGTGTCTTCATGACACTTTAATGTGACACAAAGGGTGGAGCTGTTTCTTGGGGGTTCAGTGAGGTGTTTTTGTCGTGATACATGGAAGGGAGAGTTGAATCAGAGACAGAGAGAGAGGAAGAAGAAAAGCATCTCAGACAGTGAACACGTGTCTTTACCTACGTTTTCTTCATGAGGTTTCTTTGTTGCTGCTCTCTAAGCTTTGTATATGAAACATAGTGTAAGCGCTTGTTAAAGCGTTGTGTAAAGCTAACTGATTGATAGTGGATGTTTGTGGGAGAAGGTATCCACACGAGATGTACACTCACGCAGAGGGGAACTCGTTAAATTTATGTGTTATGATTATGTATTGTTATTGATCTATGATTAAAGAGGAGTTTGGACAAAGTTGTGGTCTACGATTCATACAGAGAAGAATCGGGACTGCAATTCTCAACAAGTGGTATCAGAGCCAGGTTGAGGATTTCTAGACTCAAGCATGACGCTGTAAGCATACAAGGAGGATCCAGAGAATGTTGTAGAAGACTCAAGATCATGAGAGTATTCTTGATCAAAGGCTAAATCAATTATGAGGTTGGTTTAAGGTGGAGTTGTCTGCAGTATTTGATTCAGGTTCATGTTTCCATAGGTTAAGGTGATTAGCACATGGCTGTGAAGAGAAAAACGAAGCATCATCCAAAAGGCTCAAACTTATCAAAACAAGCATTCATTTTTCCCCTCCAATCACAAGGTATATGTGATGTTTTGTTTTGAAGCATTTAATTACTCGAAACTATTTCAGTTATGGAATATAGACACTGGAAGAACACAAGGATGTAGAAGTTTTCAACTACTAGAAAGTCAAGATTGTATCTTGTTTTGATTTGGCTGTTGAAAGTCTATGTGGTGATGTTCATGAATTTGTTTAAGGTACAACCACAAAAAGTTACAAATATATGTTTGTTACGGGACTCCTTAAGAGAGTTTAATTTGTATGTAAATGGGTTGTTAAGTCAACAAGTTGTGTAAATGATTCAGATGAGTATAAAGATGGACCAAGCAAATTATGTTGAAGTTGTCAATCTTGAGGAGAGTTGGGTGAATGGTTAAGTCTCAATAACAATGGATCAGCTTGTCAGAGATTTAAAAGGATTACAATCAATGCCAGTTTACAGAAGAATGAAAATGCATAGAGTATCAAGAGTCAAATTTGCAGTCAATGAGTTTTTTGTTGTCAAGGTGGAGTTTGTTCTTCATGGTGACATAAAAAAATTTAGAAGACTTTAGTAGACGTTGCAGGACTATGCAAGAGTTTGCGAGTAAGTGCAAGAATCTACAAGGCTGGTGTAAGGTGACTAGGGTTAGGTTTTGCATTGAAAAGAGAATCAAAAACCGAAAATTTTTGGTTCGCCTGTTTGCATCTACAGAGATGATCTGGTCGATGAATCTTCTAAGAGATTTCACTTCCAGGAAGTTTAAGTGATTTATTGGTAACAAAATGGCTCTTAGAAAGGATGCATGTGAGTATAAGGGGAAAATTCAAGTAGATCTCTGCTGGTTAAAGATGCATGTTATGATAGACAAGACTAGTCGAAGACCAGTAGGTCTAGTTGCATCATTAAGTTTCTCAGGAAAGTCACTTACATAGAGGTTAAGTGAGGATTCATAAATGTTAAAGACATGTCAAGTTGATAATGATGAATGGTGAGAAAAGGTATGATGGTGGTACCAAGTTTCTTCTTGGTAAAGTCAACATAAGTGATGAAATATTACAGGGTTACATTTAAAGCAAGTATGTGGCTTTAGGGATTCTAGAGTGAAGCACTTAAGGCTGTTACAAGGAGACTAGTAGAGGCTCCAGAGCTGCTGGTTAGACATCTGTTTTGACATGAGGTTGAACAAGAGTTAGTATTGTCTAATCGTAAAAGTTAGGTTCAAAACTTAGTTTGTTGAACAGATGAGATGTTAACTAAATCTCAGGAGTAATGCATTGGGTTGAGATTGTTTTACAGGATCAATAAAGGATTGTTTCAGGTTTAAAGCAGGTATGATTCATGTGTTCTGCATGGGATTCAAGAGAGTTTGGTTCAAGTTAAGTACAAATGAGGGGAATCAAAGGTCATCGACAAAGTGAATCCGGTTGCAGAAAGAAACAGATTAGACACAATCATGATAATAAGTCTGTTGTACTTTTCAGAAGCCATGGAAGAGGTTGTGTGATTGTTGTAATTGTTTGTTCTGAGAGGTTGATATCTCAGGGTTTACTGGTTTTAAAAGGTTTTTCAAGACGAAGGTTCTACAAGAAAGTTAGATGTTAACTGCAAGCGAATCAGAAGAAGTAGAAGTGTTAGTTCTTGTTCTAGGTGGAGCTGTTTTGAGGAACAAGGGAATCTAGTGAAGGCTTCATAAGTGTTTCTTAGACCGGGAGAAACAAGGTGGAAGAAGATAATCCATGTCAGGAGTTACATGAACTTGTTGGGACATCTGAAGAGCATTGTAAGTTACTTAGAGAAGCTGTCAAGAACAAGGCTGAAGCTGTAAGCTTCACAAATAGAAATTTCAGAAAGTTTGAATATTGGGACAATCATGAGATAGTCTAAGTATTCGATAGGTCTTGGGCATTTCTGAGCAATGTTAAGAGGATGACGTTGGATAACACAACAAAACATTCAATGGTTGATTGTGTTATGTATTTACTATGAAGGAATCAGGTTGATAAAGGTTTCTTCAGTTGTAGGAGTGGTCAGAGTTCGTTTGCAAGTGGGATTACAGTCATCAAGATAAGGAAGATAGAGAGAGAGTCGCAAATCTCTTGAAATTTCTAAGATGATGTTTAAAATTCCTAAGGTTAACAAAGATAAGAACCATTGGAAGTTGCAGGTTCTACAGGAGAAAACGAATTTTGTTTTTTCTTCTCAAGAAAGAATCAACACAAAGGGATTTTGTGAATTGGACAAGATGAAGCAAAATTGTATATGTTTGCTTCATATGGGCTTATTTGGGCCTATACTGGTGTGTAGCCCATAGAAGATCTGAGTTGTGTATGCTACAAGAGTAAACCGACATAAGTGTTGTAAAAACAAAGAAAGTAGAACTGAATTCTACAAACCACTCTGTTATACAAACAGACGTGCGGAACAGAGAAGAGATGTAAGACGTACATAGAACAAGAACTTTTACAAAATGATACTTTTCTCTGAATAACTCTTAACTCTTTTATTTCTCTGGTTCTTCTCTAGTTTAACTTTCTGACAATAACATTACGTAACTTATATAGAAACTAGAAATGTAACTTACTCCCATTACCCCATGGACTCATTATTGTCCTACATTAAACATAATTTGAAACCCTCAAATTAATTCTAAAACCATAACTGAAAAATACATAAACTCTCAAATTTATTATCTTTGACAAAGCTTTGAATCACTTTTCAACAATAAGCACTAGGGTTTCACTATACAAGAGAAACTAGGGTTGAAGAAACATATATGCTGTGTGCAGAAGGTCACACGCTAGATGCTAGTTGTAGCCGCAAGGTATAACACAGGAAGCAGTGCTAAGAGCATGTGCATGGCGTTGTGCAGAGAGCATGTAGCAGTTCTCTTAATCCTAAGAAAGGGGCAATAGTTAGGCTGGAGCCGAGGGCTGAGAGCGGAACATGACCTTGTCTAGGCTTAGGGTGTCTTCATGGCACTTTGATGTGAGACAAATGGTGGATCTATTTCTTGGGGGTTCAGTGAGGTGTTTTTGTAGTTATACATGGAAGGGAGAGTTGAATTAGAGATAGAGAGGGGAAGAAGAAAAGCATCTAAGACAGTGAACATGTGTCTTTATCTATGTTTTCTTCTTCAGGGTTCTTTCTTGTTTCTCTCTAAGCTTTGTATATGAAACATAGTGTAAGCGCTTGTTAGAGCATTGTCTACCCTCACAAAAAGGGAAACTCGTTAAATCTCTATGTTATGTTTATGTCTTGTTATTGATCTATGATATAAAGAGGAGTTGGGACAAAGTCGTGGTCTGCGATTCAAACAAAGATGAATCGGGGACTGCGATTCTCAACAATATGGTTCATAAGTTTTGCATTCTAGAAATATAGACAATGACATTGATTTTAACTACTTTTAGCAGAAAGTATTGGTTCTGAATCCTCACCTTCAAAGCTCTCTTCCTACTTTGAATTTGCTTGAGGTCAAGCAAAGAATAAGTTTGGAGGAGTTGATAACTCTATATTTTCACATTCTTAAGAATACATTTGTGCACAATTTGCATGGTTTGAGTCATGTTTCTTATGAAACTTAGTCTTTTTTCCTTCATATTGCACTTTTTGGAGATTTAGCATAAGCATTTGCTTTTTTGTGCATTTTGGAGTTAAAACAGGTACATTCAGGACGTTTTGAGTATCCAAGGAGTCTAACCCGATCGAGTGTACCGGACTCGACCAAGGAGAACACGACCGAGTGGTCGGATGGGATAAGAGAAGCAAACTCACCGCTAAGGCATTGGACTCAGCCGAGCTTAGAGAGGATCCGAACTAGGCCAGCTTGCACCGATCGAGCTCATTTAAGACCGACTTAGTATTTTGTCATTTTGTGTTTTAGGGTTTTGAGAACCCACTATAAATAAGGACCATTGGTCATTAAGAACAAAAAATCGAGTTTTCATTAGGGTTTTTCTTTGTAGTCACCAAACTTTTTAGAAACTTGTAATCTTATTATCTATTTATCTATTGAGTTTTTGCTGTTGATTCTTTGTATTATCTTTCTCCTTAGATCATTATCTCTATGTTTATGCAAGATTTAGAGATTTCTGGGTTTATGCTTCTTACTATGATTTGCATATCTGAGTAGTGTTGTTAGCTTTTAGGGATGAGGTAGATATGTGTTGTATCCTAGGTTCTAGGGGGTGTTTTGGGCTAGAATCTTGTAAATCCCTTCTGGATTAGTGATCTTAATGATGATTTCTTTCTGATCAACTGGAATTAGATCGCAGACATTTCCTGCCTAGAAGGTGTATGATGAAATGCTTGAACAACTAATGTCTACGATTCATTGTCTTAGCCTTAGGGATAAGGTTTCTTGGAGATGTTTTGACATGATTAAGCTGGTTCTTACTGCCTATTCATAGCATGTTTCATCACAGGGATCTGAGATTAAGAAGTGTAATGAGTTTGATAATCTTCACCAAGGGATTGGTGATATGATCATGCCTAGCACAGCGGACTTGGAACTTCATAAAGAACTTGTAGTCAAGGAGGAATTTGAAGCAGAGGAGCAGCTCAAATCTAAGGAACCGTTTGAACCTGAAAATGAGCTTATAACGCAGAAAGAGTATGGTAAAGATGTTATCTTAACCTCAATGTTTTTGATACATGATCATCAAATGGGAATGTGTCTCATTTGTACTTTTTTTTCCTTGTCAAGTTTTATCCCAATAGGTTTTCTTGACAAGGTTTTTAATGAGGAAAATGATTCACATTCAAATCACCCATTTGTTGATCCAAACCATGACAATACACTCAGAACTTGGCCCAATGGAATATATATCAAGTCCAGCTTGTTTTGTGCCTATTACAAGCCCAAGAAGAACCCAAACCAAGTGGGTAATTTGCTGGCCAAGAGGAGTGACGAAAATAAGTAGTTGAAGAGTCGTTTCTATTCAAACTCTATCTTTAATATTTTGTTATTTCCAAGGTAGTCTTGTGAGTGTGTTCCATGACTTCCTTCTTCTTTATAAACCCCTTGTAATATCTTTTGAGAATTCATCTATCTTTTTATCAAAAAACTCTCTTAAAAATAGATCATGGATCCATTTTCGTATGTCGAATTTTGATCTTTCTCGACTTATCAAAAGGCTATTCCGCATCCTTTTGTGGCGTCATTCCATCCATCATCTCGTCTTTGGGTCATATGTCGTCTCTATTTCGAGAATATCCTCTCCAGATCCTCCAAGTGCCGAAATTGGGATTGATCCCTCACCAGGATCTCATCAATTGGGCTGGTTAGGTTTAGAAGCTTAATATTGAGGGTTTAGCACTACTTGTGTTTTGATTGAGCACCCCAAAGAGATTGGGAGGATTCAAACCGGGCGTGATACCCGCTCCGGACATCTCGCGATTCTCATTAAAGCTCTGTTGACCTATAAGTTTGCCCGTTACGATCTTTCATTAACTGCTCTCTCTTTCTAGCTCCCTGCAAGATCGCGAACGGGCCTTTCAGTTCAGTCCGGCCCCGCTTTTACTAGGCATGGGCCCTACAAGCCCAACTGCTTCTGGGATGTGGATTCAGGTGCCCACAACCACCATTGTAGGGCTGGTGCAGCGAAGGGCTAGTGCAGCGAGAGACTGTTGAGGTTCGAAGTAATATGGTGCGTCGCACCGCCGTCAACTATTGCAGCCATGTTTGCACGCGGCTGACAAGGTATAAAAGGAGTGGTGTTGTTATTTGCAGCAAATTGGATGGAGAGGAGCTGAGGGCATTGCCCAGCACTATTTCCTTGAGTTATACAAAGCTTACACTTGCTCGTTTGACGATGTCTTCGAAAATCTCATTAAGGAGATATGGCATTCTTGGTCGGCATTCTTGGTCCCACGTCCATTTTTATCTTTTTATTTTCCATTTGTTTTTTAGGAAGTATGGTTTACATACCACTACGTCTATGGATAGTGGGTAAAAGTAAATTAGTTGGGTTATTAGGAAGTGGGATTCATTAATTAGACATGTCCATTATCTGTACATTTTATGTTATGTACATATATTATGGTATTAATGAAAGCTTTCTGTACATTGTCTGTAATGTACATAAAGATGGTTGTTTATCTGTACTTCGGTGTGCTACTGAATATTTATAACATGTGTGATGATTTGTGAAAAAAAAAAAACGTATTGGTGGTGGTTGTACTGATGTCACTGATGTCACTGATGTGACAAAGAGAATTTTTTGCTAACCATCCTTTCTTAAAACTGGTTAGTCTATTTAGTTTAGTGTCTACTAGTTCAAAACTTATTGTAAATGAACAAACATATAATCACCCACCCAAACTCGCAGGGTTTATTATATAATGGTGTGTCTATATCTCTTTTACTATCTTTTACTACTTCGTAAAATTACAAGAGAAAGAAAAAAAAATGAGTGATTTGTGTCCAACGATGCCACATATCTCTCACGACATTTCTAATGACATCGTGAAGATTGTGTCAAGAGATCGATGGTGGGATCTGGCCCCCATCTTGAAGGCAGGGCGGAGAGGACGGGATATTGTTTACAAACACCTGAAGTTGTAAGGAAAGCTTGCATCTACAATCTTTGTTATCCAAAAGACATCAATACCTCGTCGAACGGAAGGACGTCACCGAAAATTCTTTAAAAGGTGTTATGACACTTGCAACAAGATAGCGATCTACTATAAGGGGCTACGGGTTGAAGCCAATGCAACTATCGCTTGTGGGATTCTCTCTATAATTGGGGGGAATGAAGAAATGGATGTTTGCTATCTCCACGAGTTTGGAGAAAAACATTATCCTTTGGCGAGCGAGGGGGTGAGTCTAACAAGTGAGGATTTTGTCCATGAGCTTTCGACCTTAAGAACTGCTAGAAACAACACGTATATGGACTCGTTCATATATCCATATAGCCCGTTGCTTCCGATCCCAGACTGTGCTTTTCTATGCTACCTGCAATATAGACACCACACTTTGATCTACGGTGACTATGATATCCTCTGCAAGGACTGATACATCTGGTGGTTATCGCACAAAGTTTTCGAGCTACTTTACGGTATGTGGAAGTTGTTGCTATCTTCCCTCGTTTTATGGAAAATCTTCTAGTCAATTTGTGGAATATTCAACAAGTTTCTGAGTCTGTTGTAGTTATGTTTTTATTTAGTACTACAAATATCAACGCATATAGCGTGTAGTTGTTTGTTTGATTTTGTTTTAGTGTTGTATTAAATATCGAATATGTATTGTTCGGTATTATTATGTGTAACTTGGTATTATCCTTGGAATAGAAAATCATAATGTGTTGTTTTGTGTAATCATTTAAGTTTTTCTGAAATATATATAGTTTTCTCTTACGTTTGACCGAGGCCCCCATATACGTTAGGTTTATATGTGTGTGTTTTGCTCAAATTGACTTGACTTTTAAACAAAAAATAACACATTAACTTCACTTTACATATTAGAATTTTTTGACAACTTTTTTTGGTATATAAATTTGTTCTTTATGGTGAATCATACACTCCTCTCACTTGCCAAAAATTTGACAATTAATGCAAAGTGTGGACGTATTTATTGTACCTATATATTAAAGTACATTTTTGAAAGACACATCTTAACTGGGGAAACCAGTATATTCAAATATTGTCAAAACCGAACAATGTATGTGATGTCTAGATTATATAAAGTTATATTGTATGTTTTGTACATATGATTAATTATACAGATTGTTGGTGTATAGATAGTTGGTTCCATGTATTGTTATTCGTACAGTGTTGGTCTAGTACGGATTGTTTTACAGAGTAGATAAGTTACTGATTATGTTTTGTACAGATGGTTAGTTGAACAGACTGCATGTTGTATATGTTAGTAGATGTACAATTATTTGTTGTACATAGCATTAGTTGTACAAAATATATAAAGTTGTTGTTTATGTGTTGTATAGATGATTAATTACATATCCAAAATATATAAAATTGTTGTGTATGTGATGTACAGATGATTAGTTGCAATGTTTGCAACTAGTACAGATGTTAGTTGTACATAATATTATTTGTATAGATGAAATATAGTCATTTTGTATGTGTTCTACAGATGATAATATTATTTTTACAGACGATGGTTGTAGTCATTGTGTAGATATTTTTAGTTGTACATATTGTTAGTTGTACAGATGATATAACGTCATTGTTTTGTACAAATAGTAAGTTGTACAGACTGATATATGTTGTACAGATGGGTTGTCCTAAAAATGAGTCGTACAAAATATTAGTTGTACAGTTGGTATAGACCCACTATTGTACAGATTGTATTGCAACTAGTACGAATGTTGGTGGTATAAAATATTAGTTGTACATATTGTTAAATGCACAGTTGGGAGTTGTACCTTGTATTTGTATTCCAGATTGTTACCAGATGATTTGTAAAAAAAGCACACATACTATAAGTATAGAGGGTTATTTCATATTCTAAAGTTTTGAATTTACACAGTTTGTGTGGAATTTGTACATCTTTTAATAACCGTACATAATATGGGTTGTACATATTGGAATTTATCTAGGTATAAGTCTGCACAGGAACATATGAGGTTATGGACATAATGATTACACGAATTCTGGACAATAAAAAAACATTTTATTATATTTACATTTTCGCAAAGTTGGATGAGAATGTAGATATCTTCCTAACATATATTACACAAGCCGTTATATACAAAAAGAACGGGGAAAATCTGAATATTTTCGTTTCTACAATGCCTAATCATCTTCGTCGTTTCCACCTTCAACAAAAGTAACATAAGTGTCGAGTGCGTAACACTTCCTAATGCGTACAACATCTTCGTCGGTGAGAGCAGCCATGTCTGAAATACCAAGACCAAAGGAATGCATTTCCAGAAATTTCACAGATACAGGGCCGCACTTGCCGTCGCCTTTGTTGTTGTACAACCCACGAGAACGGCTCCATGTGAACGATTGAGTTGTAAGTTTAGCTGAGACTTCATATTTCAATAGTGTTTTGAGGAGCCAAGGAATGCCTTCAAGCATAGGAGCCATCTGAAAAGCAACAACATCATCCCGTAAAGGTTCAAGAAAAGGTCAAGGATCTCAACAGTCCCCACGCTCGGATTCTCCAGCGCTTCTAGGAAAGGAATTATCGACTCCGCCACAAACTGCCTCGGTAACATGAGCCTGCTTTGAATTCCATCCACTTCGTTCAGCGTCAACTACTTTTTTAGCGTTTTGTTGAATAGTCTCGACACTTCATCAGTATCCAGGAACCTCTCTGGAGGTTCGTGTTAAGCTTTGTACCATGCCTAAATGAACATCTGCTTTTCTTTTGAGAAGCGCTCTTGCTTGTCTATTTTTATCATATTCTGATTTTCAACCTTCTTATGTTGGTTTGTATTTGTATCAGCATGTTCCCTCTTTAACTGTTTCTGATGAGCTTGGCTTACTTGTAACAATGGAGTCGATCTATTTTCAAACTCACCCTCATCATCTGTATCATCTTCTTCTGGTGGTGACTGCTTTAAATATTGTGCTTGAGCTTGGCTTATGTGCATCAATATCCTTGCTGCTATGAGAACTTCTTCGTCTTCGTCTTTTTGTTTGAAAGTCATGTTTCCTCTGCGTTCTCCCTATCTTACCTTAAGGTACAATCAATATTTTTAGGGTTTTTATATTCTTTCTTCTTTTTTATGATTACTTAACTAAACATATATTTCCTTATATAGTTAGGTTTTCCATTAAAATTTTTTCTTATAATTATCAACAAAGTAAAATTTAATAAATTAACATTTTATACTCATGTTCAAAGATATATCCTCACGACCTCAAATTTTGTATGGGATTATCATCTTACATTAGATTTTTACATATTGAAAAAATTAGAGCAACCACAATGGGAGAGACCCATTGTGGGTTCTTTCCACTTTTTTTAATATAAATTTTGAAAAAATTTAGATGAAGAGTTTGTGATGGGGTTTTTATATTTATTGTGTTCCAATGGTAAGAACCTAAAGGTTCTTGAAATTTTATTTTTAATTTAATTTTGTTTTTTTTAATAATTGCATTTTGATTTTAATTTAATTTTGTTTTTTTAATAATAGCAAAGATAAATTGGAAAATAAGAAATTTTATTTTTAACAAGACTGGGAATGTTGAAATTGAGAGCAAGAGAAGAAACGTTATACAAATTCAACAATATGTGTTCGATTGCAAGTTCTTTATAGAAACTTTGAAAATGTTACATGCCTTCGATTGTTCTGTTTGCTATGAGAGAGAGAGAGAGAGGGAGAGAGAGAGAGAGAGAGAGAGAGAGAGAGAGAGAGAGAGAGAGAGAGAGAGAGAGAGAGAGAGAGAGAGAAAGAAGAGAGAAGAGTCGAGAAAGAAGGAGGAAATTTTTTTGCTTTTGTGTTTTTTTTTCCTTTATATATTTTACAGTCCAACCAATTATAAACGTCCACGTCAGCGCCTCTTCAAGCCAAAGAAGACTCTCTTTAGAGAATCGGTTCTCACTATTTTACCCATTAATTGAATAATTTTTGATCATTTTAACTAAGAGAACCTCATCAAACAACCCCCGTTGAGGTTGGTCTTATAGACTCTATAAATTACATTTTCTTCAACATGGTAGGTAAAATACACTATTGGAGATATCAAAGCAAATGATCAATTTGATTGATCTTTCAAGTTACATTATACAATACCTCAAAAGCTTTCTCTTTTGAAAATTGTGCAAATACTTTCTCAGAGACACACAATTTCTTCTAAACCAAATCATTCGAAGATGAAACGCATAAGAAGCCATACTGATTTCATTTTCTCACCCTTCTTATCATTCAAATGCACATATCGAATTCCCGGTCGTAATTCTGAAACAGGCAAGCATGTTTGTCCGCCAAAATCATAGTTCTCCGACATATCATACTCTCTTACTTCGATCCTAAGTAATGCTAGCTCTGGAATGGCCAGTGGGAAACTGAATTCCTCATCCCAAATTGGATACCAATTGTCTTCGATTATTTTCGTCTTCTTTTCCGCGTTATCTGCTGGTACACCCACTATAAACATTTACAAAGCTCATATGTCAGCAAATCTAATAAGCTCCTTGAGGAATTTAAAGATTGTTACAAAAAGAGACCCTGTGAAAATTGATATTACCTTAGTGTAGAAATCAGGAGGAGAGTATGCATCAAAGTGAGTGTGACTGAAGTCCATACGCCATCCATCTCCCATATATACTTTTACCTGTTGTAAAAAGCACGGCAAAAAGATAAGGCTAATGAAATTTGAATTGTATCAGCATGTTATAAGTATATGTAGAGGTTGTTGTTTGCTTGCCTTTACAGGTAAGGGTATCAAGTATTTAAACACTGGAAGGGGAAAATTATTTGGCAAGTGTTCATTTTCAGGACCTTTTCTGGGGGTATTAATTTCTCCCGTCAATACCTCATTATCATGGACGAATATGGAAAATATTAGTGTGTTAACTCCACACTAAACCTATGATTTCTACATAATAACAACGTGTTAAAATGTCCATGTAACATGACATTCATTACTTCAAAACTCCCGCACAATTCCCATTAAATTACATCTACCATAAACAAAAGATCAATTGTTCAGCAGTGGACAATATTAGCAACACTAAAAACTGCAGATCTTGTAACCCACTATAATTGGCTTACATCTTATTTAATTTTATTTTAATGCGGTAAACATTAGACTAATTACTAGCAAAGCAGCAACCAGGACGACGATGCGCATGTTGTTTCCTCAAGTCAAATTAAGCCCCCTCTTATGCTCTTTGGCAATGTATCCTATATGGTGGACAAGTTCGTGCATCATATTTATTTTGCCGTTAAAGTCATCCACTATGAGTTTGAGATGGTTGATATCGTCGTCATGACACATCAAACGCGACCACATTACCGGTGGTTCCTGTTATCGGTTCGCTGTAGAGCATCTATTAGGCTTTCGGTGGCGGCAATTGATTCCTAGACATTTCTCAACTATTCTATTACTGCTGCATCCCACCACTTGAACGTGTGATACTCTCCATCCTACACAAGTGTAGTTATTAAATTAAAGATTTTGGGAGAAATCATGTAAATCCATTTAGAAAAAAAAAATTGGTGAGAGTTATGGACATCATTTTGAATCGCAACAATAGTATAGTCAATTTGGTGTAGCAGCCGAAGACTCCGTTGTTTTTAGCACGATGCAACAGTCACAGAAAGAGCGTGGCGGAATGTCATGGTTACCAATTATACGATCCCTAGACCTAACAGATGAGGCCCCTACTGAAGAAGTGGATGGCTGACTGTAACTATATTTCCCCATAATCCGTTTATCTTTTATTTATGCTGTTTAAAAGAGTAGGTTTCTTCAATACAAAAGGAAGAGAGGGGGACAAAATCGGCTGACCTACCTCTTAAAGTCCATCTAGTACCCACCTGTTACGAAAATTAATTATTAGTTCACTCTCCACATTAAAACAAACCCAACCCACAGATTCGGCGCATCGGGTAGTGTTGTCGGGTGGACAGTTCTACTATAACCAAGCATACACGACACACAGTACCCTATGTAATTGAGTATACTACAATTACATACCCCCATGGTAGCGAGAAGCTTATTATAGTCTACGGCATTTAGCACGAGGGGACCGAGGAACGAGGAGTTGCACCCACCAACGGGTTAGGTATATAGTCAACTTTTGTAAAATCTAGTACAATTGCTGGACCACATTGTTAACATGTCTTCAACTTTAACCAAATTCCTACCTCCACAAGCGTAACTCAATTAATGTCATTTTTAAATGTTTTCCATAAACATTTCCACAAACGGAAAGCATTAAACATGTAACGACTTCAGTTAGATGCTACCAAAGCAAATCCTGGAAGAAATCATAAGAAAAAGTCTACAGTTTTGGAAACAAAGAAACCAAGAGAGAGGAACAGATATAATCTTAACGTTGGAAACTGATAATAGAGGTCCTATTAAAAGAAACTATTTTATTGCGCAGTCCATACGCAATCAATCCCTCAGGCCTGCACGTACTCCTCCAAAAGGCTTACAAAATATTACATACGGGGACGATCAACCATCGCATCCGTAATACCATCGAGGCCAAGTTCTTGGAAGTGTAGTTCAATGAACTTGACAATCAGTGGGCCGCAATCACATTTGCAGAGATTTTGGGATATATTTGGGAGCCTCTCATAATCAAACGTTCTAGGAGAAGGCTTGTCAACACACACTGCTGGAACTTGTCCACAGGTTTATCGTCGTTGGCCGCCTCGAATGAATCCATTATAGATACTTTGCATAGTTTCAAGTCAATTAGCAATCCCACCTAGTGCTCCTTACCCCAGTTCATAGGAGTATATAAGATGTCCACGACGCTAAGCCAACCCATTTTGTGTAGTCTATCAAGGACAACCCTCTAGACATAACTTCTCAACATGCCATTCCATGACCACGGTTGTCTCGACTTCGCCTTCTTGAAACGGGAGAATTCCGCGCATAGAGTACGTATGAACCAGGTGTCTAGAACACCAGCCCGCTTCTCAGCTAATATGCCACCGAATTTCTGGCAAAAGAGAATCAACATCGTCTCCATGTGCTGTTACGTTGGCGGACAATGTTAGTAATGAAATTTAAAGAATTATGGTTAAGGTTTGAAAATTATCAGCCACTAACTGGAGTGTCTACCCATTGCCGCGGTATGTGAATTTTAATGAAAAAAGATTTCTTAACTGGCTCCCGGGAAATATAATATTCCTTGCACGACAAGAAACTAAATTATGTGGACACTAAAATAGGTCTTTTGCCGTCGAATGCCCAAATATCTTCTGGCGCTTCCTGAATCTTTTCTCTGGTAGGTCAGCACCTAATTTAATGGCCGAACTTTTCCTTTTGTGGACGAAATCGTCTTCTCTTGGCGATTCAGACAAGATAGATAGGATAATCCTGGTATAACATTCAAGCGTAGTAGTGAATGAACATAAACGGACTCGTTTTACCCTTTTTAGTGGAAAATATAATTTTTGGACACAAAGTTAACTCCTTTAATTGCTATCGATCAGATCGCTTGATGCATGCGACATTGATTGGTTATTAATTTCATCTCCTTCATCACCAACCGATCCAAGGTGACCCCCGGTGCCATTGTTTTTTTTTTTAAGATCGATTCATTTCCAACGGTCTCCTTGGTGGATAATCCGACCTACGCAGTTTTGATTTACAACTTACAGATAAGTATACATAAGCTAATTATAGTTGTCTACCAAACATATATGGACAACCTTTACCTCTTTGTCCAGCAGTTTGTCGCCATGACTTGCAGTCGACATTGATTGGTTTTTAATTATACCACCTTTTTCGGCTTCCTCCGCTAGCAGGTCATCGGTCCCTATGGTTATATTGTTTTTAAAAAAAAGACTCATTTCCATTCGTCTCTGTCGTGGACATTTTGTACTCCTGTAAACAACAACCCAAGAAAAAATATATATACAAACACGGTGGACATTTTGTACTCCCAGATTAATATGAAATACCTTGCGGCCATCAGCGCTGTCGCAATCTTCGCCACCGTCCTCGCCAGTCTCCGAACTATTTTCTTCATCTTCGTCGTTGACAGCAAAATATGTTTCATTCGCTGGGTCATCAACGTTTTCACCCTCTCCAAACTCTTCCAAATCCCCATTACCTGATTCGGTATCTTAGTCGTTATCTTCCTCTAGAACGCACACTATCTTCCTCTGGAACGTCCACACTATCTTTCTCATCTGCTTCCAGCGTTGTGGTATTTACATGGGTGGGAGATGTCATTGTAGCCGCAACCTACAGCTTTGCAACGTATATATCATATTAATATATTAACCTACCTCCACATGAACTTGGCTAGGGGCTGCTACAATTCCGCCAAGCGCTGAAGGTACCTAATTTTGAGTCGCACACAAAATGTTAAAAGTTTACAACGATGGACTATTTCGAAAACAGAGGAGACAAAAAATTAACCTCGTCGACAAAAACATTATTACCGAGTTGACGTTTTCCTTGCAATGTTACTGTAATCTTTAATAACTCCGGCCAATGCGGGATAATAAGCACACTCTGAATTCTCCATTGGTTTCAGGGGCGTAACTTCTTGTTTTTCATGTACCAACTGATCCGTATGTGTTGCCTTCTCCACCTCGTAATGTCTACTTATTTCTAGTTTAAGTCCAGCGTTTAACAACTCCATCTCCCTCCAGTGGGCATCTGTCATCTCTTTAATTTCCATCTTGTGAGACTCGATTAGTGAACGCACTTCATGCGTGTGCTCCGCATTTTTTTGCTCGATAAATACGATCACAGCTTCCATAACCAGGAGGTTGTATTAATTACCGGAAACATACTGAGGAGGGAACTTTTCTTCTTCCGTTTTTCCCTTAACTTCCCACGATTTTCCCTTCTGTCTAAAGATTGCTGTTTTTTATATTGTCCACGACCACCACTATCACCGGATGCATGTCCACACCTCTTTTCCAGAAGTCTTCGGTGAATCAAACCCCACTGCTAAAAAGACTTTCCAAGTATGGATGGATCCTCAACTTTGTCTACCCACAACGAGTTGATATCGTCGTACGAAGTGTCTTCCATCTAAAACGTGTTAAACAAAAAACCAACCTTAATGGAAAATATCGTAAAGGTAGACAAAATCAAAAACGAGGGACATCAACTTACCCCGTCTGTCTTCTCCATCTCCATTATGTTTCTGTTGTGGAAAGTTTTACACTGACTGAGATGGAAAACTTTGGGGTCGGTGAATTTCCTACTATCAGCGGGGTATGGCAAGAATCTTTCAAATGCTGGTATCACTTCCAGCACAAAAAAATTGCATATCCAATGTGAAACAATGCGTCGCTGTATGGGACTGATCTACTGTCCTCACCATTTTGCTTTTCTTGACCATCCTAAGTCTGAGCTGGAAAGACTCGCGGTCCCAAGGATATTAAAAAAAGACATCTAAATCTTTGACCATCTCTACAATTTTGTTGGAAGCCTTCACCGGCTGTTTGTTTCATAGTAGGATCCCCTCCACAATCACAACTGAGCGAGGCGCTTCCTCTTCCAACTTGGCATCTATCAGCCTTCTTTTTTCCATCTTTAGCCATCCAATGCTATCTTTGATTGTAATGGCTTTGTCTGTCTCGGAAATTAGAGTGTACCAATAAGGATTGTTCGGGTCCTCTGACTCTTGGGATCTCAGAATCTTATCCTGGTCTGGATAATGGCCACATAGTAAACCGGTCAGAAGCCCAAACTCTCGCAACAAAAACCGTACAAGCTGGCCGGCGAATACAAACAAGATTTCGTATTTCTTTCTTGTGTGGATAGCTCGTAAAAACATTTGATGGACAAGTTTTCTAGATAGGGAACTCCTTTTTACCGAGAGTTCGAATAGTTTCCTAAAACAAGATTTCCGGATGTATTCGAATTCTGGTTTACCCTCCAACGCTTCCACTAGTTCTAGCAAATACTCAGGTTTTGAATACGAGTACATCCGACCACCAGCCAAATATTGTCCAGTAGCGTATAAACGTTTTGGAAGTAAATCTGTGTCGATTTTATCCCCGGTTGGTGGCGGCTGGATCTCGACGCTATTTCGTTTTGGATTCCTTTTCTTCTTAGCGGATCCGATCTTCTACGACTCTATTTTTCAAGTGCTTGGTGGACATCAAGCAATCAACAAAGTGGAGGGTAATATTCAGTATTAACTCTATAAGAGAGGGCCGTACTAACCTAGCCGAATACTACCTGAGAAACTTTAGAACGGGAACTCATAAAATTATTGCCATAATTTGTTCCCCAGCTAATAAACCGCAAACATCTCTAGGAAATTTTAAACAAAATGCTTCGACCCGCCAAACAAAATCAACAGTAACATGACCGTCAATAAAATATTTCTACAATAACCGCAAACATCTGGTGACGTTTTATCGGCCGTTTTCCAAAAGAAACGAAGAGAAAAGAGGGGCACATGAATTTTCGGTTCTCGGTTGAGTAATTTTATGAATAATTATCCCTTATTCTTATATACTGCCACTTATCTTCCCAAGAGCTAGTAACTGGGTCGTGAATTAGGCCAACAGTTGCATTGAGAGCACTTTGATCTTTCTGTTTTACGAAGGTGGTATCATTTTATTATTTTATTATTTCCCTATTCTTTAATTGATTTCTTTACACGACAATACTTTTTATTATTCCAAGTTAGGTGACAAGAACTTAATTTTTTCAGGAAGTGACATGGAGTTGAACATAATCAAAGAAATAATAGAAGCAGATGACTAAGTTACTAAAGCAATATTTTTTATTGATCATAATCGTTTTTGTGAAAGAGAACAGTTGAGAACGTGGACAGCGTATAATGCATCAACTAATGTTTGAAAGCGATACACAATGCCTCCATAATTTACGTAACAGACAGAGTATTTCGTAAGCTCTTAAATATGCTAAATAATACTCCTTCTGTTTCTAAAAGGTTGTTGTTTTGGTTTTTTTCACACATATTTTAAGGTAAAATTAAATATTTGTTAATTAATTAATTTAGAATTACTTTTTGGGAGAAAAAAATATAAACCATTAGATAACTAACATGTGAATAACCAAAATTATACCTAAAAGAAAAAAGCCAAATCAGTTAAAAAAAATTAGTAAATTGTTTTTAAAAATATAAGAAATAAGAAATTATAATATTTTTTTTAAAACTAATAGTATCTATAACTATCGCGAAAAACAAATTATAATTTTTTTTATAATATATTCATTGCATCAAGATTAAGTTATTTATTTCATATTTTTTTATTATAGGATAAATAGGCAAGTTTAATTTTTTTTTGTCTCATTAAGAACCTGCCATGAGCAAAAGAATAGGTGATTTCAACCGAAGATGATTTAGAATCCGAAAATCATAGGGGAAACGTGGTGTGAAGTTTAACGGAGATGCAAAGATGAAAGAGTCAAGAAAAGTTGCATCGTCAAATTAAGAGGATTGAATTTGGTTTATAAACTTGTGTAGTACATGTTTTGGAGAATTGCTCTCCCTTATTGACTATTCGAATCGAACAACTGAAAGTAGAGTTTGTTTGAATAAAGATTTAAATGATTTCAGGTCTACGGGAGAGTAAATTAAATTGCCGTGAGGCAAGTGAACTCAACACTTAACCCAATTAAAGAACTACTCACACATGTTGCAGAAAATAACACAAAAGGATATGAAAAAACATAAGGAAGACACTTACAAATAAATTTTCAAATAACACTATATAGTTGATGTTCTTCACCACAAAAATATTATAATATCTTAATTCTCCATCACGAAAATAAATATATAAAAAGGGGATTTGTACAAATAACCTTTTTATGATATATTTTCCACAAATACCCTCTCTAGGTGTATATTTTGAAAAATACTCTCTTCAAAGTACAAAATGACTAAATTACCCACTTTTATTATAACCCA
The DNA here is from genome assembly GCF_000375325.1 of Capsella rubella. NCBI lineage: Eukaryota > Viridiplantae > Streptophyta > Magnoliopsida > Brassicales > Brassicaceae > Capsella > Capsella rubella. Next base: position 4,058,399 of record NW_006238919.1, on the reverse strand, counting down.
TGATGAAGAAAGGAATATTCTTTCCAACAAAAAGAATATTCCTTCTGAAAGATTTCCCGCCCAAAAAATCTCCTTCTGAAATTTTTGTTGGAGATTTTTTTGTGGGAAAAACTATATTTTAATGCGTTGTTCATTTATTCTGATTAAGTGTTGATGGCCTAGTGGTTATGTAGTCAGTATTGAAGTGGTTGGTCAAAGGTTTGAGCCTTGCCGTTGTAAATATTTTTAATTACCATCTAGCGACCAAAACGACGTCGTTTTGCCACGTCATCAAACTATGGATTTACGTGTCATCTGACGTGGAATCCACATCGACGGAGAGTTAACAGCGTTACGCATTTAACACGTTTTTGTATTATTCAGCACGAAATGAAATCTCGAGGTACTAAATTCAAATTTACAATAAGCCTATGTATGATCTAGCACAACGATAAGTCAAATATATAAAATTAACATACTTAGATAGTCCAGGTATGAAGAAGCCCATTTTCCTATATAAATTAGTCGATTGTCCGTGCTACGCGCGAGAGTTTTATAATTTTTTATGAGAAATTGATTCGTATTTTATTTCCTACTTATTTTTTCACTATAACATACTATTTTTTAATCATAGATTGTGTTTGTATAGAAAACATGTTGAGTTTTAGCTTCATTACTAGTCGAGAAATTAAGTGTGTATAGTATAGGTCGATGTGTGGGTGTAACCGAAAGTAAGGTGGAGAATCATAGAGAATCATATTAGGGTTCCCACAAAATATCGATCTAGATGTTAATATTGTGAGCTCTTTTAATATGTTGGCCCAAAAGTTGAAAATGATTTGTCGATTTCGGACGGATTGTTGTATTTTCGGATTTTATATTGTCATAATTTAATTTGTTGTTTATGTTTTTGTGTTTTGGATTTGACGTAATTTATATCTCGTTATGATCATTTTTATACAATTATGTATTCGTTTCTGATTTTCTGTTTTTTATATTTTATATTTTCATATGGAAAATTTTTAAAATTTAACATAGTAGTATAATTTACTTTATATTTAGTTCATTACATTTAATTATGTTTTTTATTTCAATTTTCAATTTTTTATCAATTATTGTTAAATTTTTATGTTGTTTATTAGTTTGACATATGTGTTGTATTGGAAAAAATTAGTTAAATTCATATTGGAAATCATTATAGAAATATTATTTGTTACATTTTTATACGTGTTTTTAAATTGAGATTTCATGTTTCGTCTGAGAAGGAGCTAGTGGACTAGTGGTTCTCACCTCTGTTGCTTTCTCACTAGATCCGGGTTCGAGCCTTGTCCCTCTTAAAGAGAGACGTATAATTTGTAATGATGTAAAAAAAATAATCATGTTTCGTCCCAACCTATCTCATTTATGTTAAAACAAATTTGTGAGCCATAAATTAGATTGATTTATATTATGTCTAAATCTTAAAATTAAATGATAAAATTGAGATGACAAATTTTTTTTTGACAAAATGGTATAATTAATTTTAAAAATAAAATAATAAAATGAGGTTGATGATGATTAGGATAATAAAATGTTTATTATTATTATTTTAACTCTAAATTAGGCTCATAGTAGGTGGTGCAACCTTATACTTCAGAAACCTTTAATTCTTATAACCCTCAGAAAAAGTTATAAATTATCAAATTAAATAGCTCATTGTTTGTATGCATTTAATCAGTTCATCTTGTTTAAAAACAACATTATAGGGTGACATAGATATAATAGATACATTGGAGTGTGAATTGATTTTGAAGACATATCCTAACTATTTTTCCTTAATAATAGTACTTTGAAAAGACGTCGTTTTGTTGTATGCAGGTGAACAAAATTCAAAATTCACAAAACGACGTTGTTTTAATCACCTCTGACGCCTTGTCATTGCCACCTTACAATAGGCATACTATCAAAGTTTGGGTATTGAAAACTATCATGATGAATGAGTGAATGAAATTTCAAAGAATTTAATTTATTCATGTGTATTATTATCTTTTCAAGTTTTAGTAATTTATTTTAATCACGTTTGACTATAATTATTTCGTCATTATCTATTAATTATGCAGTCATTGCCTTTCGACGTTTACTTTATTTTCACTTTTTATTAGCTCACATATGACATATATTAGACTATATTGGTTTTCAAAGCATTTGCACAAATAACATTTATATGTGCCATTTTCTACAAATACCCTCTCTAGGTGTCTATTTTCAAAACTACTCTCTTCAATGTACAAAATGAGATTGAAGCAGATAGGGAAGTATTGTTTTCCTGTTCTTTAGCTAATATTTCTCGCAGGTTCAATACTAGAGCGGATTATTAGCGCCTCGAGTACGTACTGAACCGCAAATCTGTTTTTTTGTAAACAATATTCCCAACTCGTGGCACTTTTGAGCCCCATTATAACCGTGGTAAATCCTTTAATTAAAAACTTTTGTGAACTTCTAAAACCCTTTAATAACCCTTGTAAATCCTTTAAACCCCATTTTAAAGTCCTTGTAATGCCTTTAAAACCCTTTGTAAACTTCTATAAACCTTTAAAACCCTCGTAAATCTTTTAAAATTATTTTTAAATCATTGTAAATATCTTTTAAAATCCTTGTAAATCTTTTTTAAACCATTTTTAAATCCTTGTAAATGCCTTTAAAAGCACTTGTAAATCCTTTTAAAATCCTTGTAAATTTTTAAAAACCATTTGAATATCTTTTAAAAATCCTTGTAAATCTTTTTTAAACCATTTTTAAATCCTTGTAAATCCTTTAAAAAACACTTGTAAATTCTTTTTAAAATCCTTGTAAATTTTTAAAAACCATTTGAATATCTTTTAAAAATCCTTGTAAATCCTTTAAAAATTGTTATAAACTTATAAAAACTTTTAAAAACCATTGTAAACCATTAAAAACACATATATATATATATAATATCGAAGTAGTAATGAGAATTTTAAAATTTTGAAAAATTCATATGATATGTGAAAGCTTTTATTATTTGATTTTTATTCAAATCTTTATTTATAATATAATACATATTATTTTTTGTATTTTAATTTTTAAATTTCTTCTAAGCTACTTAATAATATGAGATAAATTATTTTGTTTCTTGATATTTACAAAAGATTCAAGGTTAGCATAAAAAAATGAATTGTCGATAGCTCAAAATAAAAATATTTCATTTTTTATATTTATATAGAATATAGGGGGTAATTAAAAAATATTCCTTTTCAAAAACCACTTTTTAAAAATACCTCATTTTCAAATTTTATAAAAAAACCACTAAAAATATTAAAATTTATCCAAATATGTGTGTAACCTTATAAATATACACCCGAATTACCTTTTATGTGTATAAAAGTTTATATATCTTTCATAAATGGCTTTACAATAGCTTATAAAAACCTTATAACCCCTTTTAAAAACCTTATAAAACTTGCAACATCGATTTAAAACCTTTTGAAAACATTATTACATATTTGTATCAAATCTTCCACTAGTAGTTCTTATATAAGTACCTTATAAAACATATAAAAATTTATAATTTTTCATATTTAAACAGGTGTACTTTTAAAAATGGATGGATAAAAAAGGTATTTTGAATAGGGGTACACCAAAAAGGGTATTTTGGGGGTAAACCAAAACTCGTATTTCATAAAGATGAGGGTTAAAAAAGTTAAATAAATTATATATAACAAATATACTATAATATGTGAATATTCTAATAAATGTTTTGATAAAATATAAATTTTAATTTTGATAAAACATAATATTATAGTGTTTTATAATTTTGCTATTATCTGCATTGAACCTAAACCAATTATAAAACTAATTTTAAGAGATTGATGATAAAAAATTTCATATTAACGTAGCCATATGTGATATAAAATATTATATACTTTTGCCACAATATTATTTTTTAAAATTAGATTTTGAGTTATCTTTTCTTTTTTTTTTGTGCACAAGAGGATAGAGCATATTCAGACACCTTTGAATAGCAAGGTTGGAAATTAAAGCACAAAAGCCAACAAAAACCAAACATAGAGACACAAGCTTAATAAAGCTTGATAGAGAACCAGGATAAATGTTGAAGCAAACTAACACGAGGAAACCCATGAGAGAAAACGCATTCCACAAATAAACATCAAGCCATCACAAGTGGCTCTAGGCTGTAAGCAACCTAAGGAGACGCCGGAGAAATATCCGATGAGCAATCTTCGCCAGATTTGGGCGAAGTCCAAACCAATAGTGGTGGTTCTAGACCGATTGCAAACTAGACCTGTTGGAGAAGTATCCAAAGCAGGCATGGAAGAGCAGGAGAAGTATCCAGTGCTCTGATGGATGAGGAAGTAGAAGATGCAGAGAGGATTTGAGCAGATCCGAAAGACTCTTTGAATGGGCCAAAAACAAAAGTTGTCTACTAAGGAGAAACAAGTAGTCAAGGCCCAAGAAGTATTGGACCAGGCCCACCAACATTCCAAACTCTGAAGCCTCGTCACTTGACCTAGCTCACGAAGAGATTCATCACGGCGGCGGTTGTCGGAGGGAACGGCATGGATCACACCAGCAAATCCCAGCTGGTTTGCATGGTTCATCAGATTGACAAAAGAGGCTGGAGCGATGGAGAAAACAAGGAAGACAAGGCTATGATCTGCCTCAGGAAAGAGCAGATGGACACCAGAGAAGTATCTGGTATGGATCTTCATCGGCAAGGTCTGAAACTTGACATAACAAGAGGAGGCAACCACGACGACAAAGTGTGGAGCAAACCAAACGGCAGTAACAAAGTAGAGAGATCGCAAAGGTGAAACTCCGGCAAACTCAGAACACGACACGAACAAGACGAGAAGATAGTGGTGACGACGACATGACGGAAAACCAGATCTAGCGACGCCGGTAAAGACCGACGCCGCTGGAAAACGACTCCTCGATAAATGTGCCTGAGAGAGAACCAAGCTTATTATGTCCCCTTGGTCGAGTTATCTTTTCTAATTCTAAAATTTTATGCTTAAAATGTCATGGTTAGTTTGTTTGATTTTTAACATAGTACAGTATATCCATACGATTAAAGTAAAACATATCAATTAAAAATTAGAAGACATTTGCATATTAAAAATTATTATAATAATATTGGAATAATTTATTTTTAAATTGTTGATTTATTTGATATTATAGGGCTTTCTATCACATTCAATATACTGTAATCTCATACACTATAGCAATCAAAAAACTTAAACATTTGAAAATATAGGAAATAACTTAGTTGAAAAATAATAACTCAAAACATTTTTTCACATATTATCTAACTTTATTTTTCATTTTATATGGGTTAAAAGTTATATTATAAACCTGGAAAGACCCAACCCAAAACATTTTAATTTTTAATCATGCAATCGGTTTAACCCAATTAATTTAAACCAACTAAACCAGCTAACCTGACCAAATTAATTTTTAAACCAAGTCAAACCAACCATAATCATTCAAAACAGCATAAAACATTGAATTGTGAAACTAATAAACCAACTGCAATAGTCAACAAATCCAATCATTCCCAATCACACAACATTCTCTAAGATTTCAGGAACTAGCATTTCTATCAATAGCAAATACATATTATTTAAATACATTCAACGAGCCCCTAGATCATTGTTCTCTCCTCGCCATGATTCCACGGTCACACATTTCCTTTACCTGCATCACAAAAAGAGATGCATAAATATTTCCACAAATACTTAGTGAGGCACTCATCCCAACTATTGGGCTATACACACAAGCATTATAACCATCATTAAGCAAAACAATCGAATTCAAGCATTTAAAACACATAAAACACCACAAGTGACGATCAATCTCGATCGACACTCGCCCTCGACACCGACGGTCGACACCAAGCTCAACACTCCATTCGCGAGTCGCAACTATCCTCGCGGAACAAAACGTTTATGTCGAGCAACACCCACCACTGGTGTCGAGCAACACCCACCATTGGTGTCGAGCGACACCCACCACTGGTGTCGAGCGACAACTACCACGGGTGTCAATCGACATCGACACTCTGTAGACACTCTAGTTGCGCTTTCTCACTAGATCTCCATTCCTAATCACTACCAAGCAGCGAGTGAGTCTCCAAGGGGTTTCACATGGATCATACAACACATAAACAACCAAAAAAGCAAGGAAATCAATCAATCAATCATCAAAACTCATAAAACAATGCTCAAACTGCTTAGATAAGCCTTGGTCATGCACTCACCTTTGAAATGAATGAACAACAACGGAAACAAAGAACAACAAGGAAGGATCTGACTCTTCTAACACCAACAACCACGGATCTAGCATCATCTAGTCTAAAACACCAAGAACAGCCACCAAACAGCCTTACACAAACCGTCATGAACTTTTAAAAACCTTTAGAACTCTTTGACTCTCTGAAATGTTAAAAAGCGGCTGATAGAAGAAAAAAGTCGACTTCTCCTCTTTTAAAACACAACTTAGGGTTAACCAACCCATCTCCCAATCAATTTCGCAATTAAAATCAAACCGGTTGAACCGAAAAATATTAATGTCGATCGACACCCTTCCTTGGAGTTGATCGACACAACCCTTTTCTGAACACGGGTGTTACAATTTTCCCCCACTAACATGGATTCGTCCCCGAATCCTTCAACACCGTCTGTCAGTCTAGGACTCCGTGCAATTGTCATCACAGTGTGTACTCCTACAACTGACTGCTCCGAGGTCCCTATCTAATCAATATACTCACGTACCAGATCCTATTTGCTCATACTCCCGCACTTCCCTCATTCACAGGCTGCAACCCATGAATCATACCGACCGTAAAGCACGTCAGCCTAAAGCGTTCGCTCGAATCATCATCTCAGGCTATCATCATCCGAGCAAATAAGTCTAAACGTCGCTGAACATATCTCTAGATTAAATATACCTCTCTTAGTTCCCCTATAGCATCGCAATGCTATACTAACCACAATCCTGAAACTTTCCAAAATAGAACCGTCATACCCGTCACTTTCTATTTTTAGAAACTTATACATATTTCTTTTCTTATGAAAAAAATAAGTCAAATCCAAGAAAATACTCATCTTATTAAACTCCAAAGTCATAATTGTTACAATCAAACGAAAATACGAAAGAGTTACAACCAAAACTATACATCACTCCAACACGGGGAACAGAACTAGACTAATAGTCTACTCTTTGACCTGGCTTGTCAAACCTCTTCCGGAACCTTGCCTTCATCCTGGTCACTGGCTCCCGAGTTTCCTCTAACACTCCATCACTGTTCCACTGGACTCTCATCGACGGAATCTTCTTAAGCCAAAGTTCCTTTATCCGCCTCTCGAGATTCCTCAAAGGTCTTGCATCTAGAGTCATGCTGGGCTGAAAATCTGCCAGAATCTTAGCCAACACATCATCATCCTTATGTAGACATTTCTTCAGCATCGACACATGAAACATCTTGTGAAACGCCTACATAACCTCAGGTAACTCCAACCGATACGCCACTGGTCCAACGCACTCCACAATCCTGAAAGGACCCATATACCTTGGACTCAACTTAGTCTCAGTAAGGGACATGTAGGACCACGCAAAATTGCCATATTGAGATACACCATATCTCCAACCTAAAACGTTAACTCATTGTGCCTCTTATCAGCATAACATTTATGTCGATCTTGTGCCTCCTTCATGTTCAGCTTCATAATCTGAATCTTCTCTGAAGTCTCCTGAACAAAATCTACACCATATATGCCCCTCTCCCCCACTTTAGTCCAGCGTAGAGGTGTCCGACATGATCTCTCATACAACGCCTTATAGGGAGCCATCCTAATACTTGCATGTAGCTATTATTGAAGGAAAACTCCTTCAAGCTCAAATTATTTGCCCACTGATTACCCCAATCCAACACACACATCCTAAATAGATCCTCAAGCCTTTGGAGGGTCTGCTCTAACTGTCCGTCTGTCTTAGGATGGTAAGCTGTACACAGATGTACATTTGTACCCATCTCCTTCTAGAATGCTCTCTAAAACGCATAAGTGAACTTCGACCCCCGGTCTAACACAATACTAGTCGGTACTCTATGAAGTCACACAATCTCATGCACATACTTCTTGGCTAACATTGTCGGTCCATCAGTCTTCTTGATAGCCAGGAAGTGTGCATACTTGGTCAAACGATCCACAATTACCCAAATGGCATCCTTGAACTGAGACACCAGCAAACCCACCACAAAATACATCGTGATCATGTCCCATTTCCACTTTCAAATAGTAAGACTCTGTAGAAGCCCACTCGGCACCTAATGCTGAGCCTTCACTAGCTGACACACATCACACTCAGACACCCCAGTGATAGTACCTTTTCAGGTCTCTATACATCGTGGTTGCTCTTCGATGAATAGAAAACATGCTCATATGAGCCTCACTCAGAATATGTATCTTTACAAGCATTAACCAACCCTACCTCCCTCTCCTGAGCCACCCGAACTCTGGTTAGCAGATCTGCTCGGTTAGTTGCCTCTAACCCTAGTGGCTCATGAGAAGTAGCATACAGCCGCAGAGTGCTACATTCTCCTACCAAGTTATTCATATCCTGACCTCGAGCTGAAGCTGCCTGCTTCCTACTCCAAGCATCTACAACCACATTAGGTTTACTAGGATGGTAAGCTATCTTTAGATCATAGTCGGCTACCAACTCCATCCACCGCCTCTATCTCAAATTCAAATAAGGCTGCGTGATTATGTATTTCAGGCTCTTATGATTTGTAAACACCTGAACTATCGCCCCATACAGATAAGATCTCCAAATTTTCAGGGTGAAGTCTACTGCTGCCATCTCCAAATCATGAGTAGGGTAGTTGCCTTCATGCTTTCACAACTGCCGGGAAGCATATGCAATCACCTCACCCTGCTGCATCACACACAACCTAAACCAACTCTTGAAGCATCTTACGGCTCCCTCTGGTAGAGACAAGACCGGTATACTCGTTAACATCTCCTTGAGCTTAGCAAAACCTTGCGCACACTGATGAGTCCACACAAAAGGAAAATCTTTCCCAGTCAGCTTGGTCATCGTTTGAGCTGTGCTTGCAAAACCCTTCATAACCTGTTTGTAGTACCCTGCCAATCCCAGAGAACTCCAAATCTCTATGGCATTATGAGGTCTAGGCCAATCTCTGATAGCCTCGATCTTCTTTGGATCCACAAAAACTCCCTTTGTAGACACAATGTGACCCAGAAAACCCATTTCTCTCTGCTAGAAAATGCACTTGCTCAGCTTAGCATACAGCTTCTCCTTCCGCAGCTTCTCCTAAACCGCCCTCAAGTGTACCCCATGCACCTCAAGACTCTTAACATACACCAGTAACACAATGTTCATCAGCCTCATGAACGCCGCTAGTGCATTTGTCAACTCGAAAGGCATCAGCACGAACTCATAATTCCCATACCTTGTCATGAACGCCATCTTATGGATATCCGCCTCTTCAATAGAAATCTAATGGTACCCCGACGCCAAATCAATCTTAGAAAATCACGTAGCTCCTCTCAACTGGTCTAAAAACTCATCAATCCACGGTAAAGGATACTTGTTCTTCACCATGACTCTCATCCTTCTTCTTTACGATTAACACTAGCGCTCCCCAGTTAAAAACACTGGGACGGATGAAACTCTTACTCAGCAAATCCTCCAACTGCTTCTTCAGCTCAGTTGGAGCCATTCTGTACGGAACCTTAGATAACAGCGTTGTCTCGGATTCTAACTCAATCGTGAAAGGATCAAACCAAGATCGTGGTAATCCTTTCAACGACTGAAATACGTCCTCGAACTCCTACACCACCCGGATCTTACTCACGCTACCTCTTTGATCATCTCTAGCATCACAATCGTCGCTAAGTAGGCTGCGCGCCCCTTCCTAATCATTTTCAAAACCTACATTGCCGAAATTACCAAACTCCCCAAAATCGGTCTCACACACTGGTAATACAACTTATGTCCGATCCAACCATTCCATGGTAAGAATCATATACAGATTTGCCGGCATCGACTCTCCCACAATCTACTCATCCACACCTTTCACCTGTCCCTGAACTGCTAGCAAAGTGCCTCATGCGACTTTAACCTGATAACTTAACCGAAGTAAAGTATATGCGGGATAGATCACAAGAAGCAAGAGTACACTAAAAACTTGCGAGACTCGTTATTAGATAAAGCGGAAAAGATTTGTTGTTTGGTTTTAAGTTTCGTAAATAAAAATACAAATAAAGAGATTAAACTTATAGATTAAAAACATTGGGCATCAGGGTATTTCGGAGAATCATTGAATATCGAATAAAAGCAATAAGGAATTCAAGCATGAAGAATCGTTCTTCAACATGAACACAAGTTTAGACTAATTCTCTCTCAAGACATTAACAACTAAATCCAATTATTCAATTACTTAATTCTCATTTGTAATTTCCTAGCCAAATTTGCATTATCCAACAGATTCATTATGTTCACAAGGCATTCTAACATCAACTCTCGCAGCTTAGAAATACAATGCTCAGTTTACATTCATTCAGGCATTTTATTGATCATCTTTGAAACAAATAAAAGCCTAAGTTCTAAAACAGGGTGATCAATCCTATTCTAGCATTGAGAACATATAAATTGAAGAACCTAAAGATTAATAATTCCCTAAGACATCTAATCCATCAAATCATTGTATCTCCTACTTAGAACCCTAAAACACAATTAAGAGACTACTCAGACATAACAATTGAAACAAAGAAATAGATATTGAAGAAAACATGATTCAATAGATTAGAATAAGAATAAGGTTTAGAAATCTTCTCCAAATTGTCAAAAAGGATCAATCTCTATCCCATATGTTGCTTACAAGTCAAAAACTCAGAAACCTGCTGTTAAGAAAAGCGTAGAATGAAAAATAGGTATTTCTGGGTTTTTAATACCCATTATAGAAGAAAATAGCAATTAAATCCGGTTTAGAAAACCGAATTAGGTCGTCATGCATATGGACCAATCGGTCTGAAATATGGACCGATCGGTCGTTTTGCTCCTGGTCTTGTCAGGGTAATTGGATTGATCGATCTACGGTGGGGATCGATCGATCTCTGTTCTCTAATCAGGTCTGGACGAGTGATCGATCGATCCAAGGTGGGGATCGATCGATCATTTTGCTCCTGGAATGTGTCTTCGGTTTGGATCGATCAGTCCAATATCAGACGGATCGGTCCTTGCTCTTCATCTGCTGATCTTGCACTTCCTTGCCCGAAACTGGTCTACAATGCGCCAATTACGCTCCAACTGCTTAGCTCCTGCTCAAGACTCAAAACACGACTCGAAAGACACGAAAGACGGACTAAATGATGACAAACGACTCAAAATAGACATAAAAGAAAGGGTGAAAGACTCTAAAAACACTATATATCACCTGTCTCCAAGGTCGGGTAGGTCCCTCGATCTACGCCATTGGCGGCGCTCCCAGCTGAGCCCACGACTGCCCTCCTGGTTGCACTCCCTGCTGCACCCCCGGCTTCTACCGTCATCAGCTGCGTCTTAGGACACCTCGCCTTGATGTGCCCCGTTTCCTTGCAGTGGAAATAGACACGAGTCTCCACACGAGGCTCGCTCTTCTTTGGACAGCTCGTTAACTTGTGATCCATGCTCACGCACCCGAAGCATCCCCGACCACCATGAACTGTCCTGGAAGCATCATCCCACTTCCGCTTGTGTCCCTGGAAGCTTGTCGCCCTTGCTCGGAATCGACTGCGGCTAGGCATTCTTTGGCTACACCGACAGACTAGGAACCACCGCATGACTCCTCAGCTCGTTCTTAATACCCTCTGCCACCTCAACCAGCTCCACATACGACGCATAGGTTCGCACTTTGCATAGCACCTTCATGTCGTGGTTAAAACCCTTCATGAACCGACGCACTTGCATCTGCTCCGGATCTCCTGCACAACCCGAGTACTAAAAGAGTCTGCTAAACTTTGCGTCGTACTCTCGCATCGACCGCTCACCATGAGTTAACGCCAGAAACTACGACTCCATGTAGTCCAATGCACATGCTAAAAAATACTTGGCATTAAACTCTGCCAAGAAGTCCCATCAATCTCTGCTCTCTCTCGTCCAGCACACTCCTCCACCATAAGTGTGTATCACCAGCCAAGTTGTGAGCTGCTAGATCCACCCGGTACGCCTCCGGTACCTCATGGACTGGAAGTACTGCTCCAATCTCACCCTCCACTCTGCAGATGGAACACTAAAAGAACATGGACATCCGTAACCGCTGCAGATGCTCGACAACTGTCCAATGGGCCCACTTGGCTGCACGCCAGGCCCACCTCGCCCAAAAGGCTGCACTTCCGCCACCCCTGGCGGTCCTATTGGAGCGTGCACTGGTCCTGCTCTCGATAACCGCTTCCAAAACTGCGTCAACAGATCCGCAAGATGATCATTCTAACCTTGGGCCCCACCTAATGGAACACCCGCTACCGGATTCTCAACGACACACGTATCATCTCTGGGGAAGCCAGCTCCTACGACACTCACACTAGCATCACCCAGGGATCCCTCCTGAAACATCTGCGAATAACTGGCATGCTTGGTCGTAGCACTCAGACCTACACTCGTGTCGCTACCCGAGCCAACACCACGCCCCCACCGCGACCACGGCCAGGACCACGAAAGCAGCTCCACCTTTAAGCATATGCACTAAAAAAAGAAGGATAAGCACACAAGAGCATTAAACAACAAAATACTCAACTTACTGTGGAATCTCATTGAAGGCTCGAGAAAATGATCTAGGTCTCCATGCACACACAATTGAAGATACACATACATTCAACCAGGCACGCAATTCACATCATTATTCTCCATCAACGAGATTCACACATCACATCCCAATCATATATTTAACACACATACATTCAACCAGGCTCTGATACAAAATCGAAAAGACCCAACCCCAAAAATTTTAATTTTTAATCATGCAACCGTTTTAACCCAATTAATTTAAACCAACTAAACCATCTAACCCGACCAAATTAATTTAAAACAATTAAACCAAGCAAACCAACCATAATCATTCAAAACAGTAGAAAACATTAAATTGTCAAACTAATAAACCAACTGCAATAATCATCAAATGCAATCATTGCCAATCAGACAACATTCCTAACATGCTCTAAGCATTTCTAGCAATAGGTAAGAGATGCATAAGTATTTCCTCAAATATTTAGTGAGGCACTCATCCCACTACCGGGCTATACACACAAGCAGTAATAACCATCATTAAGCAAAACAATCAAAGTCAAGCATTTAAAATACATTAAACGCTACAAGTGGCAATCAGTGTCGATCGACACTCGCCCTCAACACCCACGGTTGACACCGAGCTCGATACTCCATTCGCAAGTTGCAACTATCCTCGAGGAACAAATCATTGGTGTCGAGTGACACCCACCACTAGTGTCAATCAACACCAACACTCTACAGACACTCCAGCTACGTTTTCTCACAGGATCTCCACTCCTAATCACTCCCAAGCCACGAGTGAGTCTCCCAAGCCTTGGTCATGCACTCACCTTTGAAATGAATGAACAACAACAAAAACAAGGAAGAACAATGAAGGATCTTACTCTTCTAACACCAACAACCACAGATCTAGCCTCCTCTAGTCTAAAAACACCAAGAACAGCCACCAAACAGCCTTACACAAACCCTCTGGAACTTTTAAAAACCTTCAGAACTATTTCACTCTCTAAAATGTTAAAAAAGCGGCTGAAAGAAGACAAAAGTCGACTTCTCCTCTTTTGTAACATGACCTAGGTTTAACCAACCCATCTCCCAATAAATTTTGCAATTAAAATTAAAACGGTTGAGCCAAAAAATGTTGGTGTCGATCGACACCCTTCCTTGGTGTCAATCGACACCAACATATTATGAGCCAAATAATTTTAAATTTTATCTATAAAAATTAATAAAACAATTTTTCTTGCTTATTGGGCCTTATATTATGCTGGACCGGGTCCAGAGAGTCCTTTAAAAAATAGAAATACTCTAATACCATAAGTTTAACTGAAAATACTCTTGATGTTTTTGTGTTGTCTCTTTTAAGATTTTTGTGATGACAAGCTCACAGTGCATGCACTTTACGAGGCTAGGCGTTGCATTTTCTAAAGTACATGTATATATAAAACTTATTTGCACATGTAAGGCCTTGAATGTGTCTTTTAAAATCCCTATAGTACTTATGTTGTTGCAGGTGAATATGAATCGGTTTTGAAACTGACGTCACTATATTGTGTTATTTTATAAAAATTTTGACCCTATCATAAGGAATAAAAAGTCAAAAGCCAAATGCCCAACTAAACAACTCCATATGACCATCTCCAACAGAACCACTGGAGATGCTCTAAAAGCAAAGCCCAAACTAAATGAGGAAACGAGAGACTGCGTCACAACTCACCATCCAATGAACTTGTTCTCAATATTTATTCAATAAACTTATAAAAACAATAGTAAAAAATTTGAGACATACATGCCAAACAATTTATTAGCCTCATTCCATTTAGTAAGAGATTGATACTAAAGTTAGAAAATACACAATGAGGTCTTTAAATATTTCTATAAACCATAAGAAGACACAAGTTCTTGATATCTTAAAGCATACTAATTAAAAAATATAAAAGCCAGTATAACTATAATCCCCTGATCCACACGACGGTGTCTCGACTCCACCATTAGGAAACTTCTCAGATAAATCTGTGGCTATCCTCTGCCCTAAGCCACTACCAAAACTATATGGATCATCGTCGCCAAGGTTCCATAAGTTGCCCCACAAGTTACTTTCATCGATCATAGAGTGGTCGGATGAGGTTGCGGCAACATTTTGAGGCATAGAGAGTTGGTCATTGAAGATACTAGTCGAGTAATATAAAGGGGAAGAAATGTTTTGTTCTTTGTCTATATTCATTTGGTCTCGGGACACTAGCTGAGACTGGTGATTATGCGGTTGTGGTTGTGGTTGCGGTTTTAGATCTACTTGGTGTTTCCGGGATTGAGATCTTTTGGCTCTCTCTGGCTTCGAACAGGATTTTTCTTTTTTCTTGTAATGTGTTCTCCAATAATTTTTTATCTCATTATCTGTTCGTCCTGGTAAGTATCTTGCAATTGTAGACCACCTATATAGATTTTATAAAAAATAATATGTAAATTCCCATGAAGTAAACTGAGTTGAATACATACATATGATAAAACTATATGATATTTTAGTAAAGGCTTTGGATTAATCATTCTTTATAGAAAGCATTCTTATCATATAGTATGATTAATCTAGTAAGTAGGAGCTTACTTGTTACCCCAAAGGGAATGAAGTTCAAGAATGATTCCTTCTTCTTGAGGAGTGATTTGTCCTCTCTTAAGTCCTGGCCTCAAGTAATTCACCCACCTTAGTCTACAGCTCTTACCACTTCTATTCAACCCTATTTTTCAATTCCATGGAAAAAAAATGAGGCAATATATAAATGGGTTTGACTTGAATATGTACAACTTTAATGTAACTTAATGATCTATATCTATATAATAAATGAGTGTGAATCTTTCTTATTTTACCATTATCTCGACCAAAAATGCTGGAATAAAAAAGGTATAATCTATGTAAAAATGTTCTCAAACTGATCAAAGTCAACTCTAGAAACACAGAGAATCATAAGATCATCTTTTCATTTTCAAAATTATAAACCCTAAAAAGCTTACCACCATGAGTCCTTGACATTGTCTTCTTTCTTTCTTTTTGTAAAAATCTTAGGGAAAATAAAATAAAAGAAACAAGAATGAAATATATAATCAAGAGCTTAATCAGGTCAACTATATGATCTCACACTTATCTTTATCAATCATCATAAAAGCATGTGTTAATTAATTCAATATAATTATATAAAAAGTAATAAAACTAACTTTCAATTAAGAAAAAGAAATAGTATAACTCAAATAGCTTGAAGAGAAGATAGAGATCATCACTAGTATTATTCAATATAGATCGTCTACTAATATTTCTACAAGATTATATTATCTAGTAACAGTGCACACATGTACATATAAAAGCCATGATTGATCCATATAGTTACCTGCACACTTAGCAACAGTACTCCATCTTCCTTCACCATGGGAAGTAACATACTCCCCAAGAAGCTTATCTTCTTCAAGTGTCCATGGTCCTTTTCTACATCCTTGTCGTTGTTGATAAGGATCATGATCATGCTTTTGATGATGGCCTTGAACTCCCCAATCAATCATACCTATTCACTTCTCACAAACTCTTTTCACACACAAACCAATACTACACAACTTTTGTCTGTGTGAGAGACTATGCTCTTTCTATGTTTCTATCTTTGAACATGTGCTTGTGTATATAAATAGTATGTGTGTCTATTATAATCTATATATGCTTAGTCACTTCTTACTTTATGAAGATGTTTGATTCTACATATTTTATTTTTACTTTAGCTATAAAGACTCTAGAGTTAACCATGTAGCTTATGCATTATCATTAGCCTCATCAATTATAATTTTTTTTACTTGAGTTCCTCAATCACGGAAACAATCTTGACAAACCACTATTATTCAAACAAGTGTCGACGCCATAATGAGAACCAGCTCATTATTTTCATACCCAATTAAGAATTTACAAGTACCCCATTACCAAATCCATACATAGATCCGTACAATATATATATTCGTCATCACTAAAACATATATTCTTGAACAACAATGTTTTGTCTTTAATCACTTAAAAAGTTTCTTATAGACATCATCAGAGGCATATATAACTTTGTTCTGGATTCAGTTCTTGTGGGGAAAATTTATAATGTTTTTAATATACTAGTGGGTTGTCTTTATTTTCTAGAAAAGAACTTATGAGCCAGTAGAGACTCAACATCTGTGTAATAAAATATTGAAAAAGAGGCATGCTTTAAGAGTAATTAGTGATTAGTATAATAATATAAAAATGTATAATTATGCTCTAAGTAATGGGTCTAATGAAGTGTATACTAAATCGAGCAATAGAAAAATCAGAAAATGCATTACATTCAATAAAGTATCGATGACTCACCTTGTATCCATGTGGCCTTTCGGGTATACGTATCAACATTAATGGCAATGTTAGGGTTTTCTTGAATTGGTTGAACCAAATCAACCAAAGATAATACTATGTGAAATTCTCAAAAATATCATACTTTTAATCACTGAAAAATAATAATTAAGGGAATGATCTTCAAAAATTTTTAAAATTTAGAAACTACTATGTTTCAAAACTTCAAGTAAAACAAAAAAAATTATATGAAAACATCTATTAAAAGAAAAGAAAAAAGTATATTCCTGGTTCGTAAAATTTAGAGAATATGTACTACATAGCCAAATTCTGAAAATAAATTAAAAAATTAGCCATGGATAGCTCTCTATCTCTCTTCTATTAGAATCTTATTTATAGTCCAACTTTTTCTTTCCTTATTCTTTCTCCTTCTTCTATTTTCAATATATGTCATTTTCTTTTATAACACTCTACTGCATTTAATTACATGTGATAATATGAGATATATCTCTTTAATATATTACTTTATAATATTACATGCTATTTATAAAGATTTCATGTGAGTTACTTCACAAATACATGTTTTCGGTATTTTATTTTATTTTACAAACATGTCAGTTTTTGTAAAACACATTATGTTTTGACAAATAACATGTTATTCAGTTCAATTTAACATGTGAATTTTATATGTTACACGCCAAAATCTCATGAAAACTATCTAATTTGTTTCTTCATCACGGAAACTATGTAACATGTTTTTTTTTGTTTTTAATCAATCTCTATAAAAAAAATAAGAGGATGAATTTTTCATTTTCCTCCTTTTAAAACATGGGTCTATATCTATTTTCCAATTAAAAAATGTTTCATGGACAGTTATTTAATTTTGTCTAAAATTTGGCTATTCTCTAATATTACCCTAAATTTAAAAACACTGTTTTACTACCATGTAATTTATCAGAACTAGAAGTTTTCATTGTCAATTAAATTATTTCTTGTGTTTTTGGATATGTTTTTTTATTTATAAACATAAAGCTTATTATGCAGCTTTCACATTTAAAGTTAAATTTCTAGTAGATGCTATTAGATAAGCGTGAAAGACAAAATCTTAAATGACATAACAAACTAGGATAATTTTTATTAAAACAATATTTACAAAGCTAATCTGACAAAGACTCTACACATATGGACAACAAAGTTTTCAACAAGTATTGCACAATAATAATTCGCTCAAAAATGAAGCACTTTTTATTGTTGTGTGATTATAAAATAATATTGGTCAAATAAAAGAGTTTTGCAGTACCTGGTATACAAAAAGCTTGACTGATTTGATCTAGTGTGGTGATCTAAAAATTTGCAGTTTTTTTAATTGTTAGTGTAGTTTAATAATTTATATGTCGAGAAAATAATTTATATGATGTGATAGTATCTCGTATGAAATATTAAACAAGTACACTACTATATCAAACATAATAAATATTAGGCTTGGACACTCGGATATCCATTCGAGTTCACTTTGGGTTTTGAATTTTTCGGTAATTACATTAAAGCCCCATTTTAGTAATTTCAATCTTCGGTAAAGGATCTGATAAATATTTTCAGGTTCAGATCGATTCGGGTAGTTAATGATAGATCCAAAAAATACGCAATTTTTTTCGGTACTAATACGGTTCTAATACTTTGGATCCAAAAGTAACCAAAGTACATACTAATCGAGATAAGTCATTAAGAAGAACCTAATTAAGAGGCATTGAAAGGAAAAAGTTCATTCCAAAACCATTGTATAAACCATAGTGAGTGATAGGCTGATAGTGTAACTACGAACAATCATTCTCCAAGTTCAGACCAGGCCAGTCCTGAAATTTGGGGACCAAAGTAATAAAATTAAATTTTGAAGTTATTATAATGGGTTTTAAATTCTGGGGGCCTTTTCTATAAAACTAAATACTTTTGGGGCCTTTTTGAAAAAAATGGTGCTGGGATTTTTCTAAAAACTTCTGGGGCCACATCCGATTGTTGCATCTCGTTCTGATTAGGGTCGGCCCTGGTTCAGACCAAGAGAGTCACCAAAGTTCAGATTGCGTGACATTTTCCATGCCTTTGTTACATTGAAAGCAATATGAAAGCTGAGATTGAAAGTCTGAAATCAACTATAAAATATGAAACCAAAGTGAAAGACTGAAAATAGTTACCTTTTAATTAGAGTTGATTTGAGGTTTAAACTCTGAAAAAGAGTTAACAAACAAAAACGTTAAACCTGTAAGTTATATACAATGATATTTAGTATAATATAAGATTAGAAACGTTAAACCTCTTTCAAGTTTATTTAGTAATTCAATATCAGCAGGAAGTTGCGCATCTGTGGCACCATTTTTTCCATTAAATTGAAAATTACACTTCAACTACTCCTCTATGCACATCAATACCTCGAGCATGTAATGGGTTAAACAGCTCATGTGTGGCTCTAGGATACATCCACTAGTGCTAAAAGCACTTTTCGTTAATTGCAACATATGTCACTTGCATCGCAAGTACATCTCTTGCAAGTTCTAACGGAAAAAAAAAACCCTTTGAGAATTGAGCCTCCACGAAGAAAAAGATCCCATTCTCTACCAATCATAGTCTGAGGATTTTCCACTTTTTCCTTCATATAGAGATCCGACTCATTACTAGCATCGTCAACTCCTATTTCATCAAACATCTCCTTATAAGGAAAATTTATCCCCTAAATCAATTGTATCATGATTTTTTTACCACTAGAAGATCATGCCGGATTCGACTAAGTATTTGATCCTTTGTTATAGCGACGACTGAAATACTCCTTGAAGATAGATCTCATAACATCATAAACTTATCCATTCATTTCGTTAGCATCTGAAGAGTCTTAGCCATTATGTTTATCAACGTACTTCTTTGCAAACTCCAATTTCTTTCTAGGATCACAAACACTAGGAATGATCTATTGATCTTCATCCCATCCCAATACTTTTCAAAATTTTCTTTCAATTCATCAGCGTTTTTCCACAACTCTTCATCTAAACTATTGCTCATTGTCATAAGATTTTTTTTATATAGTCACTATCTCGCGATAGCACTTATATGAGAAAACATTAGTAGATGCAGACACAACCATTGTGACATTATAGAATGGACCAAGGAACTTTATGTACCTCTCTATTTCCCTCCAATTATTTGACATAGGCGGTTTAATTCTTTTTTGTCCATTTTCTACTCCATAAAGTAGTCATTGTAAATTTATCTTCAGCCTTCATTTTGTTAAATGCCAAACTAAACTTAATAGCTCTTGATAATATTAAGTAGGTCGAATTCCACCTTGTCTTGATATCCAAGGCAAGCTTTCCCTAGCCATCTTTCCTGTCACAACTTTTCTCTCAAATGAGTAAAATCTTATTGTAGAAGACCTCACATATTGAATTACATTGTGAATGACTACCACATGATCACTCAGTTCATGCAACCCTTCATTGACAATCAAGTTGATAATGTGTGCAACACACCTCACGTGCATATACTCTCTATCTAATGAATCATTCATCATTAGCTTAAATTGCGTTCTAAACTTGTTTAAAGCTGAAGTATTTGCAGTAGTATCGACGACAATGATGGTGAATAACTTCTCTATTCCCCACTCAGCCAAACAATCAAGTAGAACTAGTGAAATTGTGGAAAGCTTCCTTAACTTCCAATTAGCATCAATAAAATGTGCTATGATGACAATATAACTAGCTCATGTAACGTGGCCCATATGTTTGTGGTAAGAGACACTCTTTGTTGATTTGTAGAAATCCATTGCTTTAGAGATACATTCCTTGCACCAACCATTTCAACTATATCTCTAGTAGATTTTCTGTTTGAATGCGGCATAACATATATATATATATATAGCAAAAGTGTCTCCAAGCCATGGTTTCAATTAATGCAAGTGGTAACTACGCCAACAAAAACTTTTCATTTTTTTTAGAATAATCAAAGAGGATTTGGGCCAAAGCTCATACATCCTCTCAGGCCCGAAACCAGAGCATGTTATATGGTTTCGTCCCAAGCGCCACTCGAACCGGCGACCTCTGAGTTTTTGCTAGAGATCTTTACCAATTGAGCTATTAGCACTTGGTCAACAAAAACATTTCATTGGTAGCTTCTCTGAAAATGTCCTTAGAAATTCTGAAGATTTCATTTCTTGAGTAATGGCGGTTTGAGAATACTTATGTAGCCATGCGTAGCAGATATTCAGATGCTTTTGCAAATTTGAAGTCCTAGATGTTGATGTACATGCAAAATATTTAGACAATACCAAAATCTTACATTTATTATTAAAAATACAACATACATATAAAATCTATAAAAATATTGTATTTGCATATAATGAAAATGAATCAGAAGTTAAACTTGACAAATCATATCAAAGAAATAGAATATGCAAATTTCAAGACATTCTTATTAAAAATACAGTAAAGTTTGTCTTTCTTTGAATATGTTAAGTTCTTTTTAAAAAATTTAGTATCTTTAAATTAAAATGGTCTTTTCCAGTTTTTATTCAATGAATTAAAATTTTCCAGTTTTTACATTTCATTAAAATGGTTTAAATAAAAATGGTTTTTTCCAGTTTTCCAGTTTTTACACTTCATTACTCTCATCTTTAATTTTTTCATATTCTACAATTTTGTTTTTATTGCTTTTCTTCTTTTTTGAATTTCTTCTCATGGCTTTTCTTTATGAATGTTCACATTAATGTAACGACTAAACAAGATTCAAATGTTGTCTCAAAAGAGAGTAACATTTTTTCTCTTTTAAGAAAGATAAAGTTTTTGAGACAACATTTGTTTGCATAAGAGGGTATTACATAAGCAAACATGTTCTCCTTTAATTATTTCAATGTTGTCTAAGATAATATTTTTCTCATAAAATTTTCAAACCAAAGAAGGAAGATGTAATGGTGATAAAGCAACAAAGAGATGGATAAGGAAGCAAAGAAGGTCACTAAGAAATTAGAGAAGTTCTTTGACAACTTGAAGATTCATATCCTTCTAGAGGTTAAGTTTCTTTAAACTCATGTTCTCAATATACATCATTATATAAAAGACATATATATATATTTTTAAATTAAATTAATTAATTTAAATTATATTATATTTTAAGAGTTGTTTTAGGTAAAATGTGTACTTATATAATCATTTTCTATTTCTCTTTCATATAAGGGTTAGTCAAAATATGGCCCCAGACGGATGACAAACGAAGTGTTAGGAGGCAGTTTTTAAAAAATCTCTATCTTCTGTCACGTTATGATGACTATGATAGAGCCCTCCTCTTTTCCAAAAGTGTGAAAACCTGTTTTCCCTTATCTAGCAAGATACCCAGTTGACAACATTAAATGCTATAGGAAGATATTCGTTGATAACAAGACGACAACGACATGGGGAAGAGAAAGATATCAGAGGGAAGCAATGATTGCCTCAGAGTCAGTAGGATTTTTCCTACACGTTTCTGTATTTATTACCGGAGTATCACCGTTTCCCGAACAAACAAAACAAAGACAACTTAACACTTTAGTTGCCGAGAGCCATGAATGCCGATGGGTAACAAAAGCTTCAAAGAAATAAAGTTATAGGTAAGCATCAATGGCGTTTCTTTCATGTTACAGCCACGATGACGGCAATTACGAACGCGTCTCCAACTTGGATGGATTTACATTGGCAGTTCGTTTATCGGAGCATTCTGGGTATGACAAGGTTGTGGGGCTGTAAAGAAGAAGCTTCAGCTAAGAGATAAAGACGTGGTGGAGCTAAACTACCAATGGCTTCAATGGATGATGGGACCGGAATGCAGGCATGTAAACCTGATCTAGATCTCGAACGATGAACACATGACTCTGTTCATACCGATACAAGCAGATCTAGAAGAGGTCCATCTAAGGGTTAGAGTGGTAAGGGGTGGGAGGGACAGAAATTTTTGGCGATCGCCATATTGCATCCTAGATATCCGAGATATCCGATAATTTTGGAATACCGTACTAACACGTTTATTAGTTGTTACTTCAGGGGAAAAAAGCTTAATAATACCCCATCTATTTTTTATTTGGACGTTTAATACCTCGTCTTTTTTTATTAGAAAAAAATACTTCATTTAATTATTATTGGTCTAAAAATACTTTATATTCTAATTTTTGGTAATTTCCAACCCGTGAGTCAATCTCCGTTAACAGATGTTAAATGTTCGTTAACGGAGGTTTACTCACGGGTTTAAATTACCAAAAATTAGAATATAAAGTATTTTTAGACCAATAATAGTTAAATGAAGTATTTTTATTCTAATAAAAA
The DNA here is from genome assembly GCF_000375325.1 of Capsella rubella. NCBI lineage: Eukaryota > Viridiplantae > Streptophyta > Magnoliopsida > Brassicales > Brassicaceae > Capsella > Capsella rubella. The sequence continues at coordinate 4,034,942 of NW_006238919.1, read as the reverse complement.
AAGACGAGGTATTAAACGTCCAAATAAAAGATAGATGAGGTATTTTTAAGCTTTTCCCGTTACTTCAGGGACCGATAACAGATGGGCCTTTGTGACTTGGTCAAGTAAGGCTATCAGCTATTGGCATCGTTATTACAGCGCAACAACCTTTCCTGACTTATATCTATGCACCAGTCAACATATTCACATCCCAGCAGAATAAATAGTATACTTGAAAGAATCCATCTCGTTTTTTAAAAAAAACATGCAGACTGGATTAACCCAACTAATTGTAAACCAGCTAAACTAGCCCTAAATCAATTCAAATCAATTAAACCACACATAACATAACCAGCAGAAGACTTAAACACAATCCATGAAAATAATTCCATTAAACCAACAAGTTCAACAAAACATTATTCCAGAAACATAAGCACCCTAACATGCTTCTAAATTCCGTTCAACATCCTAACAAATCCAACAATAATCTAAAACACCAACGAGCGCCTTAATCATCCTCTTCTCCTTGTCATGATTCCACGGATCACACTTTAGCTTTACCTGCATCACAAAAAGAGATGCATAAGTATTTCATAAATACTTAGTGAGGCAATCATCCCCACAACAAGCTATACACACAAACTGCATAATCAACATTCCAGCAACACATATCAATCATAAAAAGGCCATAACAATAACAACACAATCCGATCAGACGAGTAGTGTCGATCGACACCATCAACAGGTGTCGCTCGACACTCGCGACCATCCTCGCGAGAAAGAAAGTTGGTGTCGATCGACGACCACCAGTGGTGTCGAGCGACACCGAAACCCTAACATCACTCCAGTCGCTTCTCATCAACGGATCCGCCGTTTCCAAGCCATCCATGGCCGTGTAACCACTCCATAAGGCTCGTCCTGAGGTACCATAACACAGAAAACACGCATACAACAGGAAAAATCAATCAACAATCATAGAAATCACCAAAACATGAATCAAACAACTCAGATAAGCCTAGGTCATGCAATCACCTTTGAAAAGGATTGAAACAAGGACGATATGCACTCAACAACAGCAACCAAAGACTCTCTTAACACAACAGCTAAGAGATCTCTCTTCTCAAGGATAGAATCACCAAGAACAAGCCTCAACCTCAAACCTCACCAAAACCTCTCTAGAGAACTTAGAAACTTTAGAGAAGAATAAAAGCGGCTACCTAAGAACAAAACACGACCTTTACTCTTTGAAACGTGACCTAGGGCTAAACCCTAACCAAAACCACACAATTTCGCAAGTAAAATCGACCCGCCAAAATCACACTGGTGTCGAGCGACACCCCTCAGTGGTGTCGATCGACACAACCAAAACAAAACACGGGCGTTAAAATACTTTATCAAGAAAAGGGAGGAAGTATATTTTTTCTCTGACGTAGAGGGGCATTCCTATCGAGATTACTTCCTTAGGACCAGGAGGTCGAAGAATCTATATGCTACCTTACTTTCAGGATGGTTTTACGAAAGATTCCATTTAGCTGAAGTACGACGAAGCGGTATGAGATAAGAAGCCTTCAGCATCTGACACAGGAGCTTTAACCTGCATATCATACGGGAGTATTAGTGGAGAGCGTTCTCTTGTTATCATCCCTAGTCAAATTTGAAGTGACGGAGGAACCCCTATTCGATAAAGAAGGGAACAGTGCAAATAAAGCTATTTCGAGTCCCCTATTAACAACCAACTAATCACCCGCTTGTCAGTCTTAAAGCCAAACTGAGCTTCTCACTAGCAAAATCAATCGTAAGCTTCATGTCCAAGACTTGGAATCCTCATGATCATTCAAGTGAAAGCTTAGATGATGTTGTGAATCCTCATGATCATTCGAGTGAAATCTTAGATGATGTTGGGAATGAGTCTCGTGTAAACGTGTCAAATCAATCTAATACGGAAAGCTTGAATGTTGATGAATCTCCTCCTATCGATGTCTATGATCGTAGAAAGTGGAATAATATTGACAATAAAACAAGGGATTTGTTAATTGAAAAAGGACCAAAGAGATATATGAATATTGTTTTTGCTATTGATAGTGAAACTAAAAGGCACTTTGCATATAAGTATTATTTTAGAAAACTGTGTAATGGGGAAACTAATGTTAGAAAGTGGTTGGTTTACTCAAAGCATGAGGATAAGGTGTATTGTTTTTGCTAAGTTATTTCAGTTTCATGGTTAATTAAGTTTATTAGCAACCAAATGATTAAGAGACTGGAAACAAAATGATGATAGACTAAAAAAATCATGAGAAAAGTGGGCAGCATATGGCTAATTTGAGGATAATGAATGACTTGAAAGTTAGTTTTTAAAGTAATCTAACTATTGATAAAGAATTCTAAAGAAAAAGAACGTTGGAGACAAGTTTTATACATAATAGTTTGTGTTGTAATGGTAATTTTTACCAATATAGTAATGGTAAGTTTTAGGAATGATTGAGATGATTGCTGAGTTTGATTTGATTATGCAGGAACATATTCGACGTATTCAAAGTCATTAGATATATCTTGGTCATAACATTCAGATTTAGCTGATTTCTCTTGTCGCTTATAAGGTTAGACTTTGATGAGATCATGACCGATCCACTTGAACCACACGAAGACGAGGAGCTGCTTGAAGCCGAGAACACACGTCAACCAAACTCGCCAGTTTTAGAAGAGTCGTCCATTCTCAACCCGGCCACTAACCAGTTCAATCCCAGCACCAATCCGCACAAACCCACCTGTTTTAGAACCACCAGCCACGAAGAACAGCTTGTACCGGAGGAAGCATTGATCGTCTCGGCGGGTCGTCTAACAAGATCAAGAGCCAGGAAGTTCAACCAAGCCATCAATGGATTACTCAAGGAGCTAAACAAGATTCAAGAAGATGTTGCTCAATCCTCCTTAATAGTGATCAAGGCTCAAGAGGTTCGGTAAAGGGTTAAGTGTTGCTTATGCATTCTTTTTCCCTTGTCAAGTTTGGTCCCAATGGGTTTTCTTGACAAGGTTTTTAATGAGGCCTAAGTAACACTTTCAAGCCTCTCTTTACCAGCCCAATTCGTGGTCCAAGGCCCACTCACAAAGCCTTGGCCCATTTTCCCTTTTTTCTTCAACTTAGCATTTATTACTTGTTGTTATTTCCAAGACTCTTTGCATGAGCTTGCATGAGTGTAATTTCCAAGACACTTGTGCATGTTCTTGCATGTTTTCTTTTCTTCTCTCCTCTCCTTCGTCCTCCCTTCTCTATATAAACCCCATGTATCTCTCTTTTACAAACCATCAAACATTTTATTCTAAAACTCTCTCTTTACTTGTTTGATCCGAAAAGTGTGTAATATCTTTTCAACTTGTTTTTTTTCTTAGTGCGTGATATCTAAGTTGGATCCAAGCTTGTAGTCTAAGAGTTTCTCATCCTTCTTGGAAGTACATCTCATTCTCCCCTTCATTCCGCTGCATCCACTCCATCTCGTCATCACCCTCATTCATCGTCATTCCGCTGTTTTGTTCAAGATCTATCCATCATTCACCATCAATCTCGCCACTTCCATTTCAAAACCATCAAAGTGGTCCTTGGAATATAGATTCACGGCAAGGAGTCTATCAGACTTTCTACCACAAGTGTTATTAAATAGGCAAAATATTTTCCTATTATCCTTGATTTTACAGCCGATGTGAGTAATCAAGAACAAATTAGTATAATTATAAGATGCATGAATATCTCATGTAAAATGATAAGAATAGAAGAGTATTTCTTAGAGTTTCTAAAGGTAGATGCTACATCAAGATTAGGCATCTTAAAAAAAAATTCATAATGCTCTTAAGTCGATTGACCTTGATATTGAGAATGTGAGAAGGCAAGGTTATGATAATGGTTCTAATATAATGGGAAAACACCAAGGAGTGCAAAAGCGAATGCTAGAAATTCATCCGAAAGCATTGTTTATGCCATGTTCTTCTCACTGTTTGAATCTAGTTGTTAGTGATATGACGCATTATTGCATAAAAGCTGTATTGTTTTTTAGGATTCTAGACTTGGTTCATGAAAATTACACGCCTAGACTTGGTTCATGAAAAACTTTTGGACGCAGTTCCGCCAGACCTTGTTATCGTCTCAGACCGACATTATTCCATTTATGCCAGCATACGAAAGGTACATACAACTTTAACACTTAGATAAATAATTGTATACACCAAAATCAAATTTAAAAACTCGTATAAAATATCTTATGTATGTAAAACTTAGCACATAAATTATTTTTATCACCCTAACATACTCTTGATTACCAAGTTTATTGACTAACCAAGCATGACTATTTTTAAGAGCTAGTACATTTTAAAATTCCAATTATTTGAAAGTATAATCTTTAGCAATCTAAACTTTGGATTATCGAGTTAGTCTCTATTATATAATATGCGCTGCTGGTATTCAATGGCTTCTCATGCGGCTTGTGTGCTGCATCTCAAAAGTAACATTGTTGCAAGTTTCAAATCAGAACCCCCTGAGCTGTTAAGGGCATACCACCTAAGCAATTTCAACAAGATATTTGCTGAGATCGGGGCTATGAGCGGTCCATGCGCCGATTACGTGACAGGAAATGGGTTTTAGCATTGGATGAGTTTGCACTTTTTGGAGAGAGGTACAACGTTATGACCAGCAACATCACTAAATCTCTAAACAAGAGACTATCCAGTATTCTCGATATTGGAAACTATACAGACTGCCCTTGTTACATGGTTTATTCTACGACGGGAGGCAACAAGGCTGGAGGACATCATTTTGCTTCCTAAAGTTACTGAAATGGTTATCATGAATTATGAGAAAGGATCAAGCTACTTGGTAGTGAAGATTGGTGACGGTCAATTGGAAGTTGGTGATGATGAAGACTCTACATTTGTTGTTCATTTGTTGGAGAGGACATTTCAGATATTAAATATACCTTGTTCACATGCAATTGTGGCAGCAATACGAGAAGGGGTGCAGGTGGACACACTAGTAAGGGTTCAAAAAACAGCGCCGCATCTAAGGTATTCATATGAGGGAATGATTATGCCATTACTAGACCACTAAAAAACAAATATTGTGACAAAACAAATTGTGACCGTTTGTGAGGTCACAGTATTATGACGATCTACATACTAAAGTGTGACCTAAATGGTCATAAATGCGTAACCATTTAGGTATAATACTTTGACTAACTTAAGATAACTAATTTTGGTCACTAATTATGTCGATTTTGGTACAAATTATATAGTCACAAATATAATTACGGATTTGTAACTAAATATGGTAACTAAAACATACGATTTTTGGGATTGAATTAACGTGACTTTTAGTTATAAATGAATTTTACCTACCTTGTCACAATTAGTCACTGTTTGTGAGACCCTGGTTTGCGGAGAGGCTTAAATGAATTAATTTGGCCACCTATTTCACCAAAGTGCACCTATCTTTTTGGTCAATGGTCCTTAGAGAACTCTACTGTAAAGAATGCTTATCGTGGAGTGATCAAACAAACGATAGGTGACCTTTCAGGAAGTAGTTGTCGAAACTCTGTAAATGAGGCCAAAACACAGAGAAGAGCATGTGGTGATTATAGGGTCGGTAATCGTCTTTACGCCTCCCGGACATAGGATACCAGCCATTTGTGGGCTCATGGGCCTAGTGAGGGGATATAAGCCCATTAAGAGAGGTGAGCCCATAGGCTGAGAATGAACATGGGGTCTATTGGTAGAGATGACGGTAGGGGAGTTACAAGTGGAATCAGAGCCAAACCTAGAAGAGTGTGGAGTAGTGGGCTCACACCGTCAGGGGGTGACGGTCTTGGTGCGCAATGGGAACGTTGTAGTCTATTAGTGGAGGAGAATTTTGAGACCCTGGTGCGCAATGAGGACGTTGTAGCCACCTATGTCACCAAAGTGCACTTATCTTTTCGGTTAAGGGTCTTGGGAGAACTCCACCATGGATGGGTGAATAATGTCTTTTAGCATTAATATCGTAATACCTTACTTGTTTACTCTTATACCTTTCCCAATGGTTGAATAATAACAATCACATATAAATACTACAAATTTATAGATTAACTGGTCCATGATAATGAAGCTCATAAATCTCTCTCACTACTCCATAGAATTCAGTAGCTTCTTTACTTGAGCTAGAAGATGTTGTACCTTTCATACAGACTTCATAATTGGCATTTTTTTTCTTTCCCATGATCATATGTATGAAATTAATGTCCAAGACAAAAGTACATTGGCCAACAAGTTACTTGAAACATTGGACCACGAACGAGACTCAACAACCAATATGGATAAGAATTATCCTTTCAAGTATGCTCCACCTATTTTAAAAATCACATATATACAATACATACCATAATATAAGCATATAACAAATATGGGAAAACGGGGAAAATCAACCCAAACTATTTCCCGAAGGTATTTTCATACCCAAACTCGCGTATTCTGAATTTTACAACCCAAACCAGTTTTCAATTCAAATAACCAACCTGAACTATATCAAATTTTGTCAATTTCAACCTCGACGTTAACATTATCCCTGCCCATCTTGAATATTTGGACAATTAAGCTTAAGCTTAAGCTTAATTTCTCTTAGTTTTTACAAAAGCATAAGCTTGATTGTCCAAATCTTCAAGATGGGCAGGGATACTGTTAACGTCGAGGTTGAAATCGACAAAATTTGATGTGGTTCAGGTGGGTTATTTGAATTCAAAGCTGGTTTGGGTTGTAAAATTCAGAGTACGCGAGTTTGGGTATGAAAATACCTTCGGGAAATAGTCTGGGTTGATTTTCCCCGTTTTCCCATAACAAATATATATCACAAACTATTAAAAATTAAACACTTACATGTTTTTGTAACCAGCTTAAATATTGCTTTTCTCTAAGCTTAGTTAGATTGTTTTCATTTATCCCATGATTAGCCACATTCATGCTCTCATCAAATAACCTATATATATACATAAGGAGTAATTACAAAGTCTTTTACTCGTTCTACAAAAATATAAATTAAAGTACATATGTGCAGATAAATCCTTTCAAAATATCTTAATTGACCGCAGTTCCACAAAATATAAGTATGTGCAATATTGCGATCTTTATCTTGAGCCATATTTTAGTATCTTTACCACTACCCCCTCCGTGCTTGAGAAAATATATATGGAATTCCATCAAACTCATATTTTTGTTTCTTTACCACTACCTCTCCATATTTTTGTTTTGATGTGTAGTTCAAAGTAATAACTACAAAAAGTAGAAATGTCTTCATTGATGTATTGCTCAACAATCAAACCTTCTACATTTTCCTTGTTTTTCACCTTCTTCTTTAGATGAGCCATGTATGTTTCAAAATAGTTATCCATCTCAACTGCACATGTCCATCAAGGGTTGCTTTGTCGCCATCGGTTAACATTTGCCTAGATTACAGTTTTTTTACAAATCTATTAATATCTACTCTATTTTCTGCTAACTAGGTTTTAATACTTTGAGACGTTCTATAAAAAATTTTACTAAATGTTTTGAACTTAGAACAGTTGGTAAAATTGGAGATTGATTGCTTATTAATGTTCACATGTTTTAGTATACGTATGGAAGAGACACATGTTGATTAGAGATTAAACCACTCTCTTTAACCAAAAAAAAAAACAAACCCCTAAAATCAATTTTCCCCAATTTCATCTTCTCTCTTATTCCCAACGAACCCTAATTTGCGATTGTTCAGATCAAAAGCAAAGATTTGTGTTCATCGATGGCGTTGATTATAAGAGGTGGAGAGCAAAGAGATTTTGCTGAAGACGGGCAAGATCAAGACGAGTTCCACATTGACAAGCTTGCTCAAGATTCTTACCCAGAAAATGACGACGAGAAAGAAGGTCGTCCTCGTGGTACGGATAGAGTATTTAGTGACATCGGCTGTGGTGATGGAACGATGTGGGAAGATAAATCCTTCTACAATGGAATCGCCTTCAAGGATTGTGTGTTGGATTATGCACTGCACACGGGATACAACCTGAAGCAGTACATGTATGATAAAGATAAGCTTTTGTTTAGATGTGTTGGGGAAAAGGGAAAATGTGAATGGAAAGTGTATGCTGCATCTCTGCCAAATGCATCAGTGTGGAAGATTACAAAAATACATAAATAAGCATTGTTGTACTCCTAATGGTATGTATGTGTTTTGGGATAAAACCTTGTCAAACTGCTTGTTTTCAGAACATGTTTTCATGTAACATGTTCTGCCTTTATGAAATGCAGATTGACATTTTCATTAAGAAATGCATACACAATTACAAACTCATTTTCTGTTGACAATAATCCAAACTGAGATTTGAGAAAGTTCCAAACTGATTATGACAATAATTAAACACAAGTACAATCTCATCAAACATGATATCTAAACAAACACAATTACAATAGCATACATGATCACAAACTTATAACGTAACACATATTTTAGTGGGTAAATAAGAGGTAGGTAATCTCTAGAGTTATGATAGTTCTAAACTTTGAGTTTGAATTTTTTTCTTTTTAGGGAATCGGTTAGCAATTCTGCAGTGGCTGTTGGAACTAAGAGAGAAAACAAAATTCTGTAATCTAATAATTGTGGCAGGAAAGCGCAATTCCACGATTGTGGGTAATCATCAAATAGTAGTGATATTAGTGGGTAAATAAGACGCATGAAATCTCCAGATGATAATTCTTAACTTTGAGTTCGAAATTTTTGCTTTTTTAAGGAAATGTCGAAACATTGTGGGTAATTATCGAATAGTATTGGATTTATCAGCGGCATATATATGTTAACTCCTAGAAATGGAATGTAACCGTTTACAAATCGCTTAACAGTCTGATTATAGCCTAACGCCTACAATAATTGATAATGATCACGGAATCTCAGCAAGACGCAAATAATACGGTTGTTGATAAAAATATTTTACGGATGAGAAAGATGGATATAATACAATAGTCTATGGCGGCTTTAACCTAGGATATGCAAGAAAGCCTTTCCATACAAAATGCCACCGTGGAGAACTCTTTCATTGCCTTGTTGGCCTCTACATGCTTGGCAGCATAACAGTTTTAAGATGTAGTTCCCCGACAATGACATTATCCTTGCGGAATTGTGTGTTGCAATCCATAAAAGTAATGAAGATCAATCGACAATGATACCCAATGTTTCCTGTCAAAGTTGAAAGGGATGTAAAGATGATTAACTTCGGTAAAAAGTTAAACCCACCCATATTCACCAATGCCTAGGAAGAGAGCAACAATCTCTTCTGGAAATTGAAAATCCAATAACTTAACAAGTCTAATATGTATTGTAACCTAAATATATTATCAGTAACCCTACAATATCAATTAGCTGATAACAATTAATGATGCAGATAAAAAAAGGAAAACCTAAACATATTCAACTTAGCTTTTGAAAAAGCAAAGAACTTGTGGCCAAAATTAATCAAAACATGTTCATTTTGTATCCAAACTAACCTCACAATTGCCACGGAGACGTTTAACGTTGGAAATCTTTAACGGGACAGAATGAAAAGATCCAACCTCGGCGGTGGATTCTTTGTCAGAATACTACAGATCGGTTCTTCAGAGGGGGACTTTTCTTGAATGGCTTGCACAGCCTATAGAATAACAACTTGATGCGTGAATAGTATCCCTTATACGTGATAGACTTCATCATCATCTCGAAGGAAACACGGCCCCATGGATACAATAGAAAGAATGAAAGATCTTCCGACGTTTCCGCATGCTCTTTGAGGAATTTCTGGGTAATGAGATATGGGGATAAAAATCCATCAACCAAAGCCAAGCAAGCATGATAGAAATTGACCCTTTCTCCAAGGGGTTCTTCGCCGTAAGCTATTTTCCGATTTGGGAGATCTAGGTTGCACATATGTCCAAGCGAAGAAAATATGAAAATTATAACTTAACTCAAAAATGTAGGTCAGAATATGAGGAGAAATTCACCAAAGAACATATATTCCGCTTACCGTTTACAGAGTATCTTCGATTAGTAAACAACAACTATTCGTCGATAGAGAGAGTTTGGATCCTTAACAAGGGAAAACGAAAAACCTACTCTGATTTTGCAATAAGTAACTGTTGATTACACCACCAAGAGTGATGTAGCTACATCTACGTATCATACAGCTCACAATTTCCTTATCTTATTAGGCTTCTATATTTTATCTTAATACTTATATGGGCTTTTATTTATCACATTAACAATGTCGGCTAAGGAGTTGCTTTGTCTCCAAGCTTAGACGTCTAGGGTTTATGGTTTTAAAGAGTATAAGTACTCACATTATTGTAAGCTTATGACTTGGTTGTTTTTGAATAATAAAACGAGAAAGCTTTTATTTTCCTGAAGTCTTTGAATTCTTTGATATTGTGATCCATTGATACACAAATCTTAGAACTCTTAGCTGCGAGACGTTTCTTTAGAATCCCTTGATCTGTTAAGGCACTTTTCGTATTAACCGCTTCATTAGTTGGTATCAAAGACAAACCGATCCTCATCATGCCGCCAAAGAGGACCCTACAACAGCAACTTGACGAGCAGAACGATGTGTTTAGAGGAATGATGGCTGAGTTTCAACAAAGCAGGCGTGACACCTTACGCACGACGGTTGAAGCATCAGTATGTTCAATTTTGTAAGCACACCAAAGAGCTCCGAATTTGCAGAGACAGGCTGATAAACTCTTTGAAGAAGATGACGATGGAGAAGATGTCCTTGGTAACAGCCCTTTTGCTAGGTTAGGCAAACCTGCTCAACAACGTGACATTATTCCAGCTCAACAAGTTAACCATAACAGATGGGAGTCCGGATTCAACCTGTATTTACCTGAATTTTTTGGGGGTTTACAACCAGAAGAGTTCTTGACTGGCTGTTGGAGTTCAAAGATGTCCCTGACGCGATGCGTGTACCTTTCATAGCTAAACGTCTACGTGGTCGACCTTGAGCATGGTGGCAACAGACCAAAGAGACTCGCTTACGGGCCGGCAAAGAACGTATTCTGTCATGGGAGAAGATGAAAAAATTGATGCAAAGAGATTTTTTTCTTTCACTTATACTAGAACGATGTATACTCGTTTGAAGAATTTGAGACAAGGGACTAAAATTGTGGATGATTATGCTTCTGAATTTTTTCCTTGTCGGCTCGAAATTCACTAACCGAGATTGAAAAACATATGGTTTCGAGGTTTATTGGAGGCCTGCGTTTACCGATTCAGAACATGCTACTCCAGTCGAGCAGCAAACGCGGAACCAAACATCTGCTTGGAATTCACAACGTCCTCGCCACGGCTCTGTTTCTAAAACCGGAATTTCGAAATCCATGGAGCCACTGAAATTGATTGAGTCTGCTGAGAATACTTCGTCTCTTGGACAACAACGTAGTGCTACGTTTAAGTGTTTTAAGTGTGGTGAACAAGGTAATCGTCAGTCAGCCTGCCCTAATGCACATCGACACGTGGTCTTCTTGCTCGTAGTGATGAACCTATCTATGATACTTATGAACACGATGAACTAGATAATGAGGCCTATTCAGAACAAGTGATTGGGGATACGGGTACCATGCTGATGATACGTCGGAATCACCTTCTTCCTCGTGGAGTGGAGGAGTCTTGGCTTTGCACTAATATTTTTAGTCCACCTGTACGATTCGTGGCAAGGTCTGTCGTATGATAATTGATTCAGGTAGTTTTACTAATGTTATTTCAGAAGAAGCTGTTTCCAAACTCGCCTTGTTTACCGAATCACATCCAACTCCTTATTGTTTAGCATGGCTGAATTCTTCCACCGACTCCCGTCTGTCTAAGCGTTGTCGTGTTCCATTCTTGATTGGTGCCAATTATAAGGACTTGGTTATTTGCGATATTCTTCCTATGGATGCTTGTCATCTCCTCTTAGGCAGACCTTGGCAGTATGATCGCCGCATCATGCATGATGGATTTGCTAACACTATTATTTTTACTTACTAAGGAAAACATATCACTTTGTTGCCTTCTTAAACAACTTCCGACACGGTGATCACAACCAAAGATGTTGACAAAGCCCATGTTCCTACGGCGCCCGTGCTCTTGATTAATAAGTCACAGATTTTCGAAAATGTCACGCTGCTCATGTCGCTGTTCTGCTTGTTTTAAAGCCGAGTGTTGAAGCTGTTTTTGCTGCAGCTCCTGAAGCTTTTCATGACTTGTTGAAAGAATTTAGAGATATTTTTTGATGAATTAACAACTGGTTTGCCTCCGTTGACAGATATTCAAAAATGTATTGATTTAGCTACTAATTCTGTGTTGCCAAATCGACCGCATTATTGTATGAGTCCAGCTGAACATGACGAGCTTCAACGACAAGTAGAAGATCTCCTGTCCAAGGGTTATTTGCGCAAGATTTTGAGTCCTTGTGCGGTACCGACTCTTCCCATCCCTAAGAAAGATGGAACATGGCGTATGTGTGTGGACAGCAGAGTGATTAATAAAATAATTGTGAGATATAGATTTCCTATTCCTCGTCTTGATGATATTCTTGATCAAATTGGCTTAGCAAATATTTTTACTAAGCTCAATCTAAAGAGTGGTTATCACCAAATCCGTATTCGTCTGGAGGATGAGTGGAAAACGGCATTTAAAACACGTGAAAGTTTATTTGAATGGTTGGTCATGCCTTTTGGGTTGTCTAATGCGCCTAGCACTTTCATGCGTGTTATGAATCAAGCTTTACGTCCATTGATCAGTAAATTTGTGGTCGTTTATTTTGATGATTTCTTGATTTTTATCTCATCTCTCTTGGTATATCTTGACCATCCACGTGAAGTTCTTGTTGTGTTACGACGAGATAAATTGTTTAGGGCTGTTAAACACATGCATCTTGGTTTGCTTATTCGCAGCAATTTACGTTTGTGATAAAACAAAAAGCAGGGAAACTTAACAAGGTTGCCGATGCATTAAATCGGAGGCATTCTCTCTTGACAACCTTACATGTTTCTATCCTGGGATTTGAGATGCTTCCTGATCTTTATTCTAGTGATCCTTTTTTCTAAAATTTGGAACGATGTCGAACAAGGTCTTGGTGACGTTTATCTCATTTTTGATGTTTTGTTTTGTTTTGTGGAGCTCAATTGTGTATTCCCGAATGTAGCTTCCGGCTACAGCTTATTCATGAGCTCATGGAGAGGGTCATATTGGTAGAGATCGCACACTCAAGCTTGTGAGTTCGTCATATTTTTGGGCGACATTGCGTCGAGACGTTGAGCGTTTCATTGTTCGTTGTGGGATTTGTCAAGTAGCAAATGGGAAAGCTACAAACTCAGGTTTATATCTCCCTCTTCCTATTCCAACCCAACCATGGACAGATATCAGCATGGACTTTGTGCTTGGGTTACCGCGGACTCAAAGGGGTAATGATTCGATCTTTGTTGTTTTCGATCGTTTCTCTAAGATGGTTCACTTTATACCTTGTAAGAAGAGCACCGATGCTGTTCAAGTTTCCGTATTGTTCTTTCAAGAAGCTTACAACCTTCATGGCCTTCCATTGTCTATTATCGCTAACTGTGACTCTCGTTTCTTGAGCCATTTTTGGCGGTCTTTGTAGCGCCTTTTACGCACTAAGTTAGATATGAGTTCTGCATATCATCCACAAACGGATGGCCAAACAGAAGTAAATAACAGAGCATTGGGTGATTTGTTGCGTTTCTTGGTCGGTGACAACATTAAGTCATGGGATTCAATTCCTTGCCATGCTGAATTTGCGCACAACCGAGCGGTGAATAGGAGTACGGGTTTCAGTCCTTTTCAGGTTGTGTTTGGCTTGTTACCTCGTTGCCCCGCTGACCTTGGTATCTCTCCGGATCATAATCTTTTTCATGGTCGAGCTTGTGATTTTATAGATGCCTTTGCTGGGATTCACGAGTAGGTTCATTCAAATTTAGAAGCGTCTACTGAAAAGTACAAAGTAGCTGCAGATACTCATCGTCGTGACGTCCAATTCAACGTTGGTGACTTGGTATGGGCTGTTTTGACTAAAGATCGTTTCAAACCAGGAACGTACAACAAGCTCAAGTCAAGGAAAATTGGTCCACTTGAAGTCCTTGCCAAGATTAATAACACTGCTTATCATCTCTGGCTACCACCGCAAATGCACACTGCAGATCTGTTCAATGTGAAACATTTGGTGCCTTACCTTGCTGACGAGGATGACAAAACTTCGAGGTCAAATTTTCTTCTTACCATGGGTGACCTGATGTAGCTACATCTACGTATCATACATATCATAATTTCCTTTTCTTATTAGGCTTCTATATTTTATCTTAATACTTATATGGGCTTTTATTTATCACATTAACAATGTCGGCTAAGGAGTTGCTTTGTCTCCAAGCTTTGACGTCTAAGGTTTATGGTTTTAAAGAGTATAAGTACTCACGTTATTGTAAGCATAGGACTAGGTTGTTTTTGAATAATAAAAAGAGAAATTTTTTCTCTTCCTGAAGTCTTTAAATTCTATGATATTGTGATCCATTGATACACAAATCTTAGAACTCCGAGCTGCGAGACGTTTCTTTAGAATCCCTTGATCTCTTAAGGCACTTTTCATATTAACCGCTACATTAAAGAGACGCAACACTAGAGTTATAGGAACCGTTTTCGCTTTTTTAATTTATATTCTCAAGACAATATCAAAAACAAGATCTTGAGAAAAAAATTATATTTCATATCATTTACCTATAGTCTGTGTTGACTTAAGCTTGAAGTAAGCTTGCTTGGAGTGCAAGCATAAGAAGATTAGGATTAGGCTTTATATTTAGGAGTTTATCTAAATATATATTTATGTGTTTCTCCTAATTAGAATAGGAGATATAGTCTAGTTCTTTTCTTATATAAGGAGATGTCAAGGTGTGACATAACTTATAGGGTTTGAGATTGAGAGATTGAGACTTTAGGTTTTGAGAGATTTTCCTAAAGATAATAAAGAGAGTAATTCTTTAAGTTTGATCTTGATCTTTCTAGTCCTAAATTCTATATTTGGTATCAGAGCAAACACAAAACATCAACCACACACATAGACACGTTTTTGTTTCAAAAGAAACATGGGGGAAATTGTCCCTGTCGTGAAATCAAGTGGAGGATCTTCCTCGATCCAATGTCCTATGCTCTCGTCTACTAACTACACGGTTTGGGCCATAAGGATGCGATCTTGTCTTCGTGTGCATAAGGCGTGGGAAATAGTTGAAACGAGACAACGGATGTAGAAAAGAATGACATGGCAATCGCTTTAATGTTTCAGTCTATACTCGAGACTCTTGTTCTCCAATTTGGTCAGCTCACGTTGGCGAAAAAGGTTTGGGATGCAATACAGACAAAGTATGTTGGAGCTGAACGAGTGAAGGAAGCCCGACTACAAACTCTTACGGCTGAATTTGATCGCATCACTATGAAAGAAACCGAGAGCATTGATGACTTCAGTGGGAAACTTGCCGAGATAGCTTCTAAAACATCGGCTTTGGGAGAAAACATCGAGGAACCCAAGCTTGTGAAGAAGTTTCTCAAGAGTCTTCCACGGAGGAAGTATATTCATATCGTTGCCTCTCTTGAACAAGTCCTTGACTTGAAGACCACAAGCTTTGAAGAAATTGTTGGGCGTCTTAAGGCATATGAGGAAAGAGTATGTGATGAGGAGGACGGTTCCGACGAACAAAGCAAGCTAATGTATTCCAATGCGGATAACTATTCAAGAGACGGTAGTGGTGACTCAAGAGGAAGAGGCCGGGGTAGTCGTGGTTACTCCAGAGGACGAGGACGTGGAAGGAATGGTGGAAGAGATCTATCGCAAATCACATGCTTTCGTTGTGATAAACTCGGCCACTATGCTTCATCGTGTCCTGATCGACTGCTCAAACTCCAAGAAGCACAAGAGAACGAGAAGACAGATAACAAGGAGACGCAAGCAGCGGATGAACTCATGATGCATGAGGTAGTTCACCGGAATGAAAAGCATTGCGTGCCCAGCAAGTTTGAGACAAGTCTTGATGAAGAAAATGTGTGGTATCTTGACAATGGGGCTAGCAATCATATGACCGGAGATCGGCGATACCTCGACACTCTAGACAGCTCCATCACCGGCAAAGTAAGATTTGGAGATGATTCAAGGGTTGATATCAAAGGGAAAGGAACAATTGCTTTTGTCGATTTGAAAGGAACTTCAAGAACGCTTACGGATGTATACTTCATACCCGATCTTAAAAGCAACATCGTGAGTCTTGGACAAGCTACAGAGTCCGGGTGTGATATACAACTAAAAGGCGAGTACTTAACTATGTGTGATCGAGATGGAAGGCTACTTGTGAAAGCTCAAAGAAGCAAGAATCGATTATATAAAGTTAGGATGATGCTCAGGGACAATGCTTGCTTGTACTTAACAACCATGAGTGAAACAAGTCGATGGCATGCTCGCATGGGTCATGTAAATCTTATGACCTTAAAGTCGATGCTAGACAAGAAACTGGTGTTAGGTGCTCCAACCACTGCTATCGAGAAAGAAATTTACAGCTCATGCTTGCTTGGAAAGCAAGCTCGTCAAGTCTTTCCGCAAGCAACAACATATCAAGCAACAAAACTTCTTGAGCTCATCCATGGAGACTTGTGTGGTCCAATAACGCCAAACACGAGCGCTGGGAACAAATACATTTTTGTGCTCATTGACGACCATTCACGATACATGTGGACTATTTTACTAAAAGAGAAAGGAGAAGCATTCTGGAAATTCAAGATTTTCAAAGCTATGGTCGAGAAGGAATCGGGAGAGAAGATACAAACCTTTAGAACGGATCGAGGAGGAGAGTTTGTTTCTTTGGAGTTTAACAATTTCTGTGAAGACCATGGCATTAGACGTCACTTGACTGCTCCTTACACCCCGCAGCAAAATGGAGTCGTTGAAAGGCGCAATAGAACTTTGATGGAAATGACCAGAAGTATGCTAAAGCATATGCACCTACCAAACTATCTATGGGGAGAAGCTATAAGGCACTCTACTTACCTCTTGAACAGAGTGTTGACAAGAGCACTTAAGGACCAAACTCCATATGAAAGCTTCAAAGGAAAGAAACCGGATATTGAGCATGTTCGGATCTTTGGTTGTATTGCATATGCAAAAGTTGATAAGCCACATCTCAAGAAGCTGACGATCGCACACGTATACTTATTCACCTAGGAACAGAACCGGGTTCAAAGGCTTACCGTTTACTTGACCCTCAAGCTAGAAGAATTGTTGTCAGCCGTGATGTGATATTTGACGAATCAAAAGGTTGGGAATGGAAACACACGGATGCTGCAAGGGATGGAGATGGAAGCTTCACTATCACATTCACAGAAACCGGGAACCATGGTCTTCGTGACATAGAAGGAAGAAGAAGGTCACATGACACGGAAACAGGGGAAGAAGACGAAGGTGTTGATAGTGAAGAAGGTAATCATGATGAGGAAATCGGGTATGAACAAGAACATAATAACGAAGATGAAGTGAGTAATACATCATCACCAGTTTTGAGAAGATCACAAAGAGAGAGAAGAATGCCGGCTTATCTCAATGATTACGTGTTACTTGCTGAGGAAGAAGGAGCTTTGTTATTGCTCTCTCTTAACAATGAACCTAGAAACTTTGCAGAAGCAAGAGATTCTAAGGAATGGACAGAAGCTTGTGTAGAAGAGCTCAAGCCTATAGAGAAGTTCAAAGTCTGGAATCTTGTGGAGCTACCGCTAGGAGTTAAACCAATCGGCTTGAAGTGGGTGTTTAAGCTTAAAAGAAACTCGGACGGAAGCATCAATAAACACAAAGCTCGACTGGTGGCTAAGGGATATGTTCAGCAATACGGTGTAGACTATGACGAAGTCTTCGCCCCAGTAGCAAGAGTAGAGACAATAAGACTTCTTATCAAGCTCGCGGCTGCACAAGGTTGGCAAATACATCATCTTGATGTAAAGACAGCTTTTCTTCACGGAGAACTTAAGGAGAATGTTTATGTGTGTCAACCAGAAGGATTCGAAATCAAAGGGAGTGAAGAGAAGGTGTATAAGCTAAACAAAGCTTTGTATGGATTGCGCCAAGCTCAGGGCATGGAATAACAAACTGAACAAACTTCTCTTAGAGCTCAAATTCACTAAGTGTAACAAGGAGCCAACGGTTTATCGCAAAGAAGTTCATGAACATCTCTTGATTGTTGCAGTTTATGTTGATGATCTTTTGGTCACAAGAACAAGCATGGATTTTATTCATCAGTTCAAGATCAAGATGTCATCTATTTTTGACATGAGTGACCTTGGAAGGTTGTCATATTATCTTGGAATAGAAGTGAAGCAACACAGTGATGGGATTACCTTGAATCAAACACGTTATGCACTAAAGATTCTTGAAGAAGCAGGAATGAAGGACTGTAACTTGGTTCACACTCCAATGGAAGTCGGTTTGAAACTTTCAAAATCGGAGCATGAGAAGGAAGTTGATGCAACAGCTTTTCGAAAGAATGTAGGATGTTTCAGATATTTGCTTCATACTAGGCCTGATTTGTCTTATGCTGTGGGGGTTCTAAGTAGGTTCATGCAAAGCCCTAGGGAGTCACATTCAGCTGCAATGAAGCAATGCCTCAGATATCTTAAAGGAACAACAACTCTTGGTTTGGTTTACAAACGATGTGCGATCATACCTAAGATTGTTGGCTATAGTGACAGCAGTCACAATGTTGATCCAGATGACGGAAAGAGTACAGCTGGTCATGTGTTTTACTTTGGAGATAGTCCAATATCTTGGTGTTCGCAAAAACAAGAGATCGTTGCATTGTCGTCATGTGAAGATGAATTCATGGGAGGAACTGAGGCAGCTAAGCAAGCGATATGACTTGGAGATTTACTAAGTGAGATCACGGGAAGTTCTTGCGAGAAGGTCACCATACGTATAGACAATCGTTCGGCCATTGCACTCACTAAGAATCCGGTGTTTCATGGTCGTAGTAAGCACATACACCGGCGATATCACTTTATAAGGGAATGCATTGAAAATGGGCAAATCGAGGTTGAACATGTTCCGGGGAGTGAGCAAAAGGCGGACATTTTGACTAAGGCACTTGGAAGGGTAAAATTCAAAGAGATGAGAGATCTCATTGGTGTTCAAGATTTGAAGAGTGATGAGTTCAAGCTTAAAGGGGAGAATGTTGACTTAAGCTTGAAGTAAGCTTGCTTGGAGTGCAAGCATAAGAAGATTAGGATTAGGCTTTATATTTAGGAGTTTATCTAAATATATATATTTATGTGTTTCTCCTAATTAGAATAGGAGATATAGTCTAGTTCTTTTCTTATATAAGGAGATGTTAACGTGTGACATAACTTATAGGGTTTTGAGATTGAGAATTGAGACTTTAGGATTTGAGAGATTTTCCTAAAGATAATAAAGAGAGTAATTCTTTAAGTTTGATCTTGATCTTTCTAGTCCTAAATTCTATAGTCTGTAGCGAGTATATTGGGTTAAAAACCTCTAAAAACAATTGGCCAATTTATGAAAGAAGAGATGTCATAAAGTTAATTAAAAATTCTATCAAGGTCATCGAATGACATTTCCCTTCATATATTTTATTAGTTAATTCACATAACCTTATTAATTTAACTAAATAGAAATGAACTTGATGTGTAAAACATGATCAAATTGTAAATTTTTCTCTTAGTAAATTTCATAATGTAGTATTTATCAATATTTAAAAATACAAATTCTTTAAAAAGGTATTATTTCTTAAATAATCATATATATAAATATTTTATTGTAAGAAATCATTACCTCCATCAGTAAAAATAAATAATAATAATTAACTTTGTAATCAATTGAAAATTTAATGAAAACAAGAAAGAAAATGTGGGGTTAAGTAAAACTTTATTCGTATTAGGTCACTTGTAAATCTATTCATGTCACACACTTATTAAGTTTCCTACAAACCGACAAACACTCCATCGTTTAATACGTAAAAATATTACAAATTAACAAAAAAAAATATTAATGGTTAAATAGTATTGACTAGATTAAAGATTAAAATAGCTCAATCAACTCATATTTGTGAGTTCTTTTAGAATTAGAAGAAATTGAAAGAAAAACATTTGGCGAATTTCTTTTACTTGAAAGTTTTAATACTTTTTCCCAAGTTAAAAATATACTTATTTTTATTTTTTTTGGTGGAATAGTTAAAAGATATTTATTGTTATTTTTGTTCTCTTTTTTATTTTTCTAATAGAAAAAAAAAGTTCTTGTGTTGAAATTTCATAAAATGTTAGACCCAGGGAAACTTAATTTCATCAAAGATACTAATTTTTTTGGATGATTCAGCTCAATATTCATTTCCGATAACAAAATAAAGAATATAGCCCAATAACGAAAGAAATTAAGTAACTAACATCGGCCCAGTGTGAGTTTAAGGTAATAGGGTCATATGTCACGAACGCGGAACGTGTAGGTATTAGTTAGATATGGTGTAGTAACATGACAAGTTGTGTGAGACCCCACTTGCGGAGAAGTTTAAATGAGTTGATTTTTCTACACATGTCACCAAAGTACACTTATCTTTTCGGTCAGAGGTCCTGATAGAACACCATAGTTAAGCGTGCTTATGATGGAGTAGTCAAAGGATGGGTGACATTTGGGAAAGTTATTGTCGAAACTGTGTGAGTGAGACCAAAACACAGGGAAAGATCATGTGGTCATTTGTAGACTCGGTAAACAAATATTTAAGCATCTCAGTCGTAGCAAACCGACCGTCAGATATTGATGGGCTCATGGGCCTAGTGAGAGGACGTGAGCCCATTAGGAGAGGTGGGCCCATGGGCTGGTGGTGAACATGGGGCCCACTAGAGAGATAACGGTCGGAGCGTTACAACTAGTATCAGAGGCGAACCCAGACAAGTGTGGAGTCAAGTGGGCTTACACTGTCAGGGGGTGACGGTCGTTGTGTGCAACGAAGACGTTGCGGTCTGTTAGTTGGGGAGAATTGAGAGACCTCGGTTGCGAAGAGGTTTAAATGAATTGATTTGGCCAATTATGTCACCAAAGTGCACTTATCTTTTCGGTCAAAGGTCTTGAGAGAACTCCACAATTAAGTGTGTTTATGCTAGAGTAGTCAAAGGATGGGTGACCTTTTGGGAAGTGATTGTCGGAAATGTGTGAGTGAAGCCAAAACAAAGGGAAACATCATGTGGTTATTTGTAGGGTCGGTAAAAAAATATTTAAGCTTCCTGGACGTAGCAAACTGACCTTCGGATATTGATGGGTTCATGGGCCTAATGGGAGGATGTGAGGCCCATTAAGAGAGGTGGGTCCATGGGCTGGTGGTGAACATGAGGCCCACTGGAGAGATGGCGGTCGTAACGTTACAAATAGTATAGTATGTCTAATCAATAACATAGCAATGCAAATATAGACGTTGTTTAAATTTTAAATTAGCTTTTAACCAATGGCGGTCAGAGAGTTACACGTCGTGTTAAGTCTGCAACCTGCAGTTATAAATTAAAGCTTTAATGAGTGATCAAAGCAAAATCGAAGCAACATTAAAAGCTACATTGTGTATAGAGTATCCATATAGTATAGAAGTTGGGGTTTTTTCCATTTTAGATCTAGGTTTACTCTCTATATAATGTCTTTTTAATGGGCCTAACAGATCTATAAACCCTCAATATGACTTTCTTCTGAGTCAATTATTGGGTGTGTGTATTCAAGCTCCTAACCCTATTTGTTCGTTGTTTTTTTGTTTTAGATGGCAGGGAAAGATCAAGTTCGTGTTATATTGGGCAAGTGGGTAAGGGTCGATAACAACGTTTGGAATTTTGAAGCTAAAACGATTCCTTGGAATAAATTGGTTCAGCTGCGCGATGACATGACCTACAAAGTTCTCGTTGTTTGTGTTAAGGTGAAGCTAGGCATTCTGGCGCACAGTGCGGTTGTTAAGTTTTCTTACCAGTATCCATCTTGGATGGACCACGACGAAGGAAATGGTTCAAATCCACAATACATAATTGAGGATTAGGACGTCGAAATCTTCATCCGCCTTCGGAGATACATAGACGAGGTGGACCTTTTCGTGATGCTTGTACAAAAAATAATACCGCACACCTCAACACCACCAACATAGGGGAGCCATTAGCTTAACTATACCTCAGCCAATAGCAACATAAATTTTGATGACGATGATTCTGACAGCTATTGGCATGACTTTGCACTAAGTTACACGAGTTCTTCGCCTCCACAAGAGAGACCAAAAGAAGCGGGCATTGCTAAAGAGTTTATTATTATGTCAGCTGTTCCATCCATATGCCAAGGTATAATAATTCAAGCACCC
The DNA here is from genome assembly GCF_000375325.1 of Capsella rubella. Classification (NCBI taxonomy): domain Eukaryota; kingdom Viridiplantae; phylum Streptophyta; class Magnoliopsida; order Brassicales; family Brassicaceae; genus Capsella; species Capsella rubella. The sequence continues at coordinate 4,012,559 of NW_006238919.1, read as the reverse complement.
GGTAGTGGAAGCAATGTCATGCATGCAGCCAAGTCATGAACGTTGATTAGGTTGTTGGATCACAACACGCCAAGATATTGCCTTGTTCAGAACCAAAGTCAAGTAAAAGTGGAACAGCTAGCGGAGTTGAGATGAAAGTGAATTAAGTTTTTATATGGGGACGTGTAGAAGAAGTGTTATAAAGCATGTTAAATGACATGACCAATGATCCAGCTCTGTTCAACCGTGACGCACCACCAGTTTTCAATGATAGAAAAGGAGAATGTAAGTTGTCACTATTATTTGTTATATAAATTAGTTTATGTGCTTTCTAACATGACATATTTAATCATAGGTGTTGAGAGTGCCATTACAGATGTTCGCTATGAAGGAGACAAGTTGTTCATTTGATGGGTCTTGAAATCCAAATCTGACTGGAAAATAAAGATTGCCATACAAGCAATTAACCAGAACTTCCATTTCCGCACAAGTTGTTATGCTCCCAAGTTTATGGTCTTGAAATGCATTGGGAAAACGTGTCGAGTGACCATTTCCAAGTCCGACAAGCAAACTTTAACCACACATATACGATCAACGAGAGACGATCCTTCCATTGCCTAGCAATGAACCAAGTAATCGGTGAGATTATGCAAAGCCGATTTGTTGGAGTTAAAAGAGGACCAAATGCTAGTGCTATCCGGAAAATATTGCTTGACGACTTCCACATCAACATTTCATATTGGAAAGCTTGGCGAGCAAGGGAGGTTGCAATGGAAATGTCACTTGGCTCAATGGCCGTGAGTTATGCCCTCCTTCCCGCATATTTTGGCCTCCTTGAACAAACCAATCCAGGTTCCATTTGTTTTACAGAGCATGTAGATGATCTTGATGGTCATATGCGTTTCAAATACAAGTTTATCGCCTGCCGAGCTTTTGTTAATGCTTATTAATTCATGCACAGAGTTGTGGTAGTTGATGGGACATTGATGAAAGCATGTTATGGTGGTTGCTTACTTATAACTTGTTGTCAAGACGAAAATTTTCAAATATTTCCTCTTGCTTTTGCAATTATAGATAGTGAAAATGATGATGCTTGGTAATGGTTCTTCTAGTGACTAAGCCTTTTTTCAATGTATCATCCGAGTTGGTATTCATCTCTGACCGCCGTTCAACCATATACGCTGGCCTGCGAAAGGTATTTCCGTTTTAATTTTTTTAAGGATTTCAAGCATACCTCCCTTATAGCCAGTTTAGTAGTACTAAATCCACAATCTTTTTTACTAATTGGTTTTAGGTTTATAACAAAGCTCATCATGCCGCTTGTACTGTTCACTTGTGGCGTAATATTTGCCACTTGTACAAGCCATTTAACCAAGGGCATTTGTGATTGAGGACTTCAACTAATTGTTCCTCCAAATTTAGAGAGTTAACCCTGGATGCGCAGCTTATCTCGTTGATATTGGTGAGTTTTAAAGCGTTTATGACATGCTTAAATAGTGGGAATAACACTAAACAGAAGCATATCTAACTATCACATAACATCTATATGTTACAGGGTTCGCACACTTGACTTGTGTCCATTTCCTAGGGAAGAGATAGTAACATTGCCGAATCATGGAACCAAGTTCTCCAAGAGGCCAGAGAATATCCACTTATATGTATGCTTGAATACATTTGAACGACTGTCGTGGAGTGGTTTCAATCCGAAGATCAAGAGTGGAGCGTTCGGTATTTATAATCACTCTAAATGTTAGGACAATCGTTGAAAAAAACTTTGAGCTAGCAATGTCGATGGCGGTGCGTTCAATTAGTGATTTCGAGCTCCAAGTCCAGATTAATAGTGGCGAGTGCTTCTTAGTTAAACTTGTTGACGGGACCTGCTCATGCAACGAGTACCAATTTCTTAGCATATCGTGTCCACATGCCATAGCAGCGACAAAATCATATTGGAGTTCCTATAGATAGCTTTGTCGACATTGCTTATTTCGAGGACACACTTTTCGGGCCTACGAGGAGAAGATATATCCAATTCCATCAGTTGGGGGTCAAGATAATGTATCAACATTAGCTGGGAAAAGAGGTGACCATAATCCGCCCTTTGTGCGTCGCCCATCCGGTAGGCCTAAAAAAATCAAAATCTTGTCAAAGGGGGAGTTTAAGGTTTGACGAACTACTAAGGCAATATAGAAAGCTAATATATCATTAAAGGAATAGATCTTCCTTATATGTTTTAGATATCTGTTAACTTCCTAGACTGCATCAGATTGTTTGCTTGCAGCGACCTCGCCCTAAAGGAAAGAGGAGGTGCTCGCGTAGTTGTCTTCCGGGCCACAACAAGGCGTCATGTAAAATTCCATATAACTATCGGAACTACACAATGGGGTTCGTTCAAAGGTGTGTTGCTGCATGTTTTTTTTAAAGGGCTAAATAATGTGTGGACATGATGTTGTTGAAACTATGCTTGTAAATAGGCAGCGTGTTTGGGGTTATGTTTTTCCTCAAAATAACAATGTATATCCTCGGTGGGGATATCTGTTATTATTTTGAATGTTATTAACCCCAACGAATGTATGATAGTTTATGTGGATGACTGGAGATGTAGATAATGATGTAATTCCCTTGAACCCCACATTTGAATGTTTGTTTTATAGTAATGTATCCCCATGTTTATGTATGATTATAAGATGAAGTATTACTACATCTTGCTTTTACAACGTATACATATTTGGGAATTACTACATAGACATGCTGAATTTCTATATAGAAACAAAGTTAGTAAAGCAAATGTATATACATGCCTACAACGAGTGTCATGTATATCCCACCTCCATGCACAAGATTACATTAAAAATAAATTGAAATTTTATTTTTACAATTGTCCTTGATGTTATAAAAATGATGTAATGCCATGGAAACCAGACTTGAATACCTGTTGTATATTAATGTTGCCTCAAGGTGGGTTACTGAATATCAGATTCACTACTACTCATTATTGCTTGCTACAAGATTTCACTATTTCGATATCACTATACAAACTGTTGAATTACTTTGTACATGCCCAGCTGAAACAAATCTAAACACCAAAAGTTATATAAATGCCCAGCTTGAATTGGCAAATAGGTTCATCACCATAGGTAGAAGCACAATATAAAATTAAATTGCAATTTTAATTTTATATTGTCCTTGCTGTTCTGAATTTCCATTTTTCAGATATAGTAATTGGTGTAGAGGCGGAAGCTGAGACCGAGAGAACACAAGAAGCTCTGTTTTGGAGTAGCAAAACAGAGGAGATCGAGAAGAAAGAAGTTGTAGGAGTCCTCCTCCTAGGTCTTGACACAAGCTCTTATGGGCAATTTAAATTGCCTCTTTTTGGGGTTTTTTCTTATAAATCCAAATCAATGATGTTGATACAAAGATTATAAGCTATTTAAAGCCAAAAGTCTAAAGATACAAACTAATCCTATGTAAAGATTCATGTTTATCAGAAATAAAAGAAAACCAAAACCGATAAAACCGAATAACAAAGCGTGTTGCTCAAGCATGAAAATACCAACGGTAATGAGCAACCAAACACGATGCACGATGCATCAGGTCTCCCCAGGTGGAAGAGGATTCGACCACGAATCCGGCACGTCATTGTCACCAAGATACGGAGACAAGTACTTCACATTAAAAACGTCCGAAGTGTTCATGGTCGAAGGCAAACGAAGACGATACGCATTTGGGTTAATGCGTTTAAGAACTTCAATAGGACCAATACGCCGTGCCTTGAGCTTGTTATACTCACTAGCAGGAAGACGATCCTTTGTGATGACGACCCAAACAAGATCACCGGGCTCAAACAGAAGCTCTCGGCGCTTTACATCTGCAGCAACCTTATACTTGGCTGTAGAAGACTCAAGGTTTTCGTTAGTAACCTTGTGGACATTCTCTAATTCGTTGACGAAGTCTAAAGCCTGACCATGTAAGCGAGTACGATCCGGAACAGTTGTTAAGACCAACAGTCCACGAGGAACTAGGCCGTAAACAACACGAAATGGGCTGAAACCCACGCTGCGATTATCGGCATGATTGTGAGCAAACTCAGCTTGACATAACATAGAATCCCAGCAACGAATGTGATCTCCCACCAAACAACGCAGTAGACTTCCCAAAGACCAATTAGTGACTTCGGTTTTACCATCACTTTGAGGGTGATAAGCCGTACTCATGTCAAGACACGTCCGCAAAAGCTTCCACAAGGAACGCCAAAAATGGCTGAGGAAACGCGAGTCACGGTCCGAAACAATTGATAACGGCAAGCCATAAAGACGGTACACTTCTCGGAAAAACAAGGTAGCTACATTAACCGCGTCGGATGTCTCCTTACACGGAATAAAGTGAGCCATTTTGGAGAAACGATCCACCACACCGAATATAGAATCATGGCCACGTTGTGTGCGAGGTAACCCAAGGACGAAGTCCATACTAATGTGAGTCATGGGCTGAGTCGGGACTGGTAAAGGCATGTAAAGACCGGCGTTGGAAGCCTTACATTTACTCTTTTGACAAACATGACACCAGGCTACAAACCGTTCAACATCGCGACGTAAAGATGGCCAGAAGTAAGAGGCCAAAACAAGGCTCAACGTTCTATTGCGGCCCACATGTCCTTCATTATGAAGCTCACGAATAATTTGCAAACGAAGACTACATGCGGGAATACACACACGCAAACCTTTAAATAGAAACCCCGCATGGATAGTAAAATCACTAGGCAAGCCGTTACCCCATCATGAAACACCGTGGAAAAGAAAGCATCCGTAGCATACAAGGAAGCAAAGGTTTCAAATCCGGGGACGGTCGAATGAATAGTGGCCAGCAGCACATGACGACGGCTTAGGGCGTCCGCAACTTGATTTGTCTTTCCGGCTTGATGGCGGATAGAGAAGGTGAATTGCTGAAGAAATGCGATCCAAGAAGCATGTCAGGCGGATACTTTAGCTTGACTATCCGAATGACGGAGGGCATCATGATCCGTGAACATGATGAAGTCGCGGTGAAATAAATAATGCCTCCAATGACGGATGGCTTGAACGATGGCATAGAATTCGGAGTCTTAGGTACTATATCGTAAACGGGAACCCGAAAGCTTCTCGCTGTAGTACGAGATAGGTTTACCTTTCTGGCCAAGGACAGCACCAATGCCTAGCTTAGAAGCGTCACAATGAAGCTCAAACGTGAGTGTAAAGTCGGGTAAAACCAAAACTGGTGCGGAAGTAAGTTTTTTCTTAATAAGCTCAAATGCGGTAGTTGCTTCGGGTGGCCATTCAAATTTGCCGTTCTTCATGCAACTTGTAATGGGGGCCATAATGGAGCTGAAATGAGGCACAAACCGACGGTAGAAAGAAGCTAAGCCATGAAAGCTACGAACCTCCGTGAGGGTCCGAGGAATTGGCCACAAACGCACAGCTTCTACCTTAGCGCGATCAACCGTTAAACCCTTGTCCGAGATGACATAACCAAGGAACTGAATCTCTCGAGTGCCAAACTCACATTTCTGTTTAGCCGCAAAAAATTTGTCTCGTCACAAAACTGCAAGAACGTCATGAATGTGTTGCTCGTGCTCGATGACGGATTTGCTGAAAATCAATATGTCGTCAAAATACACCACCACAAACTTTCCAATAAATGGTCGCAAAGCTTGATTCATGATGCGCATAAACGTGCTCGGAGCATTGGATAGACCAAAGGGCATGACAAGCCATTCAAAGAAACACTCTCGTGTCTTAAAAGCTGTTTTCCATTCATCTCCGGGTCTGATACGAATCTGATGGTAGCCACTCTTAAGATCAATTTTTGAGAAAATGGTGGCTGTTCCAATCTGGTCAAGAAGATCTTCTAAACGGGGAATTGGAAACCTGTACCTAACCGTAATCTTGTTGATTGCACGGCTGTCAACACACATACGCCACGAACCATCCTTTTTAGGGATGAGGAAAGCTGGGACTGCACACGGGCTGAGGCTTTCCCGCACATAACCCTTGCGTAAAAGGTCCTCGACTTGGCGACGGAGTTCTTCGTGTTCAGAAGGGCTCATCCGTTATTGAGGATGATTGGGGAGTGTAGAGCCAGGGGTGAGGTTGATGTGATGTTGTATGTCTCGTAATGGAGGTAGACCGTCTGGAAGCTCATCTGCGAACACATCACTAAACTCATGAATTAGGCCGTCAAAAACTAAATTGTGAGGGGGCATACTAGTTGTAGCAGGGTGTGTAGTAAGTACAGCCCAAGCAACACCTTCTAATTTCAGTTCCTCGGCAAACGCAGCATAGGAGCATAATAGTTGAGGTGGAGAAGGCGTTGTCGGTAGTAGAGAGAGGCGAGAAAACGCCGATGGACGGGAATACGCGTCGTCTCTACGAGGCGTGGGTGCACAATGCAGTTCTGGTGTGGGGAGGAGAAGCACTTGGTGAGTCTCCCAAGTGAACTTGTAAGTGTTTTTAAACCCATCATGAATGATCTTGCGGTCAAACTCCCAAGGTCGGCCCAAGATCAAGTGACTGATATCCATCGGGGCGATATCAAAGTAAAAACGGTCTTTGTAGTGAGGTCCGATGGAGAATGAGACCAATGCTCGATGTATTACACGCAGATCAACGTCTTCATGTAGCCATGTAAGGGAATAAGGACGAGGGTGAGGCTCAGCTGGAATTTCGAGCTTGCGGACCGCTGTCTCGGATATCACGTTGCGGCTGCTTCCCGAATCAATGACAAACGTACAAATACATCCTTTGATTGTGGACGTCGACTTGAAAATGTTGTAACGCAACCAATTGTCGTGAGGAAGTGGAGGAGCAATACATGATCGCCGTGAGACAAGAGACACCCCTTTGTCTTCAAAGATTGCACCTTCTTCTTTGCTATCGTCATTGCCTTCTTCTGTCGAGTCATACACATCTTCGTTGTTGTCACCGGAATCGTCAAGGAGCATCGAACGGCGCTGCTATTTTGGGCGGGCAGTTTGGCGATGACCGTACTCTCCACAAGAGTAGCATTTAAGCGCATTACGTGTAAAGCGCTTCACACCGTTCTCATCTTCTCGAAAGCCCAATTTGGTTCTGTTTTTACTTGTTCCTTGCCATCACGTGGAGAGAGGCTGGAAGACGCCGGCTGAGACTCAAAGGCACGAGGACGAGGAGACGGAGCGTTCCAAGAAATAGAGCGTAGTTACTGTTCGAAGGAGGCGGCGCGCCTATGAGCTTCTGAAACAGTCGACGGGTCAAATTGTGCCAATGAACTTTACAGCTGAGGTTTTAATCCTCCAATGAATCTGGAGACGAGTTGAATGGGACTGTCAGCAACATTCGTGCGTGTCAATAAAACATAAAACTCTTCGGCGTATTCATCAACTGAACGCGATCCTTGCTTTAAGTTTTGAAGCTTGGTGTACATAGTTCTGTCGTAGTTGTGAGGCATGAAAGTTTCCTTAAGTTTCTTCTGGAGTTTGGCCCATGTTTGAATGGCGCACTTACCCTGACGAGCGCGTCTCTGCTTGGTTTGTTGCCACCAGGATGCAGCGTGTCCACGAAACTTTGTAGCAACCAGTGAGACGCGTCGGTCTTCAGGAACACCTTTGAAATCCAACATCTCGTCAACTGATACGATCCAGTCAAGAAGAGAAAGCAGCTATTAATATTAAAATGGTATATGGCTATATTGGTTGCACACCCTTTCCTCGAGAGGAACAGTGAAAAGGGAGGGATTGCCTAGTGATGGACAAGGGATCCAGACGTAGACTCTTCACTGTCACAGTAATGGCATATTGCCGAAGGAGATATGGAACCATTACAACAATGTGCTCAATGTATTTCATGATTTGGGAATCAGTTAGACATGCTTTGTTGCAGTCAAGAACATGTACCTGCCATGCAGTCAAATCAATGGCTACCCCAACCCAGTGTTGCCGTTCAAGTTGCATTGGGTAGTAGATGTTATCACTTTGAGAAGTCACTTGGGACGTGCACTGAAGGGTACAGTGCTTAAGCTTTAGAAGACGAAATTTATCTTCTCTGGGGGTTTAACAAACCGGTTGTATTACCTATACAGCTCTGAAAGGAAGGATGATAGGAGGAAACTGAAACGATGCGTTTTACTTTGACTCTCATCCCTTCTAGCCTAGACGAACTTAACCAAAACATTTGCCTCCTAAAAACATGGAAGATAAATGATTACATTGGTATAAACTTGGAGAACAACATTTAAAAAGGTATATATGCAACTAAGATATCACTTAATCCCCAAAATTAGACTGACCGACTCATGAAGGAAAGAATTAGCCGCATAAATATGGATAAAGTCAGTGTTCTTGACAACCAGACCGCATGACAGTGAGTATGACCTACACATTAAAGGTAAAACACGTAATGTAAGGCAAATATTTTATTACCTGCTCATCCAAATGGAGATTTCTTTCTAACTTGCGTTGCCCTTTCCATCAATTTCAGGAACTTTGTAAGAACTTCGTTATTTGGTTCTGAAAAAGCGTCAAAGTCCCCGACTAGTAGCATTTTTTCTTTCCGATGTGGAACTCTGACCCCAACATAAGTAGATGCATCATTTGTAGCACGCTTCCGCTTAGCTGAACTGCGAGTTGTAGGTGGTGCTGCACCAGCTTGAGGTTCAACCTCACCATCTGGGTTTGTTGCTTATGTAGGCAGAGTTGCTGTCGCCGAATGGAGACGCGCAATTACACGGGTTGGGTTTCTCCTGGTGTATGCCCTAGTTCTACACTTCGCTGCTACTGTAATGCCTTCTTGGGTAAGGCCAATAGAAAATGTAGGAGGGAGTATCACGACTTCTTTAGAAGATGTTGTATCATGCAGCATACCAAGACAAGCGAAACAATACAAAAATTTAAAGTGCCACTCCACTCTCATAACCAATTATTCTAACAACCATATTCTGTACAAGTAAGCATTGACGTTTTAAGGAATAAATGGATCATACTTGAGTGTAAATGCCTTTTTCGCACTATGACCCAACTTCTCACAGTTGGGTGCTTCATTAACCTTCCAAAAATGAACATTAGATACAACTGCGAGAGCGGCATATAACGGTCCTTTTTCCACATGTAGACCATCTACGGTGACCAATATATATGGAACAACAACATACCTTTGGAACTTCAACACCATCCGTAGAAACACTAACACCCGGGGTAGTAGACTGTCATGCAAGAAAAATCAAGAAACAAACATTCAGTTTATCCTTGCTTATATTTCCAGTATATGTTCCTCTTTCTCGCTCTTGGTCCATATAATTAAAATAGAATATAAATCCTAAATTATTTAATTGGACTGTAAACTAAGTAGTGAGTAACAAATTTCGTAAACCTGGTACCTTGTTTCCTAACATCGTCACGTTGCCTGCAGGTGTCCTTTTGTGGTTGTGAACAGCAAGCATTTCATATACAATGCGCAACACACGTTCAATTCCAGCTTCAAAATAAGCCTTCACCTCTAAGTTTTTGAGCTCGTGAAGCTTAAGCCATCTCTCTTCAAGAGCTTCCGCTGTTTCCTTTACTATCGCACTAACCGATATATATTTCCCATCACCGGCTGAACATTTAGAAGATTCTGGCACATATGTAGCTTCCTTGGCAGCAATCTCGTTATTCGCTTTGTAGGATCAGAAGGGTTTCGTGTCACATCTTCCGCTGTATGTGGTAGTTCAGACACAGAATCACCATCTTTCCAACTATTATGTTCAAATGGGTAGTCATCAAATATCATTTCCATCATATGCTCAACTTTCATCATCCTCCTCATCTGAGAAGGATATATCAATGCCCTCAGTTGCAAACTCTTCGTTTAGTAGTGACCGCACATCAACCTATTAACCACAAAATCACAGATTACACTAACTTTTTTGATACATTTTTTCCATAACATTGTATTAGATAGTTTACCTGGCATGTCTGATCTATAACACGCGCATTTTGGACATTTATGGTAAGGCTTCTCTCCACAATATTCTGAACATTGTCATTGACTGGCACTGTTGGATCAAACATGTTGATCCCAATAGATGGGTATGGGATTATGGCTGGGCAACACACTACTGTAACAAAAACTAATGCATGTGCGAACCCTTGGATGGCACAAGAGACATGCGTGAAATGTTTAACAGTATTGGACTTCGCACTCTTAACTTTATTGAGGAATAATTCACGGCCCCAAAGATAGCTCAGAAACACATCAACATCAGCAACCAAATTAACATGTTCTCGACCTATGTTTGTATTTCCACAGGTAAGGCATAGAATCCCATCCACGATGAGTGGCAAGGGAAGCCTAAAACGTGTTTCCGCCAACTTGGTTAGTTGTTCATCAGTCAGCGCCTTCTTGATGTGTTCGATCCACCTTAGGTTAAAGTAATTGTTAACTCGATTTCTCCCGAAAGGCTCACCTTCAGCAGCGAATAGCCGATCGGGAAATCTTTTGTCTTCCATCACCTAAATTAAGTTAACCAAACATCATTTTATATCAGATTTACAAACATCGGTATAACCTATGTCTGTTGGTTTATATAAGAATTGAACTATTGAGTTCTGAGGTTGAGGAGAAGATAAACACCAAACACCAAAGCCAAATCCTAATATGCATACGCATTATCGAAAAGAATTAGAAAACCTAAAAAAAGCAAAACCATAGAAGCTTTCTGAAGACTGCATACTTTGGATTCGGCCTCTTCACTCGAATGGGCCTCGTATTCACGACGCGTGGCCCATCAACTTGCAAATAGAAATCCAAGTTATTATATAGTAATGGTTTACCGTTTGTAGATTTAAGTTAACTGAGTGTAAATGAATCAGACTCTTCAAACCAGTATAGATAGATTCTCACGGCCACAACTATCTAAACGCCGAAAAACAAAAACGCTCCTTGACCGATGAGTAAGGACTCGAAAATTAAGTTGCTTTGTTGTTGTTATAAACACCCGGATTCAATATTAAGTAAACAGCTCGATTTTAAGTAAACAGAACACTAACGAGTGCCGCTCAATATTTGCAGAGATCTCTATTTATACCCACCGCCGTCATACACCACTCGCCGCCAAACATCGGGATATCATACCATATGACAGAACCGATTTCGTTATTCACTCATCTCGCATCGACACTTCCCTACATTCGTGACCGCCGTTGTTCCTCTTCTGTTGGTGACTCGAGAAGCAATCCCTAACTAGGGAGAAGGGGATTAGAAGCGGAAGAGCTTTTAAAAAAAAATTTTAACATAATATTTTTAATAAAAGAAAACATAGGTTTTAGCAAGTGGATTCGTTTAGGCGAGTGGGAAACTGAGAAATGGTGTTTCATGCAATGAGGGTAAGCAAGTAATTAATACATAAAATATACATCATATTGCCTCTTTAAAGCTCTAAATCAGAAGATCCAATCTAAGGAGCTTCATTAGATTCTACATGACATCCTCTTATCTTTCCTCTTCATTTACTGCTTGTTCATTTAATTTCATACCAAGAACTCGTAATGTTGTTGCCCATGGGCTGGCTAAACGGGCATTGGCCTCTCTTTGTATAACTCTTTAAGTTTAATTCAAAAAATGTTTGGAATATTGCAATCAGTAACCACACTAACCATCAAACTATCATATTCTCTATATTATATGTATTAATGACATTTTTTGCCCTTTTTTCTTTTTCTTCTTTTTAATTATGTTTTCCTTTTATTTTTGTCTCCATTTAATTTATTATGTATATGTACTACTAAGGTTTTCATATTAATTATTTAAATTATGTAATTTCACTTTTAAACTTATATTTTATGTTTATACTATGATTAGAGTTTTTATAACAAACTAATTCGATTATAATAAAGTTAATTAACATATAGAACAAACAAATATTATATTCTATTTTTAAAAACGCAACCAAGTGTTTTCAAATACTGAAAAATTATACTGCTTTTAAATAATATGCTTTGCGTTTTCAAAAAAATGCTTATACTCAAATGAACATTTTATCACATTTCTTATTTTGTATTTCTTACACTATAATCTTTTTTCTTATGTTTAATTCGAAAGTTGTTCATAGTTATTATCACTTAGGGTATAACGAAAAATAATTGGTGTGCATATAATTATGTATTTTGGGTTGCATTTATTGTATTCCTTAAGGTATACATTTCTTAGTCGTTGTGCATTTAAATCGTTTGTTTCGGTTCTCTATGTTGTATCCCTTAGGGTATAGCGTCTAAAATTCAACATCGGTTTAACTCGGCAATGGTTAGTTTTAATTTCTACCACACCAACATCCACCACTACAATTAAATTATTAAAGATTGTGTTGCATACTTAAATAGTATGTAGTAGGGATGTTAATGATGGGTAAAAACTCAATGTGTACCCAAAACCCGGTTATAATTTCGGGTTTGGATACCCGATTTTATACAGCAAAACAAAGCGGGCTTAAAACGGGCATGTCTCATTTCTAACAGGTTTTATATGGGTTTTACCCTATCGGGTTTTGGGTAACCACGGTTTTTTCTGTTTTTTTTTTGTTCTATTAAATTTCTATTTACATTTTGTTTTACTTTGTTCACTTATTTACATCATTATAAACTCAATAAATTCAAATTTTTAGAAAAATTAAAAATTTTGAAAGAAAAAATTACAAAATTAAAATTAAATTTTTGCAATACAAAATTTTTGAATAAATTAAATTTAATGTTAAAAATAAGTGATTTTTTAATCATTTTTAGTTGAATTTGTAAAATAAAATAGAAATAAATGGATAGAAATCTTCTAATCAAATAATTGAAAATTATACCTAAAAACTAATATTTATTTCAAAACTTTTAGATTTTCATGTGTTAAAACTTTAAAAATCCTAAAATTAACAAATATTTTTAATATTTTTAGATTAAAAAATTCTCTCTAAGATATACAAGTATTCTCATCAACTAATAAAGTTGTGTGCTAAAATATTTGTAGAGACTATGGTCATACATGCAATTTTTAAATATATTTTATATAATATAAATTTTTATATTTTTGAAAATAACATATTTTCACAAATATAATAAAAGGCATAAAATAAATAAATAAATAAATTAGAAAACATCCCTAGTATGTATGGTTATTTTCGGGTTCGGGCTGGGTTTTTTTAACCATCTGTGCGGGTTATTTTTGGGTTCGGGCCGGGCTGGGTTTTTAACCCATGACAACATCCCTAGTATGAATGTAGTATACTATTCTATTTTATGTGTTTCTATACAGAACATTGTTTTCTTCGTTACCAATACTATTCATCATTGGAACCGCTACCACATCGTATACCCACCACCAGTCTACTGTATAACCACCAGAATTTTCATCAACACCAACACCATAGCCAGAACCAGGTTTACAATTATATCCACTACTTAAAAATTGTGTGAAATACTTATATAGTATGTAGAATACTATTCTATTTTATGTGTTTCTATATAGAACATGGTCTTGTTTGTTATCAATACTATTCATCATTTTAAAATTTTCATATCCGATTTTAAAAATTCAAGATATGTTGAATGGGGAAAAATATAAACTTTTTTACATAAATTAGAGAATTTATATTATATTTTTTGAAAAGATATATTACTAACAAATATAAAGGGGTAAAAGTTTTTATTCCAAAACAAGAAAATACAGCATATTGCCTTTCCTTGGTTTAAATGGTCACCGGCTGAATTATAATATTTTTGGAGGTTATCGATGCCAAAATCCCTAAAAAAAAATTTTAACTGAAAAAAAAATTCTTGTGTTGAAATTTCATCAAATGACTCAATGAGACGCATAAAATAAATTAATAATCAGCCAGCCCAATATTGTTTGTCCAAATCAATATCCTCAATGATTTGACTAATCCAAATCCATATTTCATGTTGTTCCATAAACAAGTGATTTTTATAAAATACTTTGTTCTAATATTGATTTACTCTCTAAAATACGGTTCAGATCATTCACAAGTCTGCAACACTTTCTAAACATCAGAATAAAAAACATATAACTGCATCTCTATGTCAGCTCACAAGGTCTCAAGCAAACAAAACATAATGACACATATAGAAAAAGAAAACAAAACAATAATCATCCATCTCCATGAGTTAAAGATCATTGGATCTTCCTATATAGTTGTATCATAGTTAATCTCTCTTGTGTATACATAAATTCTCCAACCTTTTGGGATTATATAACAGGTAAAATTATTCAACAAATTAAAACACATATACTATTAGTACAAATAAAAATGATATGACAAGAATAGTTTCAAACACAAATACATATTTTTGATTTTTAAAGAGTAGTGCAGTATTATTACTAATGGTATGATATTGAACTAGCCGAAGAACATTGCTGATATTGAAAAAAAAATGGATTGCGTCTGAATCATTGCTTTCTTAATCAAAAAGTTCGAAAAATTTATTACAAAATGATATATTTTGGTAAAGGGTATTACGAAATAACTGAATTCATCAAATCAAACATTTGGATCGTAAAACCAAACTGTTCTTCCCTTTGACTCTTGCACCGGTCTTGAATTTGTCTCAAATCCCTATTTTCAGTTGTTTGTAATTAAGTGATTAGTAGCAAGAAATTAAATAAATATTAGCCAATGAAATTACATAAATCAATTTGGACTAGTACTTACATCATGAACGGCTTCCCGCAGAGCTGTGATTTGCTCCATTGATATTGTATTAACCTACATATACATACACGGAAGATCATGAGTATGTAGTAAAGATCAAAAAGATCATTATATATAAATATGAAACAAAAATGTTAGTACCCTTTTGACGACAGTCCAGAGAACACCTTCTGTGCATGGAGGAACAGTGAGAGAGCCGATGTATCTATAGAATTTTCTGGTTTGAAACCTAATCTCTCTAGGATCAATCACCCCTAGATCTATCTCTTTAGTTCCCACTGATTTTATTCCATTTAGTAGCTGCATAGTTGTATATATTTGCATCATCAAAACACAATTTATAAAATACAATCTTCTAGCAATAATATATATTGTTATATAGGGTACCTTTGCGAGAAATTCATTGGGTTTGCCTAATTTGTAAAGAACACCAATAACAGCAGTTCTGCCTCCAGCACTGGTGTGAACCATGTGAAGCTCTAGGTCATACCTAGTTCCGTTGACGGTATGCTCAGATGGTGAATGCCAATGGCACTGCACCAATTTAAAATCAGTTTGACGTATTGTTACTTTCCCTGCATCTCCTTTCCACGATACCTTGAGAAATAAGTAAAAAAATGAAAGATTTCAAATGTTAAGTATAGTGATCATAATGTAATCAAGAAAGAGAGAATGAACTAAAGTTTAAAAGTATATTACCATAATGTCATGGCCTCTGTTAGTAATGACAGCAGGAGCTGGTTTGTATTGCCTTTTCCAAGCTTGATCGTGAATAAGGCTGACTCTTTCGTTAGTGAGATCGATGGGAGATTGGAATCTTCCGCTGTTACAAACTTTCCATTCCGGGTTTATTTGTCCCCATCCTTCTGGTCCGTTCTCTTTTTTTTGTTCATATGTGAATGGAGTTTCATCCACTGTTTTCAGATTAGATTGAAACAAAAAAAAAAACATATGTAAGTCTTGAGTTTTGATACGAAGATTTGAATGAAATAGAAGAGATCTAGTGACCATACCGACTTCAGAATCTGCGAGTGAGATTGTAGGGAATGATAAACATATGAAAAACAAAGCATAGAAGAAGATTGTTTTTGTGTTCAAGGAACCCATTTTTCTTCTTTTGCTTTTTTGCTCTTATGTTTTTATTATGTTCTCTTGAGTATGTTTTGAATATTGAAGATTTCAGAAGTACGTACACTATTTAAAATGGAGGCTTCAGGGGAAGGTTTGTTTCGTTGCTCTTTTTATAGTTTTTTTCCGTTGCTGCGATTATTAGTTAATATTTTGGTGTTACTACTTGGCAAAAAATGAATAACCGAATCCTTAGTGATACCATTTGGTTGTGTTTATCTACCATTTGGTTGTGTTTATCTAATTTTGGGTTTAATATCCAAATTACATACATGTAATGAAACTATGACAGTTTAACAGAGAATAAATCCGATCTGGACATTTAGAATCAAACTCATACAAAAGAGAATATGCCAAGATTAAAATAGCCTACTCAACTCACATTTTTGAGTTTTTTTAGAATGGAAAACAATTGGAAGAAAAATAATTTGGCAAATTTGTTTTACTTGTAAGTTTTAATATAAAAAAAAACAAAATCCAAGTTAAAAGATGCTTACTTTTACTTTTTTGGTTGGAATAGTTAAAAGAATTTGCCATTTTACTCTAAAAAGTTTTGATTTGCTATTTTTTTAAGATCTAAAAAAACATAAGCTTACATATTTTGTTTGGGTTTTCTTGGTTCCATTTTTTTAGGGTTTAATTGTTGTTTATAAAGTATATATTATAGCAAAAAACAAAAAAAAAACACATACTTTAAGAACATAAAAATGGAAAATCCACAAAATTTAAGTGAATATGGCACATTTAGAATATTTGAGTGAGGAAATGGCAAAATTCATAAGAACTCATAATTTGGTTCTCTTTCTTAATTTTGTTTTTTATCTGATATAGAAAAAAAAAATTGTATTGAAATTTCACCAATTATTAGACTCAGTGAGGCCCATAAAACTAATTAATAATCAGCCGGCCCAATATTGTTTGTCCAAATCCATATCCCGGATGATTTAACTAATCCAAATCCATATTTCATATTGTTCCATAAAAAATGATCTTCATAAAATACTATTAAGATCATTCATAGATGATTTACTTTGTTTCAATATTCATTTAGTCTCTAAAATACGATTAAGATCATTCACAACTCACAAGTGAACACTTTCTAAATATATAACTGTAATTGGAACAAAGATGGCCATTATTCAAACTACAAACGAAGACAATAATTATGAAATGTAAAAATTATGGGTTATAAATTTACAAGACAAGAGACTAACCTCAACATTTCATATATTTTATTTGTTCTATATTCCAATTTCCTCTCTCCCTCTCTCTCTCTCTTTGTACATTATCCATCTCCTCTAAGTACTTGAGAGAATTAATAGATCAAATAGGTTAATTAGCCCTAACAAAAAGACCCTTAAATTGATTTATATACATATTAGGACAAAACTAGTCAGTAAGGTGAACACTTAAGATGGTATCCTTTTGGTGCAGAAACTCTTGGAAAGACCATTAGTTTCTCTCCACCTTTCTCCTCCCATCTACACAAAACGAAAAAAAAAAGAAGAACGTAAGAAACCTCAAAATCAGCAATCACAAGTTCACAACATCAAAACAAGATCTAAGACTAATCAATAACATACCTATACTTTGTAACAAAGTAGTGAAGAAAGCTTGAGACTTCAGAGATTCCTAGTTCTTTGCCAGGGCAAAGTCTTACTCCACCACCAAATAGTAAGAAATAGCTCTTTGATTCTAAACTCTTTTCCTGGATAAACACAAACACTGTATGTCAGCTCACAAGGTTTCAACTAAGCAAAACATAATGACACTTAGAGAAAAAAGAAAACAAAACACTAACCATCCATCTCCATGGGTTAAAGATCATTGGATCTTCATAGATAGATGTATCATAGTTAATCTCTCTTGTGTATACATAAATTCTCCAACCTTTTGGGATTAAATAACCTGTAAAATTATTCAACAAATCAAAAAACACAAATACTATCAGTACAAATAAAAATGATTGGTTTTTTTATGATTGCAAAGTTAAAACTAAATAATTGAAATAAAAACCATAGAGGGTCACGGGGAGATGATTGCTTCGCTGGATTGGTTGGTATATTTTTGTAAATTATTGATGTAATGTAAGGTCCACATGCCCAATTTTATTTCTCAATTTTAAATAAATAAACTAATAATTATTAAAATTCCTTAGAAATTTAACAATCGAAAATGAGAAATAATAATTACCGTTGAGTTCCAAGTCATGAGTAGTTTTCCTCAGGACACCATTAACAATCGTAGCCAATCTTGATGTCTCAAAGATAACCTAATAAACAAAAATGGTCCAAACACAAACAATGTCAAAATCAAGAAACCAAAAATGAATAATTAATAGTTTAATTTTGTGTACGAAAACACTCACAGCTCTTGTGAATTTCATAGATTTAATATCGTCGAGAGTGAGCGGTTCGTCAGGTCGTTTTCTATCTCTAATAGCCAAATGTTCTCTCTGCAAAATCCAAAAACAAAAATCAATAACCGGACCGGGTTAAAGAAACCGGTTTGGTTTAGTGATTCTTTTCTTAAAGAACATACTCTGAGTTCTTCAAGAGCTTTTGGATGATCATGGAGATACTTAAGAGCCATCATAGAGGTTGTAGAGACAGTCTCATAACCCGAATACAAGATCGTTACCACTTGATCTCTTATCTCTTTATCGGTTAACAAGTATCGGTTATCTTCCTTCTTCATCAAGTAACCTAACATATCAGTGAAAGTCTCTCCAGACTCTCTTCTTTCTTCCATAAGCTCTGTCAGTAACCTATCAATGTTGTTTCTTGCCTGAAAAGCAACCAGAAAAATGTCAGATTATTTTAATTTTTTCGACTTTTTCTCTTCTAGATATCGGTATTCGAGTACTTACTTGGATTCCGCAGCGATAATTCGTCCCCGGGAGATCGATCGGGACCGATAAAGTTCCAACGACAAGCTTGAAAAACTCTGTTCTATATTCTTCAACCTCAGGTTTTTTCAAAGTCTCAGCTATCTGTAACAACGATGATAAAAACGCCATCTGTACAATACAAAAACATGAGTTAAGACATTAACAATCATCTCAAGTTTACGATTCTACCCTTTCAAGAATGATACATGCCTAATTTAACTATCTTTTACCTAAAATCTAATAAAAATAAATATACATTTTTAAAATAAATGTGAGGAAAATGTTAAGACTCAAATATACAAATTTCTTATGTCAAAAAGAATGATAGTAATTAATTTACTATTATAAAAAGTAATAAAAATAAATATACTCAAATGTAATTAATTTACTAATTCACTAAAAGAATTGTAGTAATAAATTTACTAATTAAACTATCTTTTACCTAAAATGTAATAAAATAAATATACTCAAACAAACATTAAAATAGTGAGGAAAACTTGAAGTATACAAATTTCTTTTGTCAAAAAGAATGATAGTAAATAATATACTATTATCAAAAGTAATAAATAAATTGCTCTGACATATCCAAAAAAAAACATTAAGTCCCCAATAAAGGATATAGACACGAGATTCAGATTCAATGTCTAAAAAAACTAAGAAAGAAAGAGAAAGAGAAGCTTAAATCAAACGTACATGTTTGGTCTTTTCTTGGATATCAACTGTCTCAAGTTCATCCCATCCACAAAGATAGTTTCTCATGAACTCATCAATCTTAGGCAAGAGATGGTCTTTCATCATGGCCGGGCTTATTAAAGAGAGCAACGAGCCTCTCATGAGCCTATGGCTCGGACCATGAACCGCGGCTATGTTGCATGTCCCGAGGATATCGAGCATGGACTGTGGGTAACCAGCGACTAGCCCTTTTGCTTCATTCATAAGAATGTATCTGTTTAGCTCTGCGTCCATTGAGACTATTGTTGGACAGCCAAGAATATGAGATTTGAAGAAACTCCCGTATCTGAAAATGTTACGGGTTTCGGATCAGAACCTCTTCGATTAATTTCGAGTATATAATAGTTGTAAAATGAATTTTTTTTTTGTACCTTAGTCTTTGGTTTTTCATGAAATCTGGACCTTGTTTGAGAAACTCAGTGGTTTCACCAAAGATTGGCCAACCCATGGTTCCAGGAGGAAGACCTTTCTTGGAATAACGCATCTGGTTCCATCGGAGAAGAGCTGAACATATGCATACAATGATCACAAGAAGACCCAAGATCATCATCATGATGCCCATTTTTGTTTTTTCTTTGGCTATTTTTTTTTTCTTCTTTGGTGCTCTGTTTTGAAAACAGAGAAAGAGAAGGACAGAGAGAGAGAGAGAGATGGTTTAAGAGTCTTTGGTTTGAGACTAAATGAGTCTGTGTGACATTGTTTATATAGGAACCTAAAGGGCAAAACATGGTTGTGAAAGAGAGAGAGAGAGAGAAAGAGATTTACTATATAGGAAGAGTCAAAGAGAAATGATAGGGTTTTTAATTTTAACCATACTCTGATAGATTTCTTTGTTTTTTATTTTGACCAAATGATTTCTATGTTTAAAAATGTTGTTTCAACGACCAGATTGTTACTGTTTTTGAAATAAAAAATAAGTAATTTATGGCAGTAGATTTTTTAATTGTTAATATTTAGTATTTCTATTGAATTGAATTTTAATGACTTTTATATGATTTTGATTATTTTAGGAAAGATTATATGATGTGTGAAATTCTTACAAATCTCATCATCTAAAATCATGAGATTTGATTTATTTAATTTTGACTAAGAAGTAAGAATATCTTTTATAATTCTTTGTAATCTTTCAAAATCATTTAAAAATTTTGAAATCCTTTAATTCATATTTGAATTTATTTTATGTTTACTATTTTAGAACAAATCTTGACATATCATGTTCTCTAGTGGGATTTTATACTTTCTTATAATAATCATGTAATTAATTTTGATAAATTTACTTACCAATAATTATTATTGTATTTATTTAAAATAGTCAAACTTAGTAAAAATTATAAAGTTAATTAAACTTATTGTCTTTCTTGCAATTTTGTGTCCAACTCTTATTGACAAATAAGTCCAAATATAAGAATCAGATATCTTTTTAAAAAGAAGTCATACTGAAATAATTTGCAGTAATGTAAATTGCAGTAATATATTTGTATATATGAACTAACACCTAAAATAAAATAAGATTTTGCACATATTAAAATATCAAGATATGACTTAAAATTTTATAAAATTTCTAAGATTTAAATATGATAATTTTTTTCCATAGACATGTACCTATGAACATTAAATATTAACATAGAAAGAATAATTTTACATTTCTTAGATAACACATTAAATATTTTTTTTTTATCCCACATTAAATATTAACATAGAGATGTGATCAAAATTGATTGGATGCGTATTTTCTTTTCTTTTTATTTGTGTGCACCTGATGCAATTTTTTACTCTTTTAATTATCATATGTATCAATTGTTATTATATTGTCCATAAGACTTGTTTACTTGGATAGAATTTTGATTGTTGATGACAAAAAAAAAAAAAATTGCTTGTTATTCTATTTTCAACAAAAAAAAATTCCAAAAACAAGGAGATGAAAGATACAACACGTTTTAGCATTTTAGAATCATAAATTCATTAATTTTTACTATAATATTATCAATTTTTTACATTTTGAAAATATAATTATTCTATATATTTGTAGATTATTAAAAAGATAACTATAGCAACCAAAACATAATTAATCTACTAAAACAAATTTGTTTACGTGTTATAGTTTACGGGAAACAAATTATAGGCTGTCAAAAAAAGTTATAGTAATTAACGCGGAAAAGTTTCATGTTTTTCATTTTATTATTTAGCTATTTATAAAACATACAAAAATTTGTTTTAAATCTTAAAAACTATTTAAATTAGATTTTGAATTTTGTTAAAAAAATTGGTAAAAAGTAATATAAAGAATCCACTTCTCTCAAAATCTTGAATAGTCATAAAATTAATTTTCTTAAAATCTAAAACTAAAAACCATTTAAAAACTACATCTATTCAAGGTCTTAATGTTTTATATGGTCTTAAGTTCGAGTTTTCTATTTGCTTATTTTAAAACCGGATCATTATTCTTTCCTTCGCTACTTTTGGATCAGTTTTGTTATCTAATCATGTTTTCAAATACTTTATAAGATTCAGAAGATGTCATTTAAATGAATATCTTAAAGGTAATTAATTAAAAATTACGACAGTTTTTTATATGATTAAGGAAAAGGTATGTATACAGAGTAGAGAACTTAAACCACCAACTCATTCTTCAAGATCTCAAACATGAATGCTTGTTCGGTAGTGGGTGAGGAGAAGATTCTTCTTTTCAGGTCAAATTAAAGTTTACAACTTTATTATGGTTGCATCTTTATGGGGTTTTATATAAATTAACACACATAAATAATTTAGATATAATTGGGATGAAAAAACATTTAGGTATTATGTACCTTCGGTTTGTACATATCAAGGTAAGTTTAAATGATAACCAAATAATATGCAAATGTGTATCAATTATACAATCAAAAGTAGAGATAATTATGCTTTTGTACGGATATCAAATTAAATATACAGGATACTTAATAATTTGCTTTAAAAAATATTATTCTCTACTTTCAACTACAAATATATGTTATAAAAAAATTATTAAGCAAGATGATAATTCATTTTTAAAAACCATTTTGTGGTATAATTTTTTTTTTTTGTGGTTATATTTATTTTTAAAATTTTAGTTGACCTAATTTAATGGTAAAAACTCAAATTTGATGATCGATAATGAAACTTAACGTTACATTTTGTTTGTAGCTTAAATTTTTTATGTTATTAATTTTTTCTTAAAAACAAAAATCCTGTAATTTTTAGCTACAATGCATATTATAAATTTACCAAACAAAGCTATTATCATAATCAAAATTTTGTGGTAAGTATTTCTTTATGATTATATTCATTTCAAGTTATTTTTTACATTACCTGATTTTCTTGGTAAACCTCAAATTTAAGATCGATAATTTGAATTTAAATTGATATTTGATTTGTAGATTAAATCAATTTTATAAATTACTATTTTTTTGCACCGACTCCAGCATATTTATTTGCAGAAGAACTTTAGGATAAAACCGTAATATTTCTTCTTTCTTTACACTTGAAAGAAACTTTTATCACTACACTTTAAAGATTGTGGTATCACATAATCGATTAGATTAAAAGCCTAAGCTAAAAGGCATGTTTATGCTACTACGACAATACAGTAGGGTTAAGTAAAATGATGGTAGCATAAAGTAATGCTTATTAAACTAAAATAATTATTTAAAATCAACAATAAAATTAATTAAATTATCCATTTCTATTCAATAATTTTTAAAAAAAAAATGAAGAAATGTAGGAAAGAGTGAGTACTTGGGAGAGCTGAGGATAGGCACATGGGCACCACCCAAAACACAAATAAGTACATTTAAACCAAAAGCACTATCACAAGAAAAAAAGAAAAAAAAATACCTAAAATCATTTTTAAAACCTTTTTATTCAATTTTTATTCCTTAAAAAGAACTTACAAGAAGTTCACGTGTATGTTCTTACAAATATATAAATTTTTTTCATATGGGAAAAAAAATTACATTAACTCACAAAGAGACACAAAATGCTACTGTCATTCCTGCATGTGAATAAAAAAAAGGAGTTTTGAGAGATGCAACCTAAACAAAGAAATGTGATGTTTGATATATAACCAATCACTTTAAATTAATTGGTTACACCAATATGTTATTAATTAACACTAGCATAATGAGTTATCGTCGTCGTGCACAATATCGATGAAGTATCAATATAACAATTAGTAAAATTCTAATTTTTATATACAATTTTCTATATACATATACATATATTTAGGAACGAAAAGAATATTAGTCTAATAAAATTGTAGTATTTATGATTTGTTTCGCTTTTGACGAATATAAATTTTTTAGTATTTTCTTTGTTTCATAAAGTTACGGATATTCATATTTTTTTTAATATAATCTAAAAGATAATTTTTCTCAGATTTACAAAACTATATAATTTTATTAAAACAGATTAAATAAATATGGTGTTTTGATATAAAAACAAAATTACGAAAAATGTTAAATGTAAATATTTACATTGCATCTAGTTAAATGAAAAATATGTTTTTCATAAGCATGATTTATGTGAGTTTTTAAATATTAGTAACACATTAACAATATTTGCAAAACCAACCAAATTGCAGAAAAATAAAAAAATAAAAATTTGAAACTTTTATTTTTAGAGTCCATAATTAACAAAAAAAAAAAATCACTTGCATGCATTTCTATATTAGTATTTATAAAAATTTCTGTCATTTTTTGTTGTTCTGAGTAATTTTTACTTTAAAATGAGCTTTGTCACGTGAATATTATTGGTATATAACTATATATATACATAGCAAAAGAGAGAGCACATTGGTTTTACAACATTCCTGTCTCTGTTCGAACTGCAAGTTTGAATTTTGGTCCGCCTTGAATCATGAAAATGTGTACACATATTTACATCAAACTACTGTGTATTTACGTCACCAAACAATCCATGACGTTAGAAGAAAATATTGGGAATCTTTCTTTTTACTAATATGTGTCTACTGATATATATATATATATATATATATGAACTGAAAGAAAAAAAGAAAAAAAAAAACTGAAAAAGGATATCAAAACGAACCAAAAAATTGATAGATACAGTTGAAACAAAAAAAAATTAAAAAGCATAATTAACGTAAAATAAAAGTAGGAGTTAATCTACTTTGGGTGTAAATAGTTACAGCAGTCGGAATAGATAGATATGTTAGCAGTTTAATTGATTCTATTTTTAGAACGGACAACAAATCGGGACGGTCCAATTCTATTTACACAAAAAAAACGGTCCGTACTTGGTCCGGATCACTATGGACACAATTAATGAATGGTAAATAAAAAGTGATTCGGTTTATAGATGGTTTAGTCCGCTCGAATCGGTGTAACCATTCACATCCTTTGAATCAATCAGAATGAATCAATGAAAAATATTAGAATTAAAAAAAAAAATCAATTACTTCAAAGAATAAAATTAAACAAATAAATGAAAGAATACATATCCTCTTTCCATTTATTAATATAAAAAAATATTTTAAGTAACAATAAAAAAAATTATTATAATTGTTGACAAGAAACTATAATCGTTTGGATTACCAATTAGAGAGTATCATTATAATATAAGTTTGATTGAAGAAAAAAAGCTATAGTTACTTTTTCTTCTCTTTTTCCTCTCACAATAATCATCTCTATTGATGATGATGTTAACTAAAGAAAATTTACCTAAAGAAAAACTTATAATGTTTGGAAGAGAAGTGTTCAACCATATTTAATTTATGTTCATTATAAAATCATAATTATCAATAGAGATGATTTGGTTTGGAGGAAGAAATGATAC